>NC_047663.1:26132059-26482892 GCF_011762505.2 Arvicanthis niloticus | reverse complement strand
AATTTAAAAATCCTTCACGATCTGACCCCAGCTTGTTTTCCAGATTATGTTCCTGTCACCCATCTTCCTTCACTGAATTCCAATTTGTGACATAAAGTCTTTTATTCTAAAACTCGTTGTTCTAGAACCAGAACCTTGCTACCTGCTGGAGTCTCAGCTTTCTTCATAGTTTGCTTTAACACTCCTTGCTTTGTAATCTCTGTCTGTCTGTCCGTCTGTCCCCAGCTCATATGTGTATGTGTGTGTATGTGTGTGTGATGTATACATGTGTATGGAGACCAGAGGTTGACTTATTTTATTTTATGTGTCCGGGCGTTTTGCCTGCATGTGTGTCTGTGTACCATGGACCTCTTGCTCACGGGGTTCAGAGGCAGCAGATCCTCTGGAACTGGAGTTACAATGCCGGGATCACCATGTGAACCACGATAAATCCTTTCTGAGTTGTTTTCAGGATATTTTTATCAGAGTAACAGGAAAAAACAAACAACAAAACAAGACAGTCTCCAAGGTTTTTCAAATCATTTGTGATGACACTCTTTGAAACTATTAAATGAGTTGAGCAATTTAAAATTATTTCGTTAAAAATAAAAAACACAGGGCTGGAGAAATGGCTCAGAGATTAAGAGCACTGGCTGCTCTTCCAGAAGTCCTGAGTTCAATTCCCAGCAACCATATGGTGGCTCATAACCATCCAAAATGAGATCTAGTGCCCTCTTCTGGCCTGCAGGCACACACGCAGGCAAAACGCTAATACATAATTAAAAATAAATACATATATGTAAATAAATAAATAACTCACAGCCATGATGACACACACCTTTAATCTCAGCACTTGGGAGGCAGAGGCAGGTGGATCTCTGTGGTTTTGAGTCTAGCCTGGGCTACAGAATGAGTTCTAGGACAGCCAGGGCTGTTACACAGAAAAGCCCTATCTTGCAAAATCTTAAATAAATAAATAGATACTACAGAACAAACAGATTGGTGCTATGCTTTGAATCTGCGTGTCCAGACACTGAAGGCCCTAATCCCTAATTGATTTTTGATCTATCAATAAAGGTGCCTGTGGCCAGCGGGACAAGCAGCAGGAGATAAAACCAACCAGCCTTGTGAGTTTTTGGGTAAATGACCAGTGTGTGTTTCATTTAAGGATCTGAAGTAGCTCCTGGGCAGGTGCTCTAGTGTGACCAGCCAGGAGCACAAAGTGATGCAGCCAAAAACTCACTGCAACACAAAACAGCCTGGAGAACTGACTCAGAAGAATGCTACGTAATCATAAGGATCCAAGTTCAGATCCCAGCATCTTAATATCAATATGGGTGTCCCACACACACCTGTTACCCTAGCCCTGATGGGTGCAGAGACAGGAGGATTGCTGGGACCTGCTGACTTCCAACCTTGCAGGGAAAACATGAGCCCCAGAAAACCTACCTCCAAAGGAAATGCCTGACATAATAGAGAGCACTCAACACGGTCTTCTGACCTCCAGACACATCTACACATTTTGAAGTATACACATACACACATATATGCATAAGTAAATGTTTTAAATAAGCAAACAAAAGATCAGATAAATAGATCTTATTTTTTTTTAAATAATTAAGTTGCCCAAACTGTGAGATCATTTTTAAATGGCTACTCAAAAATATTGTCAGGGTTAAGAGTACGACACATTGGCACAGCCCTTGTCTGAAGTCTTGGACTCAATCCAGTCTTCTCCCTCCAGGCAAAATACATCAGTCATCCCACGGGATGTAATTAAGTGTGACTTCAGCCAGAAAGGAAGGCAGAAGTGAAGAGGTGGCTGCCACTGAGCCAAGGACAGCCAGCTTCTCCTTCCTCTTGTTCCATCCAGAAGGCTCTGCATGGATTTGGTACCTGCATGCCTCCTATCTATCTCAGGCAAGCACTCTCCACCTGTTTGCAGTGTGGGTTTGGCTAGTTTGGGTCTCGCTCATGGAGACTTACTGGATCCTGAGTGCCACTGTCACCCAGCTACACTGAGGTCTTTTCCATGTCCATGACTCATTGGGGAGGGGATGGGGGACTGTTTGCCTCCAGATGCCAAGAGCCCATAGCAGGGCAAGAACCCACCAGAAGGTCCAGAGTCCATCTACCACCTCTGTGGGGAAACACTGGTCTCCCACACTTGGCTTTCAGAAAGAAAGTGATGTTGAACCAAAGGTATGCATAAAGACCCTGTGAAGAGCTATTTTTGTCTTTATTGTTTTATTTTATTTGTTTTAATTTGAAGAGTTTGGGGTATGGGGTTAAAACAGTCTCACTGTGTAGCCGAGGCTCATCTCAAATTCCTATCCTCCTGTCTCAGTCTCCTGACTGCTATGTGATTACAGGTGAGTGGTACCACGTTGAGCTTGGAAAGGAATTTAATTGTGATTTTAATTTATATTTAAATGTTTTATTTTATGCACATAGATGTGTGTGTGTGGCAGGAGGGTGGGAGGGTACATGCATGCCACAGCTCACATAGGGTGGGTAGAGGAGAGCCTGAGGAAGCTGACTTTCTGCCATGTGGCTCCTGAGTATAGACCTCAGGTATCAGCTGAGGTGCAGACACCGTTACCTGCCAAGCCAGGCTTCCTACCTAGAAGGGAGCTGAGCTGACATAAGTATCCTTTTCAAGATGCCGTTCTTGAAGACGGGGTCATCAGTGTGCTCCTGATGCTGGAAGACCCTTGAAAGTCAATTATTCCCTGAGATTCCCAGATGCCCACAGAATCCCAACTTCTGTATTAGCTCAGAGCCTCAGGGGAGCCACGGCTATAGAGATCCCAGGTTGTGTGTGTGGAGCTTTGGGCACCGCATCTAGGATATTGGCAAGAATATTTACATTGGGCTAGGACAAGGAAGTAGGCTCAGGCAAAAATTTGACATTGGGCTAGGACAAGGCCCAAGATGAATACAGCTGAGGAATGTGTTCTTTGTATCTTGATCATCTTGTTAAGTCCCTGAATACAGTGACCATGGGAACTTTGTTTATGCCTGGTTTGTTCCTTGACTACTTTGTCTTTGAGCTAGAAATGAACCTATTCTTTGCATGTACCTAGAATGGTCTAAAAACAGACTGGAAAAAAATTAAACCGGTCTCAGCACTGGCTGGAGTCATACTATAATTCTATGTAATTGTCTCTCTTTTTTTTTTTTTTCTTTAATCCTCACTCCCTCCCTCAAAACCCTTTTAACTGACTGAGCTGGCTTGGTCATTTGTGGATGTGGGATCTAACACAGACTGAAATCCCACCAAGTTTCCTGGGTTGTGCCAGTGCACATGGACACCCAGTGAACAGCCGGCTCCTGATTCATCCTTTTGTTTAAGGAGAACAGAGAGAACATCACCTGTGGGGCCTCTAAGGATACAGATGTACCTACCTGGGATGAGAATTGTGTGCAGGGGCATCACCTCCACACCATGGACTGGGTATCCGAAGGGAAGGTTGGGTGGAGCCAGCAGAGGTGGTGGGCGAGGCAGCCCTTCTCTTCAGGAGAAAGCAAGCATTGAGAGTTGGTGTACAACAAAATGCATTTTAAAAAGCACACTCATAACCAACAACAAGAACAAATAAAATTATTACCCACATACACACATACATATGATTTAAAATAATAAAAAAAAGTAAATCTGTTTTTGTTCTTGTTTGGTTTTTCTTTTCTTTTCTTTTCTTTTCTTTTTTCTGGTTTTTTGATACAGGGTTTCTCTGTGTAGCCCTGGCTGTCTTGGAACTAGTAGACCAGGCTGGTCTCTAACTCAGAAATCCACCTGCCTCTGCCTCCCAAGTGCTGGGATTAAAGGCGTGTACCACCACCGCCCTGCCAGTTGTTTGGTTTTTCAAGACAGGATTTTTCTGTGTAGCCCTACACCAGGCTGGCCTCAACCTCACAGAGATCCTCCTGCCTCTGCCTCCCGAGTGCTGGGATTAAAAATGTGTGTCACCACAGCCCAACTAAAAAGCAAATCTTAATGAAGGACTATCTTCATCTCTGTCAAGCCCTTTGTATATGCCTGCTTACTGAGATGATATATTTCTATATCTGAAACAATTATCATATATAGACATTGCGAGAAGGAAGCAAGGTTCACACTCAGTTATAGCCAGCTAGGCCTGCATCAGAAGCATTTCTCTAAAACAGCAGTTCTCAGCCTGTGGGCTGAACAACCCTTTCACAGGCGTCACCTAAGACCATTGGGAAATACAGATATTTACATTACGATTCACAACAGTAGCAAGATTACAGTTATGACGTAGCAACACAAACTACTGGTTGAGGGTCACTATAACATGAAGAACTGTATTTAAAGGTCTCAGCATTCAGAAGGCTGAGAACCTCTGCTCTAAAATCTCTCTGCTCTTAGCTACTTTTAAAGGGGCTGTCACAAGCAACTCTAGCTTGTTGGTTAGAGACAAGGTCTTGCCATGGAATCTATGCTAGCCTTAAACCTACAATCCTCCTGCTTCAGCTTCCCACTTGCTGGGATTACAGACAAGTGCCCAGCATATACAAACCCCCTTTAATAAAAGCCATCCAGAACCTGTTTTAATTTCTTCTTCAACCAATGATTTTAGTATTGATCCTTTGTAATTGAAGATGGGGGTAGGAGGAGGAATGGGGCTACACCTCAGCGGTAAAGCATTTGCTTAGCATGTACAAGGATCTGGGTTTGGTTTCCAGCACCACAGGAAAAGAACTGAAGCAGAGGCATAAAGAATATCTCTCAGTGGTGGGAAGCTTGCCTGGCTTACAGGAGACCCTAAGTTCAGTCTTTAGCACTGTCAAAAGACAAAGTGACATTGGTAGCACTTGAAAGAATGTGCCCAGCATATAGAATTACCTTCTGTGCTAGCCTGGGCACCTGGTGACTGTACCACACCATCTGCCAAACTCACTGTTTCTTTTTCTTTGTCAGTTTTATTGAAATGTTTTGGTTTCATTTTTAAAGATTTATTTATTTTAAAGATGTATTTATTTAGTATAGATACAGCATTCTGCCTGCATGTATGCCTGCAGGCCAGAAGAGGGCACCAGATCTCCTTATAGATGGTTGTGAGCCACCATGTGGTTGCTTGGAATTGGACTCAGGACCTCTGGAAGAACAGTCAGTGCTCTTAACCACTGAGCCATCTCTCCAGCCCCTCATTGAAATCTTTCATGTACTCAAAACCCTGCAAATCTTTCTTGGAGACTCCTCTTCTCCATTGCCTTCCTCTGTTCGTTCCCAATAGTTCCTCCTAGGGGCCCCTCAGGAGACCGAGGTCCAGACTTTTTCTCAGGGTTCCTCATTCTCGCAAGCACTTGAGTGTTTGCAGTTCCCAGAAACCCAAGAGCCCCCCACAGCCTGCATCACCTCCTCCGAAAGTGCTCAAATTCTGCCTGTCTTCTGGCATTCACAGCTGGAAGGTCTTTCAGGTTATAGGCATTCTGATACTTATATTTCATCTGCTGTTTGCCAGAGTCACAGTCACATTGATTTTTGGGGAAGAGCCTAGAACAAAGGAGAAAAGCTTATTGACATGGATGACTGCCAGGCGGGTGGGACCTTAGCCCTAAACTTGTGTGTCACTCACACTGAAACATTTTTTTTTTTTTTACCACATGGCTGTCCTAACTGGGTTGATATTCTGCAACCACCCAGCAGTGACCCCCTTCCCCCATCACAGAGACAGGATGAGGGAGTGGGGACGAAGGGAAGGACTAACGGTTGTTTCCCCTTTCTTCTCTTTCTTCTTTTCCTTTTCTTTTTTGAGACAAGATCTTGTCTATGTGGCCTAGGCTGGCCTCCAACTCATGGCAACTCCCTTGCCTCAGCCTCCTAAGTGCGCCACCATGCCCAACAGCCCTCTCTAGAATTATCCCTTCCATCTTGCTTCTTTAAGAGCCACAAGCATGTCAGTTGGCAGCTAGTCCCATTAGGGCAGATGGCCGGAGGCAGCATCCTCCCACTAAACTTGCAAGGTCACTGGGTGCTGCAGGAAACAGAGACTGGATCCCACAGACCACACCTGGTCTCAAAGACTCGGTTTAGTAACCAGCACCCATTCCAATTTTTTACAATGTCTAAGGCCCACAGGGAAGTGGGAAAGAGACAGGCGAGGCCGGAGCATCCAGAGTCTCACCAGACATCGCTGTAAGTAAAGAGTTTCCTCAGGTGCTCCTCTGGTAGAAGTTTCAGCACTGGGTCAACCAACGTGGGCTTTGGGTTCTCTCGCTTGAAGGTGCCGAGCTCCGCTGTAAGGAACACACTTCTGACCACAAACACAACACTGGCAAGTCCTAAGATCGTGGCTAATGTCTTGAGGAGCCACAGAAACCTGGAGCTGGCAAAAGACACACGGAAAAAGCAAAATGCATTCGAATTTTTGATCTTGAGAACTGGAGAACTGGGGAAATAGAAGGTGTAGACAGTAATGCCGCACACGAGAGCCTGAGTTCAATCTCCAGCACCCACATAAAAAACAAACAAAAAAAAAACCCAAAAAACAAAAAACAAACAAAAAAAACAACAAAAAACAAAAAGAAACAAACAAAAACTGGGTACAGTTCAGTGGGCAAGAGCGCTCCCTGTGCAAACCTGAAGACTTCATTTGAGAACCCAGGGTGGAAGGACCAAGTCCCACAAGTTGTCCTCTGACACCCACACCTGAGCCATGGCATTTGCTCACGGACATTTGCACACTCAATAATAATCGTCTTCATTTGTCTTTGTTTTGTTTGACACAGGTCCCACCATATAACCCTGGCTGGTCTGGAACTCACTGTGTAGATCATGCTGCTCTTGAATTCTTAGGGATCTGCCTGTCTCTGCCTCTCATGCTGAGATTAAAGGCATGCACCACCACTATTGGATTATTTGTTTTTTTAAGAATTACTTATTTATTATATATATGTATGAGTACACTGTAGCTGTTTTCAGATACACCAGAAGAGGGCATTGGATCCCTTTACACATGGTTGTGACCCACCATGTGGTTGCTGGGAACTGAACTCAGGACCTCTAGAAGAGCAGTCAGTGCTCTTAACTGCTGAGCCATCTCTCCAGCTCCAGCCCCAATTATTTTTTTTTTTTAAGTTGGATATGAAGTTAAACAGGAAGACAATAAAGGATGTTAGGATTAGGGGCTCATTGGCCAGCCAGTCTAACGGTAAACTCTAAGGCAATAAGAGGCTTTGCGCGCTCTCTCTCTCTCTCTCTCTCTCTCTCTCTCTCTCTCTCTCTCTCTCTTGTTACTGTTTTCTGAGACGAGGTTTCTCTGTGTAGCCCTGGCTTTCCTGGGACTGGCTCTATAGACCAGGCTGACCTCAAACTCACAGAGAACTGCCTGCCTCTGCCTCCCAAGTGCCAACATTAAAGACGTGTGCCACCGCCACCACCGGGCAGAGACTGCCTTAAAGAAGGAGAAAAGCATTTCTTAGGACAATTCAAAAACAGAGAAGGAAAGAATCAAGTGACAAAAGGGACCCAGAAAGATCCCAAATGAAAGGGATGGGGAGAGGGGGAGAGGGGACCTGCTGGGGACAGGGGGAGGGGAGAGCTGAAGTTCATGCAAAAGATCTGAAGTCTGGACTCATTTCCCTGTCATCGCAGCTGTTTTTAGACATACCAGAAGAGGGCATCAGACCCCATTACAGATGGTTTAGGAAGCGCAATCAGTCATTGCAAAGAAGGCCCCAAAGGGCTCTTCACATCAAAGCAAAACAGGAAGTTGGGAGAGTGAAATTCCAGCCCACTACCTACACTCAGGGTGGGTCTTTCTTTCTGTTCCTTTTTCCCAGGGAGCCAACAACAAACACTTGCTCAGTCTAAATAGTGAATGGCAACAGCCCAATGTAATGATTATACCAAAACCAACTTGGTGAAGCAATGGACTGATTGGGAATCTGGCTGAGAGGTTTCTTACAGGACAAGAGACAATCAATCCAAAGGCAACAGCATCACCAAAAGCTGACATGGCTGACAACTCAGGTAAGCGGTAACCCTGAGCTCACTGCAGGACTCAGGCAGGCTTCTTTCTCTGTTTCCCAGAAGCTGCTCTCTGTCTTTATAGTCTGAGGGAGGGCCCTGTATATCTCCTTAGTTGTTTGTTTACATTTTGAGTGTGTCCTCCTCCTTCCTCGTTTTAGTGTAACTCAAAACTTTCTGAGCCTTAACAAGTCACCCATTTTATCCTTTCTGGAACTGTTTTCACAGACTGTCTCCGGTAAGGATTTTATTGCTGTGAAGAGACACCACAAGCATGGCAGGAAGCCTTATAAAGAAAAACATTTCACTGAGGCTGGCTTATAGTTCCGAAGTTTAATCTATTATTATCATGCCAGGAAGCATAGCAGAATATAGATAGACATGTTATTAGAGAGATAGCTGAGAATTCTACATCAGGATCCAAAGGCAGCAAGGAGAGAGAGTGACACTGGGCCTGGCTTGAGCTTCTGAATCTCAAGGCCCACCCCCAGTGACGTATTTCCTCCCACATGGCCACACCTCTTAATACTGCCACTCTCTATGGGCCTATGGGAGCTCATTTTTATTTAAACCACTGCACTTCACTCCTGGGCCCTTGTAGGCTTATAGCCATACCCTGATGCAAAATGAACTTAGTCCTCCTCCAAAAGTTCCCGTAGTCTATTGCAGTCTCAAAATATTTAAAAGTCCAAAATCTCTGATACACATAGCAACCTCTTAAGCATTACCTCCTGTAAATCAAAATAATAATACTAATTAAAAAACCAGATCATAGACTTTTAACATTGAAAAAAGATACACATTGCCATTCCATAAGAGAGGGAAGAGAGCAGAGTGAGGAAATACTGCACCAAAGCAAGACCAAAAACCAGCTGGGCAAACTCCAAACTCTGCATCTCCATGTCTGATGTCAAAGTGCTCTTCAGATGTCCAACTCCTTTTAGCTTTATTGGCTGCACCATATTTTCTCTTGGGCTGGTTCCATTCCCTGTTAGCGCCTTTTCTCTGCAGAGATCCCATGGCTTTGATGTCTCCACCATCTTGGGGTCTCCAAGGCAACCCAGGCCTCACTTTCACAGCTTCACACAATGGCCTCTATGAAGGACCACCCCTGAGACATGCTGGACTCAAAAGGCTTTCCCTAGTCATAAAGAAGATTCTATAACCTCTTTCTTGTATACTTTTCTCTAAAGCTAGAACCACATGGCTGAACCTGCCAAGTTCTGCTGCTTGTTGGTGCTGGAACATGGTCCCCTCATTCAAATACATCTTCACCAGATTTCTGGTTTTTGTTTGTTTTGTTTTTAGGTTTGTTGTTGTTGGGTTTTTTTGTTGTTGGGTTTTTGTTGTTGTTGTTGTTGTTGGTTTGGTTTAGTTTGGTTTGGTTTGGTTTGGTTTGGTTTGGTTTGGTTTTGAGACACAGTTTTTCTGTGTAACAAACAGCCCCGGCTGTCCTGAAACTTGCTTTATAAACCAGACTGGCCTGGAATTCACAGAGATCTGCCTTCCTCTGCCTCCCAAGTGGTCTGATAAAACCATGTGCTACCAGGCCCAGTTCAGATGTCTATCTTCAACGTTTTCCTTCACTGCTTACACTTGTCTATACTGGAATTTACTCTGTAGACTAGGCTGGCCTCAAACTCAGAGATCAGCCTTCCCGCCTCCGCCTCTTTCTCTGTCTCCGTCTCCCGAGATGTGTACCACCATGCCTGGCCTTAAGCTTCTTACTTCCTTTCCCTTTTACCCAAGCTTAGCTGGGTGGGGCTGTGTCCTGAGGTCATCGCTTCCTCAGCTTCCTTTGGGATCAGGCTTTTCTTTACACTTTTCCCTGCTGCTCTTCTTCTCCTCAGACTGCACATTTTGTATTTTTTTTCCTTGCTTATTTTGATCCTTTTCATTATAGATCAGTGTAAGAACTGCCACTAGTAACCATGTGACACAGTCAATACTAGGCTGTTTTGAAATTTCCTTTGCCAAAACTGTAAATGCATAACTCTTCAATTTAGCCTCGGGCAGATGTTTTGGACAAGGGCAGTAAGCAGCCACTGTTAGGGTTCATGAATCATTGAAGAACAGTACCCCAGACTCAAACAGTATGCAAACACAAAGAGCATTTATTCCTGCATGCAGGAGCCCAATTCCATCAGGATGGGAGGACCTCAATTGAATTCACAGATTCAGTTTTAAAGTCAAAAAGAGGAACACTATGAAGGAGTAGGTGACTTCTATCTTGATTGGTGGGTTCTATCTCTGGGGGTCTGGGTGATGCTGATTCAGACTAACTATTCTTGCTTCGTGCCAAGGAGTAGGTAGCTCTAGACCTCGTGGCTAACTTAGCCTTATATAAGGCATAAGGTAGGAAAGACATCTAGTTATCACCAGTTTTAAGGGTTAATTTGGTCGAGACCTCCTTCAGGGTTCGATTCACCCTCTCTACCTGACCTGAACTTTGGGCTTCCTAGGCACAACGTAATTTCCAATCAGTTCCCAAGGCCTGTACTAAAGATTGGGTTACCTGAGAGATGAGTGCTGGCCCACTGTCTGACCCAAACAGGACGGGTAGGCCATACCTTGGTATGATTTCTTTCAAAATCTTCTTTGTCATTACATTGGCAGTTTCCGTCTTTGTTGGGTAGACTTCTACCCATCCTGAAAAGGTATCTATAAATACTAATAGATATTTATATCCATATTTTCCTGGCTTTACCTCTGTGTAATCTATTTCCCAATTGGCTTCAGGCTTTTGGCCTCTGATTCTAGTTTCTGGAGTTTCTTAGCTGGGGCTGGAAGGGTTCATACCCTGGCAGGTCAGGCAACTTGAGATTGCCTGGTCAGTGTCCTATATCAAATATTTTGTATTTTGCCCCTCTTAGCAATTTTTCTAGTTTTTGGTGGCCCAAATGTGGGACTTGATGGGTTTGGTGAATGAGCTGTCTGGGTAGGATGGTGTGACCTTCATTGGTATACACCCATCCATTTTTTTTCTGTGGATTCCTTTGCATTTAGCCTGATTCTTTTTGTTCTCTGAGGTATAGTCGGGCACAGTGCAAGGGGTGGCAAGGCTACCAGAATGTGAGCAGTAGGAGCCATGCCAGCTTCCCTTGCAGACTTTTTAGCCATCCTGTTTCACCTGGCTGTCTCTGATGGTCCCTTTTGATGCCCTGGGCAATAGAGTATAGCCATCTTGAGCCATGGTGCTGATAGTAGAGCCAATATCTCTTTTTTATTTTTATAATTGTTTTTCCATCTGCAGTCAATAATCCCCTCTCTTGGTATATGGACCCATGCACCTGTGCAGTAGCAAAGGCATATCTGCTGTCAGTATAGATGCTGACTATGGCAGCTTCTGCCAGCTTTAGAGCCTGAGTCAAGGCTACCTGCTCAGCTTTTTTGAGACGATGTTCCAGATGGCAAAGCAACTGCCCAAACAACAGAGTCCCATGCCAAGTCCATTATTGCTACCCCTGGAATCTTGGTTTCATTTTGAACAAAACTGCTTCCATCCATGAAATAGACATGTTCAACATCTGCCCAGGGTATGTCAGTCAGGTCTGGCCTAATGTTCTGAACATGCCCCAAAACTATGGAGCAGTCATATTGTATATCTGAGAATGGGTCAGGTAGCAGGGCTGCAGGGTAGATGACAGGTTATACCTTATGTGAAGGGGATTTAGGAGAAGAGCTTAGCAGTGTGTCAGCCTGGTATTGGACAGCCAGTGGCTGGGTGGGTTTTTCAGGGTTCCCTCAATAGTATGAGGAGTGGTTATCTTGTTATCATCCTTAATCAGCAGGGCTGTGGCAACTATAATCCCCAAACAGGCTGGCAATCCCTGAGCCATTGAATTTAGCTTCTTAGATAGGTAGGTTATAGGTCTTTTCCATAGGCCTAGAATTTGAGTGAGCACTTTGTTATGCCCCCCCCCTTTTTAATCCACATATAGGTGGAAGAGTTTGTGAATGTCCAGGTTGGCAGGGCCAGTGTCTCTAACAAGGCCTTCCTCAAAGTCATAAAGACCATGTCCATTCTAGTGGTTCATTTTAACTTGTCTTCTTGCCCCCTAGTAGCCTCATAAAATGGCCAGGATATTTCAGTACATGCTGGCACCCAGAATCTATAAAACCTAGCAGATCCACAAAATTCCTATTCTTGCCATCAGGTAGATGGGACTGGGATACTGAGGATGATCTGTTGCTAGGCATCTGACAACATATATTGACCCACCCCTGACCTTGAGTATGTACCCCAGAATGATGATCTCAGATTGACAGAGCTGGGCCTTTTTTGCAGACATTCAGTAGGCCAGTTGACTAAGTTCTTGTAGCAGATCCTGTGTTGCTTCTTGGCAGGTCTCCATATCAGGGGCTGCTATCAGGAGGTCATCTACATCTTGGAGTAGAATTATGTGGGTGTGGACTCTCCAGTACTCACCCAAGTCCTCATGCAGTGCCTCATCGAAGATGGTGGGTGAGTTCTTAAATCCATGAGGCAGGCCGGTCCAAGTCAGTTGTCTGTTGAAGCCCCTTTCCAAGTCTTGCCATTAAAAGGTAAATAGGGGCTGGCTTTTGGGTGTCAAGGGCAGGCTGAGGAAGGCATCCTTCAGGCTGAGCACAGTATATGTGTGTGCTCAGGAGGGAGGTTGCTCAGCAGAGTGTAAGGGTTTGGAACTGTGGGCTGAATATCCTCCATCTGCTTGCTTACTTTCCTCAATTCCTGCACAGGCCAATAGTTATGGGAATGAGGCTTCTTGACTAAAAGGAGGGGTGTACTACATGCTGATTAGCAAGGGACCAGGATCCTCGCTTCTCAGATCCAGTTGATGTGTAAGGTTATCCCCACCTAGAACTCTCTTGGCACTAGATATTGTCTGATGTGAATTAGGGTAGCCAACTGAACTATGATTGGGACCCTGTGAGGGGCCAGTCAGATTGAATTTCTCTTTGCCTAAACTTCAGGGGACATCAGTTAGGAACTTCTGGAGCAGTGGGCTTGGTGAGGGCAGTGGCTGAGGGAACAACTTGTATTCTTCCAGGGCCAGGGTCAAAACATGGATGGGCTATTCTTAATCAGCATTCCCATTTTTTCTCAGCCAAAATGGATTTGGTTTCCCATTTTGATGAGGATATCTGTCCCCAGCACAGGGTATGGCCATCCTGAGATGACTATAAAAGGGTGAGTTACCTGTCCCATTCCCAAGTCCACCTTTCTTTGGGTCATCCATGGATAGGGCTTGGTGCCCGTGGCCCCTTCTATCCATGTTTTTCAATCTGACAATGGCCTCAATGATTGTTTTAAGATGGAATGTTGGACACCAGTGTCCATCTGAAAATCTATTGGTTTCCCCTTCATCTTCAGGGTTACCCAGGGCTCATGGGGGCGGGGTGTGTGTGGGGGGAGCTCCTTCGCCCTCAGTCACTGACTTGCTCTGATTCCAGAACTTTGAGTTTTCTGTCAGGGGCATCCACATTTCCAGTGGCCTGTTTCTTTGCAGCGGGCATATTGTTTTTTTTTTTTTTTTTTTTTTTAAGTGTCACTTGAGACCAGGATTCCCTACCCGTCATACCCTGCTTACCTCTTCCTCTTTTCTGAACCGTGTCCCTCAGTTCCCTGTTCTTGTGGTCTCGGTTAGCAGCGCTTAGCAATATTTTGGCCAGTCCCCTGTTTTATTGCTCCTCAGGGGTCTCTTTATTGTTAAAGACTTTGTTTGCCATAGCTACCAGCTCTGTCAACTGCTTACCTTCAGACTCTTCCAAGCCTTGGAGTTTTTGTTTAATGTCAGGACTGTTTAACAAAAGCCATGTTTATAGCTGACTGGTTTTCTCTAGCTTCAGGATCAAAGGGGGTATCTGTTCTATAGGCCTCCATGAATCTTTCTAAACACCCTAGGGCTCTCATCCTTTCCTTAGGTAGCCTGGCTTACTTTGGATAGTTTTTAGGCTGCCTGGAAGCCTCTCAGAGGCCTCCCATTAGAATCTGGCGGTAGGCCCGGTGTCTCTCCTTACCTCCATCAGTGTCGTAATTCCAGTCTGGTTAAATCAAGGGAAAGGCTACATCAATATGAGTCTGAACCTGAGTGGGGGTCCCATTTGCCCCTGGAACCAATTTTCAGGCAATGGCCATAATCCTCTCTCTTTTTTCCCTCTTCCTCTGAAGAAGAGCAGGGGGTGTTGTAGCTGTGAGCAAAAAGGGTTCCACCCAAACAGGGGGTCTTTTCACCATACAGTGATATAAGGCACCTGGCCCTGGGGGACCCAAGGCCCCATAGACCACACTTTTTACCCATTAAATGATGGAGAAATAAGTTTGCTCCTTGGGTCAGCCAACTTATAAGGTGGGCTATTTATTCCTGCAAAAGGTGATGAGCTTACTGGAGCAAACAATCAGCCCTGAGTCCTCTATAACCTGGAAGAAGTCCCTAATATGGCCTGAAACCAGATTCAGAGGGGTGCTCTGCACTTGTCCCATTTTAAAACTCAAGATGATATCCTAAAAACTGATACAGAATGACAACAGTCATAAACATAGCACACAGTGACAAACAGAAATGAAAGCAAAACAGGAACAGCCTTTCAAACGGACTCTCCCTTCATGCACCAGAGCAGTGGAGACCTATGGCTGGTTCAGAAACGAGGTGAAAATATTCAGATACTCCAGAAACCAGGTGAAAACTCTGAAGTTCTCCAGATTGCATGTGAGGGCATTTGTGGGGCTGTCCAGGTGGAATTTGGGGAGCATCTCCCTTATTCCCCAGATGCTGAGTGCCAAAATATGCATTGGTTTTACCCCTCCTGGCCTCCAATTGGTGGGGAGAGAGGGTCCTCCAAAATGTTCAACTATTCGCATGGGTGTCTCCAGTGATTCCTGGCCAGTGCACCAAATGTTAGGCTCTGTGAATGGAGGAATGATTGTCCAGACTCTATTGGAATAGAAGGTCCCCAAGTGAATTCGCAGATTCAGTTTTAAAGCCAAAAAAGAGCAACTTAGGGAGAGGTAGGCAATCTGTATCTTAATTGGTGGGTTCTATCTCTGGCAGTCTGGGTGATGCTATTTCTTACTTCATGTCAAGGAGAGGTAGCTCTTAACCTCTTGGCCTAAGCCTGCAGTTGTTCCAGTACATTCCAGCCCATTGTGAACCATCTGATATGGGTTCTGGGAACTGAACTCAGGTCCCCTCCAGGAGAGTAGCAAGCACTATTAACCTCTTAACCATCTGCACTGCCACACCCACTCAATTCTTAACAGATCAAATTTTAAAAATATATAAAGCAGACTTGAGTGCTTTAGTTCAGTGGTAAAGTGCTTGCCTAGAATTCTCAAAGCCCTAACTGCTACCCTTGGCACCATTAATAATAAAGTAACAAGGGAGTTAGAGAGATGGCGCAGCAGTGAAGAGCACGGACTGCTCTTCCAGAGGTCTTGAGGTCAATTCCCAGCAACCACATGGTGGCTCACAGTCATCTGTGATGGGGTCAGGTGTGTCTTCAGACACATCTCTTCCAGTGTGTCTGAAGAGAGCAACAGTGTACTCACATATAAAAAATAAATAAGGTAAATCTTTTTAAAAAAATAAAGTAACAATAATAACAGTAGGCAGGTGTGGCTGTTCACAGCACTGATCCCTGCACTTGCTACCTGTGACAGATAAATATGTGCTCTTAACTCTGTGACGCAGCTTCTACAGCCCCGATGCAGGATTGTCACCATCTCAAAGGCACCTTTTGAATCAAGAACATCAGAGCAAGAATATATACATAACTCAGCTGGGCAGCAGTGGCGCATGCCTTTAATCCCAGCACTTGAGAGGCAGAGGCAGGGGGATTCCCAGACTACACAGAGAAACCCTGTCTCAAAAAACCAAAACACACACACACACACACAACTCTAGACCACAAGCTAGGAGATGTAAATAACTTGTCAAAGTGCCTGCCTGCTATGTACAAAGCCCAGGTTTCAATTTCAATTCTGAACACCACATACACGTCTGTAGCTCTAGCCCTGGTGACCTTTCGGCTGTGAAGACAGCTCACCCACCTTTTGCTATAGAGGCCGACCTCACCCAATCCCTCAGAATCATTATTTCACTCTTCCCCTCCCTAGGTCATCCTTTGTCTTCTTTGCCAGTTAACGTCTGAACTTTGTAAAATGGTATCAAAACACATTCATTTAAACTAAACACTAACAGAAAACAGACCTTTATTTTCTTCAACTCCTAAGGCTCTTAAAACCCATTCATTTATTTATTGAGTGTTGGGGATGTATATCAACATGCATGTGCCCTGGCATACTTATAAAGAGGTTAAAAAAAAAAAAAAAAAACTTTTGGGAGTGAGTTCTCTTTCCCTACCATGTGGGACTCAGGGACTGAATGCAGTTTGACTCCCTTGGAGGCAAGACGCTTTATATGCTGAGCCACCTCCGTGGCCCTTGGACTTTTCTTTAATAAAAACAAAACAAAAATCACAGGCTGACCACAGTTTCACCGTCTAGACAAAGATACCCTTGACTTCCTGCTCCTTCCTGCCCTAGGCACTCTCTGTTCCTGCCAATTCTACCCACTTTGTACATACCCTACCCAGGGGCCAGAATTAAGGCATGGAACACTGTGGTGGATTTAAATCCCTGGACATGGACTTTTTGGCAATGCTACGGGTTGATCCCACAGCCTTCTGTATGTCCAGCAAACACTCTGCCACTGAGTTACACCCTTGGCCCCACGTTCTTAGACTTCTGAGTCCCCAAATCTGGCTCTAGCTAGGATAACATCTTATGGCACAATCATTAACAGAGATTGTGCTCGTAGAAGATTATTAATGGAGGTTTAATTTTTACTGGATAAGTAAAAAGATTTTATCCTGTCAAAAGAAGACAGCTTATGTGCTTTCATGGAGGCTGGTTGAAGTACACTTAAGAAACATCCAAGAAACATCCACCTTATAAAGTCCATGCCAAATAAAAACTCAGTCAGGGTAGTCAGTCATCCATGTCAGTAGTTACCATTGTGTCCCTTCCAGCTCATATACCATTGACAGGGTTTTGTTTTGAAATGAGCAGAAACGGAACAGCTGAAGCCCAAGTCCTGGATGGTTCTTTCTCCTGCTCCCACAAGAACATTATATCCCATTGCTCCTTTCCCTAATGTTCCTACAACAGGAACTACCTGTCAATCACTGAGCTAGGAGACTCCCACACCGCAAAAGTTGCTTCATCGGAAGACATGTTATGAAAGCGGAAAGAATAATTATCCCTTTTATGAGATCATGTGCTCTTAAGTCTAGAAGTCTTTCCTTAATGCAGTGCTGCAGATCCTCACTGTAAAGCCTAAGCGTTTTCCAACTCGTCTTGTTTGTCTTGTGTGGAGAAAGGTAGCCAACTTGCTTCAACCCATGTGTGGAGAGCAGAGTACAACTTTCAAGAGTCAGTTCTCTCCTTCCACCATGTGGCTTCCAGAGACTGAACTGAGATCGTCAAGCTTTGGGCAAGTACCTTTACCCCTTGAGCCATCTAGCTGGTCCCTCTTCTAAGTTTTAACTTTTTCCTTTTTACTCCTTCTCTCTCTGGGGACCGGCCATAACCTAAACCTACTTGTCCAGCATCCCACTACCAAATAGCAGCTGCTTACTGACCTCTGTTGCTGAACATGCCTGCTTTCTTGGATCCCACGTCCACAGGGCTAGGCTTCTCTCTTCCTATCCAGCGCCCTCTCCCCCTCCCCGGCAGATGCTAAGGTTTACACTTTCCTGCCCTGTTGATTTCCCTCTCAAATGCTAATAAAACAGCCTTCAATCTCCTTCTGAATCTACGTTAAAATTCTTTCATTAGCAAGACCAAGAACCCACAGGAAGCAACAGAGGTCAGTAAGCAGGGGATCCGACACCCTCTTCTGACCTCCTCGGCCACTGGGTGCATATGGTGTCCACATACCTACATACAAGCAGGCAAAAAACACCCATACCTGTAAGCATAAATAAATCTTTAAGAATACAGACAATACAACTGAGCTTCAATATTGGGTATAGATTCTCTGGACAGTGCACATATCCAGGTGCCCAACCTGGGTTGCCCTACTGATAGAGTTCACAGGCAGAGCGACCCACACAAGAGGCTCCCCTGTCCCATGCAGATGACCCTTACTGCCCTAAACCAAAAGATATCACACAGGAGGAAAGCTGCTCTCAGAGAAATGAAAATATATGATGTTGGATTAAATGCAGCATAAAATAAACACAACTAGACAAAACTACTCTTCAAATCATAAAAGATACAAAACTAATTTGGTGTGACTCCTTCTTGGGAAGTTCATGCTGACCTTTGAGGATATCTAATCTTTTCTCTGAGACCCTCTGGTTACTGTGTGTTTAAATCTATGTTGTTTTCCTAACAGCGTCCAACCCTGCTTCGAAAATGACTCCCATGGGGTCCCAAGTAAGAGTGCTTGCTCTGCGAGCCCAATAACTTGAGTTTACCCCCTGGAGACCATGTAAAAAGCCATCCTGTCCAGTTGTCTAGAGTTTACAGAAAAGGGTTTCAGACCCTGGGGTGGGGGTGGGGGTGGGGGTGGGGGTGGGGGTGGGGGTGGGGGTGGGGGTGGGGGTGGGGGTGGGGGTAGGGGTAGGGGCTGAGTTGCATATTTTACAAAGCAGACCTGGCCTCCAGGTTCTCCCAGCATCCCTCAGTCCCTACCTGGCATAACCTGCACCCAACCCTAAATTTTCCAGTCGTTTCCCTAGAAGCTCTTCCCTGTATAATCCAGGCATTTTGGCCTCCCCTCTCTCCTTCTCTCTTTTTCTCTCTGAGAGCATGCTTTTTCTTTCTCTTCCCCTCCCCTTCCCATGGCGACTTCTCTGACCTCGGTCCTTGGGGGCCAGTGAACTGGTCCGAGAGCAGCTTCCCAATAAACCTGAGTTTAATATAATCCAATCTGGTTTGAATTGGCTTCTTTTACCAGTGGAGAAATAACTTGCAAAGCAGGAAGGGACTGTCAATCAACACTCTGCGAGCAGGCTGCCACTGGTTTTTCTGGGAACCAGAATGCCTTCAGCTGTGGTTATCAAGTGGTTGCATCAAAGGCAAGCAAGCTGTCGACTCAGCATTGGAAACCTGTATGATCAGGTCATGGGGACTCCATCTTTTTTTTTTTTTTTTTTTCCGAGACAGGGTTTCTCTGTGTAGCCCTGGCTGTCCTGGAACTCACTCTGTAGACCAGGCTGTCCTCAAACTCAGAAATCCACCTGCCTCTACCTCCCAAGTGCTGGGATTAAAGGCATGTGCCACCACTGCCCGGCAATGGGACTCCATCTTGACTGTGTGGTGGGAGACAAACTCCTCGGATCGCTTTGGTAACTGGTTGTGTAGTCCTTTCTCACACTGGCTTTTGCATCAGCAAACATGCACATAACCTTGGTGGCAGTCACAGATGATTTACTGAGGCGGTTGTTAAGTCTCAAACCCCAAACTGCTTAACATTGTGAAAGCAAGCCGGGCGGTGGTGGCGCACGCCTTTAATCCCAGCACTTGGGAGGCAGAGGCAGGCAGATTTCTGAGTTCGAGGCCAGCCTGGTCTACAGAGTGAGTTCCAGGACAGCCAGGACTACACAGAGAAACCCTGTCTCAAAAAAACAAACAAAAAAAAATTGTGAAAGCAAGATGCTGGCCCCCCGTCCTCCCTCAGTCCCTACCTGTTACAGGGCCCTCCTGGCTGGCACACCATACCCCCTACCCTATAAATCCAACCATTTTCATTATCTGGCCCTTTTATCTACACTTTACCCTCCTGGTCTCTTGATCTACTTCCTGTCTCCCCTCCTATCTCTCCTCACATGACCTGGTTCAATCTACTCACGTCCACTCTGGACTCTCCCAGATGTCTCTGCCTCTGGCTATGCTTTCCCTTTTTATCTACAATAAACTGTCTCCTCCACCATACTTAGGAGCAGTCATGTCTCTCCTCTCTCTCTGTCTCTCTCTCTCTCTCTCTCTCTCTCTCTTTTTTTTTTTTTTTTTTTGGTTTTTCAAGACAGGGTTTCTCTGTGTAGTCCTGGCTGTCCTGGAACTCACTCTGTAGACTAGACTGGCCTGGAACTCAGAAATCCGCCTGCCTCTGTCTCCCAAGTGCTGGGATTAAAGGCGTGCGCCACCACCGCCCGGCTTTCTCTCTCTCATTCAGAAGCTTAATTTCATATGGTGAATTGGCAGAGTTCTGCCAGAAGAAAATCTACAACCTGTAAGCAAAAGGGCACGGGGCTGAGCTAGGAAGTGAATACTGAAGACTTCCTCAAGCTTTAGACTAATTATAGTTCTGTTTATATTAAAATATGTTTAAACCTGAGTATGGTAGGGCATACCTGTAATCTCAGAACTCAAGAGACTGAGGATACAAAGAAAATTCCAGGTCAGCCTAGGCTACACAGTAAGTCTTTTAAATTAATTAATTAATTAATTAATTAATTTGGGATAACACCTAGTACGGTTATGATTGATTGATTAATTTTATTGACTGTGGTGCTAGAGCCCTAACCAGATTCCCAGCCCCTGTCACTTTTAATGAATTCTTAAGTATCTTTAAATGGTCTCAGCTTTAATTCACAACTTGTCAAGTAGCAATAAAAATACCCCATGTAAAATAAAAGCTTTTGGGGGTTTGTTGCTGTTGCTTTGTTTATTTGTTCATTTTTATTTTGAGACAGGGTTCCTCTACATAGCTCTGGCTCTACATAGACCAGGCTGGCCTTAGACTCATAATGATCTGCCTGTCTCTACCTCTAGAGTGTTGGGATTTTAAAAAATGAGGCACCTGCCGGGCAGTGGTGGCACATACCTTTAATCCCAGCACTTGGGAGGCAGCGGCAGGCGGATTTCTGAGTTCGAGGCCAGCCTGGTCTACAGAGTGAGTTCCAGCACATCCAGGGCTACACAGAGAAACCTTGTCTCAGAAAAAAAAAAAAAAAAAAAAAAAGCCACTATGCCCCTCTTGGGGTGTGTGTGTGTGTGTGTGTGTGTGTGTGTGTGTGTCTTCGAGCGAGTTTGTGTACTCAGGTGCACAGGCATGAGGTGGGGCACACATACCCATGCAAATGTGGAGATCAGAGGACATGCAGTTGGTTCTCCCTTTCCTGCATGTGGTTCCAGGGGTTAGTCTCAGCTCTGTGGGGCTTGTGATATGCCAAGGCCTTTTCCCACTGAGCCATCTCACCAGACCTTTCATTGCATTTGATTTTGGGAATTTTTAATTTTTTACACAGGGTATTTCATCCTAGAAAAATAGGAGGACTTCTGTCTTGTTTTGTATTGTATTGTGAAAACAGCTCCTTACTGCTGTTTTCACAATACATGGATAGCCCCAGCCAAGCACTGCACCTTTAGACTTTTTCCCTTAACGAGGAATTTAATCTGAAGAGACTTTTTTCCCTTGAGGAATTTAATCTGAAGAACTCGTAGTTGTGTAATTGGCTCCCAGCATCCACCTGGTTCTCAGTGTTGGGTCTCAGGCTGTCCAAAGAGCCAGAAATGAACTCAACCTGGACTATAGGATTCTGGTGGTTAGATAAAAGTCAGACTTCCTCAGGGACTTTTGAAGCCTGTTCTCATCTGCCCAAAGAGTCATTTCCCTTCTCTCTGGCAGAAGGAACCTGTGCCACCTATCAGCATATCAATGCCCATGCTGACCTTCTGACATCACAGGTACCTGTTAAACATTTCAGAGTCCATGCCAGCATCCTGACTCTTCTTTCTTTCTCCCACTAGCTCACAGATTTCCTTCCCCTCAGCTAGTACCCCTTCTTATCCCGTAATTCTCTCTCATTTACTTACTATCTAGCTCTGCTCCATTCTCTCTCTCTCTCTCTCTCTCTCTCTCTCTCTCTCTCTCTCTCTGTCTGTCTCTCTCTCTCTCTCTCTCTCTGTCTCTCTGTCTCTCTCATCGATAATAAAAATTTTAACCATATGGAGTAGTCATGTCAGCAGTTTCTTTACTGCACCCCTCACAGACACCCACCTGGATTCTTTATAAGAACAAGCTGGCAAGTGAATTAATTTTATAACATACAGAATCTCTCTAGCTGTTTTAGAGAGTAGAATTTTGTTCTGTGCTGTTCAACCTGTTTTGTTTTGTTTTGAAACAGGGTTTCTCTAGCCCTTGAGCCGAGGCTGATCTTTGACCAGGAGATTAGAATCCTGTCTCATCTCATCATGATAGATGTTTCCTCTAAACTGATGTGAAACAACAAAAACTAACAGCAGTGATTGGCTTTTTGGATGTTTTTGGATTTTTGAGACAGGGTTCTTCTGTGTAGCCCTGGCGGTCCTAGAACTTGCTTTACAGAGGAAGCTGGCCTTGAACCCAGAAATCTGCTTGCCTCTGCCTCCCAAGTGCTGGGATTAAAGGAATGTGCCACCGATACCTTGTGGGAAGACTTTGCTAATTAAAGTAGAAGTTCATCATGGCTGGATAGCCTCTAGGCTCCAAGCAATATGGGAGATTCCCTACTTGAGTAGATTTTCTTTCTTCTCTGACCTTGTCTAAGTCAAGGTCAGAGAACTCCAATTCTAAATCCCTGAACTCTACCTGAGGAACCCTGTGTAGCCTCAATTAGATTACAGGATCAATTTCTTTCTCCTGACAAAACCTGTTCAGCCACCTGAGGTTCCTAAAATGCTTCCTCCATACTAATGAGACATTCCAGATACCCTAATCTCCCAGCCCAGGACCTTTGCCCATCCTGGATGTTCCTACCCTCAGTTCCTTTATAAGCCTTAAGTCACCTTAAGCCTTAAGTAAAGTTGGTCTGCTTCCTGACTGCAGGTCCTGGTATGGTTTATTCACCTTCCACACTCACAGGGCTTCCGAATGTCCCGATGGATGATGGACATCTCTGCTCCCACTGCCCTTGTAGACCAAGATCCATGAGAATGGGGAGACCCACACTGCTTGGCTTGGGAAGTGTAATCCTTTAGTAAGTATGAATTAAACATCTTAGCTTTCTAAGCTCCGCTGCTTTGGGTGATATAGAGCATGAACTCTGGCCCTCATGCAAACTGGACAAGCACCTACCACAGAGCTACATCCAAGGCCTTTGTTAACCCTTTCCTTTGTGCATATTTCATACAACTTGAAAATCTTTTTAAAATATAACCTTTCTATTGCCCTAAAATGAAAGAAAAACTGGGAAAATAGCTCAGCCAGTGGGAGCCCGATGCCCTGAGTTTGACCCCAGAACCCACATAAAAAGCCAAATGCAGTAGTATACATCTCTAGTCTCCGAATTTCTACCACAGATGGGAGGGGGACCCCAGGCAAAGTGCCTGTGTCTTTAATCCCAGTGTTTGTGGGGCAGAGGCACTCTGATCTTTTGCCAGTTTGAGGCCAGCCTGATCTACATAGCTTCTAGGACAGCCAGGGCTACGTAGTAAGGCCCTGTCTCGAGAACAAACAAACAAAAGACAAAAATAATAATAATAATTAAAAAACCAACAACAAAACCAACAAAATGGAAAGGAAGGCCAGGAGAGTCATCAGGAAGGTTGTAGGCTGGGTAGCCTGGGCTACACTTCCCACTGGCAGAAGCAGGAAAGAGCCTGCCTCAACAAGGTGGAAGGTGAGGACACCCAAAATTTGTCCTATGACCCCCACACATGCACCACTTGAAGATGTTCACATGTACACACACACACACACACACACACACAAAGTAAGTAAATAGAAAAACAAAAGACACAAGAAAATAATTATTGCTTATTCATCGGTTACCAAAAGAATTCTATTCCAAAGAGGAAGAGGGTGTTAAAACTGCCACAGTGGTACATGGAGGTGGAGAGAAAAGTCTGCATTCAAGGCCACCTTTGGCTACTTAATAAGTTCACAGCCAACCTGGGCTACATGAAACTCCATCTCTAAATCGGAAAGAAGAAAAGAAGGGAAAAAAAAAAGAAGGAGGGAAAAATGAAAAGCTGGCAAGATGGCTAGACAGGTCCAAATTGAAAGGTGTTTGCTGTTCGCATTCCTTCTAGGCTCCGCCCAGCAGTTACCAGGCAACAGCCAGGTAGGCCTGGCTTACTATAAAGGGGGATGTTTGCCCTCTTGCTCTCTTATTCTCTCTGACTCTCTTTCCTCCTTGACCCTTTTCTTCCCTTCCCCCCACCGTGTGTTCTTGGCCAGTCTCTTCCCCTCACCCCCCCCACCCCGCCAGCCCACACCCCCCCTCCTTCCCTGTCTCTACTCCCTTCTCAACTCCCCTTCCTACATCCTAAATAAACTCTATTCAATATTAAACCCGTTGTATGGCTGGTCCCTCAGGGGGAATGGATGCCTCAGCATGGGCCCACTGAGGCACCCCTCTCACCTGGCCATACCTGGCTCTATAAATCATATCCTGGCTCCTTTTTTAAAAAATAAAGTGTAACACTTGCTACCCTGAAGACATGAATTTGACCCCCTGCAACTAACAAGGCAGAAGAAAAAGTTGTCCTCTGACTTCCATGTGCCTGTCCTGCAGACAAGAGCCTCAGAAATGCTCAACTTCACTGCAGGTAATATAAGCTCACTTAAAGAACTGTGGTGTTCAAGGTCCAAGGGAGGAGAGTGTAATGTTGGAAGGAAAGCCTTTGCCCAGGACATCTGTTTTGATGCTGGTGTCAAATACACTACAGTGACCATTTCTCCAAAAAGTTGGGACTTTTGTATTTCCAGGACCGAGTAAGATACCCAACATAGAGTAAATAAGATATGCAACACACAGTAGGGATCATCCAATATCTGGGCTTGTTTTGGTTTTTTTTTTTTTTTCTTTTAAAGTTTTTTTTTAAGTGAGTGTGTGAGAATGAGACAGAGAGAAAGAGGGAGAGAGAGGTAGGGGGAAGAGAGGGATGGAGAAAAGAAGGGAGGGAAGGAGAAAGGGAGGGAGGGAGGGAGGGAGGGAGGGAGGGAGGGAGGGAGGGAAAGTCTCTCCAGAGCCTACCAACACTTGTTAAATAAAATTCTAGTAAACAATTGCTATAGTACAACCAGCTTCTTCCAGCAGGTCCTCAGACAACCTTCTCCCTCCGTTTCCCCAACTGTACTGTGGAGATCTGAGCAGTATATTCTTGTAGGAGTTGTTAGGAAGGCTGCTGAGGGAATCCAGAACACAGCCAGTACACCCCAAATCAGTGCTGCATTGGAGGGAGTGCACCTCTCCATCTTGGTCTCCCCTTTTCCTTTATCAGGCTTTTCTGTCCACTTTACAGAGACACGTAATCCTGGCAACCTGTCCTAGGTTGCCCCACAGGGTACAAAATGAATTGAACATTTTCCACCTTTGGGGCCAAGGTCTCCTGTAGCCCAGACTGGCCTCAAACTCACAGTGTGCAAAAGATGACCTTGAACCATCATGACAGACATGCACCACCACACTGGCTTTTGAAATGACTGGAATAATTAATATATGGTCAGTTTAGTTTATAGGACAATAATCTCTCCTTGGGTTTTTGTTTTGTTTTTGGGGGGTTGTTTGTTTGTTTGTTTTGGGGTGTTGTGTGTTTTGTTTGTTTTTGAGGGGAACTGTCCCATGTCAGAAGTAGAACGTCAGAGGTTAGAAGAAATGTGTTTCCCCAAGGCCACTCTGGCCAGCACTGTGTAATCGAAACAGGAAAATAGCAAACTGCAGGGATTAAAATCGTAGATCTAAAGGTACAATTCTAGCTTTTTATAAGTGAAGGAAAAACACAAAATTTGCCCTAAAATGTGCCAGCCTTAAGTTCATCAACATATATTGATTGACCTATTAAACATGATTCCCAGCTCCCAGCCCCTCCCCCATGCAGGAAGCTAGAAAGAATATTGAAGGACCCTGGGATTCCTGAAGCCCTTAGCAGTGCCCAAGGGGACACACAATATCTGCCTTCCTCCCCCCCCCCTCTCTCTCTCTGCACCCTTTGTGGAACAAATGTGTGCCATTAAAACAAAATCAAACCCCAGAACCGGGTCTTGGTGCGCACTCTGCAAGCGCTTTACCACCCACCGACCAACTCCCGCAGCCCATTTGAAAGTTTTGAGTCTGGTTGTCCAACTGGTCTGAGAATTGCGGGCCTCTGCCTTCTAAGTTGTTAAGTAGCTGTGACTGGCTTCCTGAGTATCAGGCAAGCACTTCACCTACTGAGCTACATGCCCCTTAACTGCATTTGTATTTGGAAAAAGAAAAAAAATCAGAAAAAATAACCTTTGGGAGGTGTAACACACAAAACTGATTTCTAACTCACACACGCACTTTTGATCCTTCTGGGTACTTTGTAAAACTTAATCGAACATGCCCAAGTAAAAAATTTTTTCCACGTTCATTATGGTTTAACCTCTAAGCCTCTTCAGCGTTCCGTGCTGTGTGGTGCTTTGAGCATCTTACTCCTGACCCATCCAAGGTTCTGAAATCGGCTCTGCAGGGCTGCCGTGAAACTCTCTGGAAAGAATCCAGGCTCTTGAACTTACTTGCCTACCGCTGGGTTCCAGGCTCAGTCAGGTAGGCGCCCAGTCCCATTCCCCCACCCCCATCCCCCCCCCTCAGCCCGTTAGGGCTACAAGCTGGGCACCCGGCACCCCCAAGGCACGACCCCACGCTCGAGCTTGCCCCCTTTACCCCCACTCCCGGTTTATTCTTGGCCGTGGAACAACCTCCAGGTCGGATTTTTCCATGAGAAAATCGGATCCAGGTTTGAGCCGCTGTAGCGGCTAAGACGGGGGATGGCAGGGGGATGGCAGGAGGGCACACGCTGTGCCCAGAGATCGTTATCACCCACGCGAAGATTCCCGGGGCTCCACCAGCCAGCTACCCGCTGTCTGAGCACCGCCGGCTGCCGCCCTTACACCTGTTCCTCCCCAACTCTTCATGCCCACGTTCCTCTGGCCCAGGGACACTCACTACCTGAAAGTCATCGCAGCTCCAACCACCTCTGCAGACTTCCCACCGCAGGTCCGGATGCGAGCAGGAATAAGCTGCGAGTTCCAGGGACCGCGCCTATCTCACAGCCCCCGCCCAGGCGCTGGACCTTGCCTCGCGGACAGGCTGTGTTCCAATGGTTTTGTCATTATTTGAGTTGGTCCACTGTGGCTGTGCTGTGGCAGGAGACTATGCTCCGGGTACTACATGATCCCTCCGGTGACCAACAACACCCCAGTTTTTCCTAGTAGAAGAGTTACAGTCAGGTCCTAACATTTAATTTACTTGTTAAACTATAACAGCCCCAACGACAGTTCTGAGGTTTGCTTTTCAGATGAAATCTAGGCAAGCGGAGGATAATCAAACAGTAAGCAGCGTAACCCCATCTCAACACACTTTGGGGTATTTTATGTCCCTTGGGTTCCGGGCTAAAAATGCAAGCCACCTCTGCTTTCCCCCAGGCCAGCCCACTACATTTCTTTGGTGGGCAGGTCTTTCGGAGGGAGATAGAGTGGATTCAGAGTTTTACCAAACTTCAGGATAAAGTGGAGCTAGGTTAGGTGTAGCTAGAGAAAGTACGATCCCGTACCTCGGCTTTCTCCATCCCAGACAGATACAGCCTTACGTTCCATCTGTTCTCTCCGGAAGCGGGGAGCGCCGTCCTCCGGGTTTCAAGGTCGGTCCTAGCACAGTCTGGGTAACCTGGGCGCTTACTGAGTTCCGAAACCCAGCCCCTGTGCTGCTTTCCAAATTGATCCTCTTTCTCTGCCTGCACGGGTGGATCATCAAACTTTTCTGTCCACCCTAGAGAGAAACACAGTTTCGTAGCCTACTCCTACGTCTCCCTGTCACCTCGGCCACTTCTACAGTTCAAATTTTATTTCCCTCTAATTCAGCCTTTGCCCTTACCTTTCCCTCAACACTCCACTGCAAATTGTAGTGACAAGAAAATAAAACTGCATCCGTAACCCAATCCCTCTTACAAGGACCTATCCGACCTCATGATGCCTTTTTGCTGGGTCGTGGGAAGCGAATTTCACACGAAATCGTTCCGCATTTGCATTTGTGAAACCCTTTTCGAAAGGTGTTGGGGGTGATTTTCCGGGGTCACTTCTGTAATGTGATTGTACTGTACTATTCTGATCCTGGCCGCTTGCGTGCGTAAGGCTAGTTTCAGGTAGACAGAGGATCGTGTGCAATCGTCTGCTTACACGGTATACCTTGCTGTGTCCCAAAAAGGAAGTACAGTTAAAAACAAAGTAATCAAAGTAAATACCCAGGCAGTTAAGAAAGATATAGTCACGGATGCAGAAGGAACAGAATTCAAGGTCACCCTTAATTACATATGAGTTAGATGAATATACAACCCACAGAATGGGGTGGGGGGGGGGTGGGTGGGTAATCTTTGCTAGCTATACACCATGGAATAGGCACGTAACTCAAAAAGAAAGAATAAAGCCATTTTTTTCCAACTCCATCATAAGTCTGGTCTCCCCTATTCTTTTCCTTTTGGGGGGAGGGGGGATGAGAAGGGAGTAGAAACAGAAAAAGAGACAGAGAGAGAAAGAGAGAGAAGGGAAGAGAGTGGGGAACACTCTGAGAGAGGGGTAGAGAGAGGGAAGGGGGAGGGGCGGTGGTCAGAGAGCCCCTTTTCTTTTCACGGTGGATATGAATTCAGCTTTCTGGGTAGTGATATGGTGCCCGTCAGGTCAAGACAAAAGACTATTTGTGGCATTTAGTAGTATGCCAAAGGGGGTGCTGCCCTCCAGGCTCCCTCAGTTTCACCGCCTCGCTTTCTCACTCCCTTAAAACCCTGCCATTTCAGCTATGCACTCTTGACTTCTCTCCTTTGTTCCCTCTTGGTCCTCTCTCTCCTGCTCCTCTTTGTGGGCTCCCTCCCTTCCTCTCTCGCTCCCTGCCTTCCCATAGCCAAGTCCAGTCCGCTGGCCACATTCAGTCTACCAATCTACTTTGTCTCTATGCTCTAGACTCTTCCAGATGCCTCTGACTGTAGTCTCCCACACATCTACAGCAGAAACCACGCCCTCAACCATACCTTGGGGTGGCCACACCCTCACTTTATACATCTGATGCTGAGACCTCCCAGTGGGGCAGAAATAAACCCCTTTCCAAGGGACCTGGCTTCCTAACTGAACCAAGCTGCAGATTTCGTTCCACTAAAGTATAAATATGGATCTAGGAATCATTTTTTTCTGCTGGCTTCTGTCACTCACCATATTTGCCTCCAAATTCTGGGGTCTGCCTTTCATCTCCACTGTGATTCAGGGCATCTCTCAGCCTCTCTAACTCCTGGAGCCTGCAATGCCCTCCTGGGAGTCCATCATATGGAAAGTCCCATCTCTCTCTCCCCACCTGCTCTCTCCTCATTGGCTGGGTAAGGGTCACCCTGGAGCTGCCTACTTTGTCTCTGCTGGCTCAAAGGAGCCTACTCTTACTATAAAAGCCACACTGGTGTGCCAGGATGCTCCTTCACCCTCCTGCCCCCCCCCCCCCCATCACTTGGAAAGGGATGCCTCTCCTCATCTTCAAATTGGGATATTTCTCTCTGACAACTCTCTTGATCTACTTGGGAATGTCTCAAATTGAAATTGTCACAAGGACCACATGTTCTCAGCTCCTTTCTGGCTCTTCCTCACCTCCCCCAGGAGCTGCCTACTCTCTCACTCTCTTCCTTATGCCCTTCTGGACCTCTACAATACTGGAATCCTGCTGGCAGAATTTCTGCTTGTGACCTTTGTCCCTGCTGTCTCTCAGCTCCCTTCTGGGGCTCACTGGAACTGAAAGGCCAAACCTACTCCATCTTGGGACTGGCCTCCATCTTAAAAAAAATGTGACCTATAGCTGAACCCAAGCTGCACCCAAGTACCAGGAAGGACTCTGTGGCTTATCTTTGACCCATACTCCAGAGTTATTCTCTAGCTGCTTCTCTAGCAACAGTCAATCAAGGATTGGTTGAATTGTTTCAAATGTACTTTCAGAGCTTTTATAATTGCTCCTGGTTTTTGGTTCAGAACACCCACCCATCAGTTTACAATAGTCATAAATTAGGTGCTTGCTGGGTTCAAACCCCCTTGCTTGCTCACCATTTCCTATAAAGCCTTGTCCCTCTGAGAACTCTGGCTTCACACTCCCGTTCTGAGGCATCAAAGAGACTGCATTGTTGCCCAAGCTCGAGCTTGAATGAAGACCCGAGTGCGATTACATCAGAGTGGGCTACTTGGTCGTCTTTTGGAGCTCTTGAATGAGGCACAACAGAAGCTTCCCTCTGGAAGAGTTCTGTTCACAACCCTTTCTCTTTTCATCCTTGGACTCAGAGATTACGCTAGCCTCAGTATCTTCCCCAGAATGCCTTGGCCTCAGGACAGATCCATGGCCACAAAATGACACTCAATTGTCCAATTCTCACAGACTGTAACAACTTCTGCCACCACACAAACAAATGATCCCAAAAGTTTCTTATCTATAAGCTTTCTTCTACTTATCCATCCACTCTTTTTAAAAAATCTCTTATCGCTGGGCAGTGGTGGCGCATGCCTTTAATCCCAGCACTTGGGAGGCAGAGGCAGGCGGATTTCTGAGTTCCAGGCCAGCCTGCTCTACAGTGAGTTCCAGGACAGCCATAGCTATACAGAGAAACCCTGCCTGGAAAAAAAGAAAGAAAGAAAGAAAGAAAGAAAGAAAGAAAGAAAGAAAGAAAGATCACTTATCTTTCTAATTTCTCTCCTGTCTGCTCTCATAAAGAAATCTCTTAAGACTATTATGTAAATTCTTTATCTCCAGATTCGTAAATTCATTAGGTATGGTTTAAAATCTGTAAGATATGTTCCAGGTGTCACAATGCATGCCTTTAAGCCCAGCATTCGGGAGGCAGAGGCAGCTGGACCTCTGTGAGTTCAAAACCAGTGTGGTCTACAAAGAGAGTTCCAGGACAGTCAGAGCTACACAAAGAGAAGCTTGTTTCAAAAATAAAAAAATAAAATAAAAAAAAATTAAAAAAAAAAAAAAGAGGTGGGGTGGTGGTGGTAACAAGCAACCAAGCATGATGGTCCACACCTTTAGGGAGACAGAGTGAGGCAGAGTTTGAGGCCAGCCTGATTTACAGAACAGCCACCAGGACTACATAGAGACACCCTGCCTCAAAAAAAAAAAAATTATAACAAAAGATTATAACAAAAGATTGATAGTTTAAAAAAAACCTTACATAAGGTAATCTTAACTGACTACAAGCAGAGTGTGTATGCATCTTGGATTCAGCTCTTGTTTAAGGAAATAGATGTTTTAAAATTGTAACAACGTGGCTTGCCTCCATCTTGGCAAATGACTTCATCAGAGCGGAAGCAACCATGAGGCTGGCAGCCACCGTTACTTAAATTACAAGAGAGTCCCTGTAAGTTCACCACCATCTGACTTCGATGACTAAGGGAGCGCTCACAAACACTCCGTAGCCCTACTGAGGTCTGTTTATCATAATGTCTCCATTTTAGACTAAGGAGGCAACAGCCCGTCTTCAAGACATTTTGAATTAGAATGGATTTTCTATGATAATTGTTGTCCTGAGTGTAAAAAATTTAGATAAGGAACAATATGTTTGATGAGAACGGTCTTTTTGATAAATAAGGCGTGCAAATTCCTAAGTATTGAAGGTCTACTCTGATTAACCAAAGTTGACTGCCTTAGTCATTGTTCTATTGCTGTGAAGAGACACATGCCCACGACAACCCTTATAAAGGAAAACAAAACCCTTAACTGGGGCTTGCTTACAGATTCAGAGGTTTAGTCCGTTATTAGCGGGGCGGGCAGCACAGCAGCTCGCAGGCAGAGTGGGAAAGGGGTCATCCCATCATGACTCCTGTGTCATTGCAGTGTTGTGATTTGTGATTGGTTCTCAGTGGGACATAGAAATTCTGATCTTCCCCGGCTTGTCTTAAAATGAATCACAATGTCCTTAGCAGTGGGATGTGGACCAGAGACACAGTTCCAGGCTTCTGCCTGAGCTGTTCCTCTCTTTGGACACCTCTGATCAGGAGAAGCCAGGATTCTTGGCTTCCTCAATTATTCTCCTCCTTATTTTTGGAAACAGTCTCCCATTGAACCTGGAACTCACCAGTTTGTCTAGACTGGTTAGCTGGGGAGCTCAGGGGATCTGCCTGTTCGCCCCTTCAGTGTTGGGGCAACAGACATGGACCTCTATGCTTGGGTGCTGACAGCTGGAGTTCAAGTTTTTCTGTTTGTATGGCAAACACTTTATGGACTATCCATCTCTCCAGCCCCAAGGGGGGAAAATTTTTTGTTTGTTTGTTTGTTTTTTGAGACAGGGTTTCTCTGTGTAGTCTTGGCTGTCCTGGAACTCACTCTGTAGACCAGGCTGGCCTCAGAAATCCGCCTGCCTCTGCCTCCCAAGTGCTGGGATTAAAGGCGTGTGCCACCACTGCCCGGCGTGTCTCTTACATTTTAAGAGTCTGGAATTTTGCTGAACCCGACAGCCAAAGTTAATAATATACTTTGAAGTCCCTTAAGACTGGTATCCTACTGTGTACTCACCGTTTGTTTAATCTCCCTTTAAGAGAACAATGTAACAGATAACCTCCCTTGGCTTGGATTTACCACAGAGCTCTCAGTTTTTATGACCTACACTAACACATAGCTTAGACTATGTATTAGTTAAATTATGATGTACCCTCCATGCCCCTAAAGTGAAGATTCGTTTATGGCTTTTGGAGGGTAAGCAGTGATGTTTTAGTACTGTTTGCTGTCTGCGTCAGTTGGGATCCATTGGAGACAGTGGATACAAAGGATATAATCCCTTTGTAAACTAAGATTTCCATGAAGTGCCCTTTACTCTTTCCCCACGTGATGCCTTCTGTGCTGTTCAGTAAAGACACCTTGAAGCCCTTTGTTAGGGACTGACAGACAAGAGACAGACACAGGTACAGAGGCAGACATGGATTCAGACTCATGCAATGGACAGACAGAGGGATGAGAGACACCAAACACATGACTCTGAGAATCCAAATCTGAACTTGCTCTTGGTTAACTGACTCCATGGACAGGGTTTTCATTTTCTCCCTTAATGTGACGCCAGAACACTGCCAATGACTCTGAGTTATTCACTGATGTGTTTAACCCACGAAATCTCTATTAAAGGACTATTGTGTTTAGGCAAATACTGTCTGTGGTGATTTGAATATGCTTGTCCCAGGGAGTGTCATTGTTAGGAGGTGTGGCCTTGCTGGAAATAACTGTGTCACTGTGGAGGTAACTTGGAGACCCTCTTCCTAGCTGCCTGGAGGCCTTCTCCTCAGTCTTCTCCTGTTTGCCTTCAGATCAAGATGTAGAACTCCAAGCTCCTCCAGCACCAGGTCTGCCTTCATGCTGCCAGGTTTCCTGCCTTGATGATAATGGACTCAAACTCTGAACCCGTAAGCTAGCCCCAGTTAAATGTCATCCTTATAAGACTTGTCTTGGTCATGGTGTCTCTTCACAGCAATGGAAACCCTAACTAAGACACTGTCAAAGCAAAATTTTTGTTAATTCTGCTGACATATATATGTATTCCTCTTAGCTGCTGAAACTTCCAAACCAGACTCTGAGGTGAGTGGCTCCTTTCCCCCACCCAAGTCCCAAGTTCTAGTGTTCCTTTGATCCTGCCTCTATAAGACCCCACAGCATGGAGGTCCTGTTCAGACAAGGAAGAAGGGATGTAGTACAGAAAAGCCAAGAAGAATATGGACACTGTCTTAGTTAGGGTTTTAGTGCTGTGAACAGACTTCATGACCAAGGCAAGTCTTATAAAAGACAACATTTAATTGGGGCTGGCTTACAGGTTCAGAGGTTCAGTTCAGTGTCATCAAGGCAGGAACATGGCAGCATCCAGGCAGGCATGGTGCAGGAGGAGCTGAGAGCTCTACATCTTCATCTGAAGGCTGCTAGCAGAAGACTGAGTTCCAGGCATCTAGGATGAGGGTCTTATAGCCCACACCCACAGTGACACACCTACTCCAACAGGGCCACACCTTCTAATAGTGCCCCTCCCTGGGTTGAGCATATACAAGCTATCATAGACACCGTGTGGGCTCTCTCATCCAGTCTATTAGTATCAGGTATACAGTAAAGCTTCCATTAAAAACCCAAAAGGTTGGGCATGGTGATGTCTTTCATCCCAGCACTTGGGGTGCAGAGGCAAGAGGGTATCTATGAATTCCAGGACAACAGCCAGTAGCCAGTTACTAAATAGAGGGAACCTTTCTCAAAAAAGAAAAAAAAAAAAAAGGAAATCTTCTTTATGCACATTTATAATCCCAGCACTTAGGAGGCTGAGTCAAATGGGTTATGAGTTCAAGTTCAGCCTGGTTGGGCAACACAGGGAGTTCCAGACTGTACCAGGTGAGACCCTCTCTTGTCATATTCTTATAATCCCAGCTCAGGAAGCTGAGGTAAAAGGTTACAAATTCATGGTCAGCCTGGGCTACACAGTGAAATCCTGTCTCCAAAAATTAGGGGGGCGGGGGAAGAGACTTTGTAGAAGCTGAATAAATATAAGCTCCTGAAGGGTAGGTGTGAGGAGGACATAAAGAACTGTTTCCTCCAGGTGGATGCGAGACCATTCATGACCCCTGCAACGCAGTAAAGAAAACAGCCGTTCTGTCTGCAGTAATAATAGCACAGCCACCACCACTCCCTAGCAGAAGACAGGGAGGATGCCAGGCCCACCATAGCCTGACATGCCACCCACTACCCATTCCTGCACACCACTGCAAGTTCTCTTGGAAAGAGCTAGAGATCTGAACAGGAGGTTATCTGAAGCAGTGCTCCAGGATGTAGCCCCCACGAGGTCATCAGCCATAACGGAGGGACTTAGCGGTCTTGCCGGTAAGTAACTCCTTGTCTCATGTTCTTGTGGATTCATTGGCTCAGCACACTGGACTTGGGTGGAATGTTTCTTTGTTCTGTCATTGGCTCTCTACCTGGGGTAACTGTCAGGTAGCTAGTCAAATATTAGCAGGTCATTGATGGTGGATCCATCCATACTTCTGAAACCAGGTTTCCCGGGAATCTCCTATGCCACATATATGTGTTGCTTTGAGACAGTCTCACTACATAGCACTAACTTCCCAGAACTCTCTATGTAACTGGAGATAACTCTGAACTCCTGATCCTTCCATCTCTGTTTCTGCAAGTGCTAGGATTATACATATGTGCCTTCATACGTAGTTTATGTGTATATGTGCACCAAATGCATGCCTGGTACCCCCGGAGGCATCTGATCCCCTGGAGCTGGAGTTTCAGACAGTAGTGAGCTGTCCACCGTGGATGCTGGAAGCCATCCTGTCTGAGGGCAGCACATGCCTTAACTGCTGAGTCATTTCTCCAGCCCTCAACTCACTCACTTATTGATTGAACCTTCTCCCCACCCTTTGGCATTGAATCCAGTCAGTAGTCTGTCTTGCATTCTGGTTTCCTCTACTGTGCAGAATCTTTTTGATTCTACACAATTCCCATTTATTCACGTGATTATTCCCTGGGCTATGGAGGTACTTTTTGGGAAGTATATCTTCTGCCTACATCCTCTAGGTTTTTCTTTTTTCTTTTTTTCCTCAGGCAGCTTCAAAGTTTCCCATCATCTATTGAAGCCTTTGATACATTTGCATTGATTTTGTTTGGTTGGTTGGTTGGTTTTTGTTTGGGTGCCAGGAGATAAGTATCTAGTTCCATTCACTGGCCTATGAATGCCTAGTTTCCCAAGCACCATTTAGTGAAACATTGTATTTTCTCCAATATACGCTGCCTGGCACCTCTGTTAAAATTCAAGTGGCTATCTCTGTGTGGGTTTATGTCTGGGATCTCTTTTGACATTAAGACATGATTCTGTACCCTATACATACATGTTTGACTACACTCAAAGTTATCCTAGGACATATGCAGCCCATAGGTCACAGGTTGGACACTCTGCATTTGATTCTTTTGGTCTGTATTTGCTTTTGTGTCAGCATTAGGCTCTTCTGGTATTATGGGTGTAGGCATACATTATTTTGCAGCCTGTTTTAATAGGGGTTCAACCTCTCCTCTAGCCTACCACCCAGCAGAGGTAGTGGAAGAGAAAAATTATTAGGATACGGGGGAAGTAGATCTGTTCAGCAATAGTTCTCTGGGGACCAGTTTAATCTTCTTTCTTAGCAGTTCAGTCCTGCACCAAATACGTATCAGCAGTTTCAGTCCAGTCCTCTAGGTAGGCAGACACCACAGAGGCAGACACAGCAGCTATAGTTCAATCCTGAAGAAACTGCAAGGCTTGCTAACCAACCCAGTGCCGCTGAAGTGCCAAGAGGTTTCAGGAACCCCACAAGCTGTTCTTTGGCAAGTTTGATGCTCTCAATGGCAGCATCACCACAAGTTGAACTCAACGCCACTATGTAAGGTGAACCAATACATGTGTGCCGTTAGCAAAGAAGAGCAAGGAGAAGCAAACCAAACCAGTGCTCAACTCCCACCGTCTGTGCGGTCACATTTATATTCCTTCGTCATGTGCCCCCTCACATGTCTGCTATAGCAAAACATCCTTGTCGGGCCTAACACGAGGTCTAATCTCCATTCCACCTTCACCCTTCCGTCACCTACACAGGAGGGCGAGATCCAGGCCCTAGAGAGATTTACATACTAATAAGGTACCTGAAGGCCAGAGGGTGGAGCCTATTAAACATTCCTCCCCAGACCCTCTCCTCTCCTCCCCTCCCTATTTAACTCAGGTCTGCCCTGGATTTTATGGGGTATGCATCCAGATCCATCCACCATCCGCCATGTCAATAAACCGGTTTTGGAAACCCAAGGACTTCCTCATGTGTTGGGGCCGCGCCGTGAGGAGCAGTGAGGAACCGTGGAGAGGCTTTTAGTTAATGAGCAGCCAGGCCCAACTTCCAGCTGGAGGAACCCAGGGCATTCCCAGCATGGCCGAAGGATCCCTGGGTTCCCCAGTCATATTTTTTCTACACATCCTTTCACCTGTGTCTGCTTCAGGAAAACAGTCTTTCATGTGTCTGCTTTAGCAAGACATCCTTTCACCTGCGTGCCCCAGCAAAACATTATTTGACATAACTGACTTTCCAAACAAACCAGAAGTTTCCACTTCATATGGGTCTGAAGTATAATTTGGAATCTGGTGTTCTGATGGTGATGATGATGGTAGTGGTGGTGATGGTGGTGGTGGTGATGGTGGTGGCTCATTTTGTCAGGGTTGCTGTGGCTGCTGGGGGTTCTTTGTGCTTGTGCAAGATGAACTGTAGGATTTCTTCCTCCATTCTGTGAAGAATATTGTTGACATTTCCATGGGGATTGCATGGAATGTGTAGATTTGAATTTACACAATATGAATTCCTGCTAATCCCGGAACTTGGAGGCTCTTTCCATCTGCTAATGTATTCTTGTTTCAAACTCCTTCTTTAGTCAAGTATGGCGGTTCACACATGTTCTCTCAGCATTTGGGAAATGGAGGCAGAGAAGTCAGAGAATGAACACCATCTTCAACTTCATAGTGAGTTAGCTCCGAGCCAGTTGGGTATATATATGTGAAACCCTGGTTTTTTTTTTTTTTTTTGTTTTGTTTTGTTTTTAAATCTTTTTTCAGTGTGTGACGTTTTCATTATGAAGGCTTTTCAGTTCCTTGCTTAGGTAATTTTGTAACCTCCTGTGAATGGAAGTGTTGTTCTGATTTCTTTCTCGAGCATGTTTGTCAATGGGAATAATCTGAATTATTTCTTTTCTATTTCTATCCCACCACCCTCTTTCTCCACTCCACCCCCCCCCCCAAGATGGAAAGGATTATAGCCCAGGATGGCCTTGAATTCACATCCTCCTACCTTAACCTCCCAACTGCTGAGATTACCAGGCCAACTCCTCAACACAATAAGGTCATAGCTGATAAACCCATATCCAGCATCCTGACTAGAGAAAGACAAAACATTTCCTCTAAAATCAGGAAAGAGGGAAGGGTTTCCATTCTGCCCATTCTTATCGAATACAGTGTTTGAATCCTTAGCCACAGTAATAAGACAAAGAAACGAAGAGAAATCAGATGACTTATGTCCTTGTTTCTTTTTTTAAAGATTTATTTATTTATTTTATGTATATGAGTACACCATTGCTCTCTTCAGACACACCAGAAGAGGGCATCAGATCCCATTACAGATGGTTGTGAGTCACCATGTAGTTGCTGGGAATTGAACTCAGAACCTCTGGAAGAGCCATGTCTCCAGCCCTTGCCCTTGTTTTTACCAATGTGCTGTATGACATCTATTGTCTTGTGTGTACTGAACCACCTTTATATATAATGAACCATCCATATAATAGAGCCAACTTGATCACACACCACCAAGACTGGTTTTACATAAGACCAGCAACTGAATCCAGCACTTCACAAATGCCAGGCAACCACTCTGCTACTGAGTTACAACTGCAGCCCTCTCTCTGACTTTTTTGTTTTATTTTTAATTTGTCTCAGGCAAACTTCTGGTTTCTTTGGAAAGTCAGCTGTGTTGAATGGTGTTTTGCTGAGGCAGACACATGAAGGAGTGTTTTAGTGGACACAGGTGAAAGGATGTTTTGCTAAATCAACAACTCGAAAGGATCCTTTGATAGCTAATGACACATTTGTGTTGGTTCGCCTTACATTGCATCACTGAGCTCCATTTGTCATGGCTTCATAGAGAGAAACACCAAAAAACTTCTGGTGGTGATCTGGTAGCTTCTGGCCAATTGGCTGAGTGATGTCTACTGATACAGACTCACGTGGAGTTTTGCTAAGATAGACATGCAGAGACATACAAGGCACGTATCGAGGCAAGACCCATGGAAGACATGTGATGTTTGGAGGAAGTAATAAAGACGATTGAATGGACAGTGACAGGGACTTGCTTGCATGGCTGGCTTTTCAACACTTCCTGGTCTCATGTCTTTGTTGATCTACCCTTTGTTGAGAGAGAAGTGGCAAAAAAAATTGCCAATTCAGATGTAAATGCAAATTCACATGCCAATCCAGATGAGGCCTGGTTCTTTCTGCAAGGTCCTGCCACCACTGATTTGTGCTTGCTATCCCAAGGCTACCGAACTGGACTGCTGGTATATTCGTGAAGTGTTTGTAAGTGGATTGAGCTGCTGCTGACTTCTGTGAACTAAACTGCTCATTTCCTGACAATGCAGATGGGATTTACTCCAAAGTACAATTTCTAAACAGGTTCACTTTCCCTGTATCCTAATAACCTTTATTTTTCATTACCTCTGGTAGGTAGTGGGCTGGAAGGGAGACTAAAACATTTAAGGACCATCATTTAAAATAGGGTTGAGAAAAATTGAAGCTTACAGACAGGTCTGGTTGAGCATTAAAGGTTCTTTAGGCGAGGTCCCGTCAGAAACAACAGCTCGACCTTCCCTGGGGGTTGATTCAACTTTTGTCACAGGACATTTATTGTCCTGAGATATGTATTATTTGTTCACTCAAGGTAACCTGCAAAGTAAACAACAGATGGGAGTAGAGGCTGCCACGTGACAGGATTTCAGCTGAAAACTTTTAGGCTCACGCTAAGAGCCGGTGCTTTTTGCCCAAAACAGCTTGACTCCTTGTCATCAAATTGTTGCAGGATATTTGATCACATTGTGAACCCTAAAACTGTGAACTGGAAAAACTGTGTGGAGTGGCTCAGCCCTGGTACACATCTTTAATCCAGAGAGCTTTCTGTAAACAGCATTAAGTAAAGTCAACCCTAAGACAACAGGCAGAACTAGAAACCAGTGGGCACAAGGAAGAAAAAGGACAGACAGAGTTAAAGGGTACTTAAGGCAGCGTGGAGAAGAAGGAACTCTTTCCTCGGTGATGTTGGTGGAGTAGGAGGGCCAGCTGGGTGCTTTCTCTGCTCTCTGAGCTAGCAGGCTTTCAACAACACAGCATCTGGCTCCCAAGTCTTCATTTGGTAAATCAAACGTTTGGGATTTTTTTTTTTTTTTTTTTAAATAAGTGGCAAATGAGCGAAGAAACAGTTCTTCTCAGGAAAACACCCAGCGTGGTAGACGGCATAAAACCCACTACAAGATCTCTACTTATCTTGAGAATTGACCAGTTTTAGCTTCCACATGGTGGGACCAGCATCTACAATTCTCATCCAGCTCCTTGAATAGCACCTTTCTAGGAAAAGGCCCTGGGTGAAGCACCTGATACACTTGCTTGCAAGCCTGTCGGGACTGACTTCACAGTCACCAGGAGATTTGCCTGTGACTACACTTATTACTGGGTTGTAATCTTTATTAAGGCCTAGATAACTGTTACTTCACTAGTGTTATGGTCTGACACACACCCCCACCCCCAGAGTAACTGTTACCATTTTGTTCCATGCCTGCCAGTCACTGACACAGAGAAGTGACTTGGCTCAGAGCAAGGACATGCTGACCACATACCGTTTTGTTCTGTAGGTTGTGACTGTTCAGTATGAGGTTTGCTAATTTTAAGAAATTCCACAAAGCTTTACATAGGACCCATCAAATCAAAGGTCAGTATGAACTGTCATGTCTAAAATACCTTGAGTCAGAGCTGACAACCGGGCAGCACTTCCTGCACCTTCATATGAACTCATTGTGGTTTTGGTGGAGGTTTTTTTCCTTTATAAGCTGATAGAAAAAAATGTCTGTTGTCACAGTTCAGATAACCCTGAGCTATGTCCCTGCTCTGACCAGCAGTGGACTGTGTGTGCAATAAACTGTTCTTGCTTGCCTGAAATCAGTGTTCATATGGTTTGTGCTCCCTAGACCTGAAGGGACTATGTTCACAGTACAGTTAATTTAGGAGAGTATTAATGAAACAGCCAGCACAGTGATGGGATTCTCCGTGTGCTGTGTTGGGCTTGGCTGACATTTTTGTTGTTGTTCTAATTTAGCGTTCCCCTCAACTACCATCATTTGGTTGGAATGAACAATGGTGGGCCTTGGGAGTCTGCCTATCCTCAATAAAAAGAGTCTAGCATCTAAGCAAGGCACGGTGGCACACACCTTTAATCCCAGTCCTCAGGAGGCAGAGGCAGCAAGATCTCTGTGAGGTCAAGGCCAGCTTGATCTACAGAGTGAGTTCCAGGGCAGATAGGGCTATATGTAGAGAGACTCTGTCTTCAAAACCTATATATTCTAACATCTAATAGTAGTTCTTGAGCATCTTCCAGATGTTTGAATGATTCCAGATGTTTGATGAAAGCATCTTGTGTGTATCTATTGAAAAAAATACCCCTGGAAGCAATAAGATTGCTGGATAAAACAAAATCCTAGTATCAGGAATGATACCTATAAGTTGTTGATCACTGAGGGTCTTAAGGCCCCCAAACAAGATGTCAGTAGCATGCCAAAAATAAAAAGTAAGTCCCTATTGCTGGAGACATTACAGGCTCTGGTGCAGAGTATGGAGAAATCAAGCTGGTGTTCTAACCTGGGTCCTTCCTTCCTAGCTATTCTGGCTAGGTTTACGTTAACTTGACACAAGCTAGAGTTATCTGAAAGGAGGAAACCTCAATTGAAAAAAAAATGTCTCCATAAGGTCAGGCTGTAAGACATTTTCTCCATTAGTGATTGAAGTGGAAGGGCCCAGCTCATTATGGGTGGAGCCATCCCTGGGCTGGTGGTCCTGGGTTCTATAAGAAAGTGGGATGAGCAAGCCATGGGAAGCAAGCTAGTAAGCAGCACCCCACCATGGCCTCTGCATCAGCTCCTTCCTCCAGGCTCCTGCCCTGTTTGAGTTCATCAGTTGCGTCAATGATTAACAGTGGCATAGAAGTGTAATCCAAATTAAAGTCTTTCCTCCCCAAGTCGCTTTGGTCGTGGCGTTTCCTCACAGCAGTGGTGACCCTTACTGAGACACTAGCTCATATAATCCCAGAAGGTGACACTCAGGTCGCAGACCCTGCTCAGCTATGAATCTTGTCACCCAAGATGCATCTGGCTCCTAAACAGTAGCTGAAGGAGAGATGACTACTCCCAGTAAAGCCACCACGCTTTCCTTGGGTGGAATCATTGCTTTGATTTGCCATTTCCCTCTCTATGTAGGGTCACTAGAAATGGTCTATTTAGAATGGTGTGTGAATTGGCCCATAAAATAATCAAGAGGAACCTTTAAACCGGAAAGCAAATAGAGTCTGTCCGGGTCATTCCCAAGCTGATGTTTGGCTGAAGAGGGAGAACTCAGATTTTTTTTTTTTTTTTTTTTTTAAACAAAACAAAACAAAAAAAACCCACTGCTTTTCCAAAGGACCCAAGTTGGGATCCCAGCACCCACAGCAGGGAGCTTGTGACCACTCCAGTTTCAGAAGACCCATTGGTCTCATCTGGCCTCCTAGGGTACCCATACCCACACATGGCATACACACAGAAGTAAAAATAATAATAATAACAACAACAAATAGGGCTTGCAAAAGTGTGAGGATCTGAGTTTTGGATCCCCAGTGCCCATGGAAAAGCCATGTGCAGGGGCAAGTGGCTATAATCCCAGCACTAGGAGGGGAAGACAGGCAGGCCCCTAGAGCTCACTGGCCAGACAGCCTAGTTGAATTAGTGAGCTCCAGATTCGGGGAGGAATCCTGTCTCAAAGTTAATCTGGAAAGTGATACAGAGAGTGGTACAGAGAGACACCTGACATCAACCTCTAGTCTCTACCTGAAAGCATGTGTAATACATGTTTGCTGGTGTACACATACACAACTCTTAACTCTCTCTCTCTCTCTCTCTCTCTCTCTCTCTCTCTCTCTCTCTCTCTCTCTCTCATTTTCGCTTTCTTTCTTCTGGTGGTGTTCCAGCAGCTTCTTGGACGTGGGCTGACTAACAGAGCCTCATGGCTTCTTCTGGATTGAACTGCCGTTGCTGATTCGCAAGTGGTGTTTGTGAGGGGATCAAGCTGGTACTGCTGACCCGTGTGATCTGAACTGCCGAGACCCTGACAGCGCAGACTGGATTCACCCCAAAGAACAATTTCTAAACAGGTCCACATCCTCCTTTGCCCTATGAACCTTTCCTCTCCACTACCTCTGGAGGGTGGTGGGCTAGAAGGGAGGGCAAAGCATTTAAGTGCACATATTAAAGTAGGTTTTAAATATATATATAAGCTTACAGACTTCTTCTTTCAAGGGGTATCTAATGGCATTGTAATCTGACTCCCCTTGGAGATACCCTGTAGTTGGAAATTAACTCTGGTTGACTCAGAGGCAGATGGAGCACAGTTTTGGGTCTCACACAGTGCTTCATTCCAACTGAGCAGCACTCTCGGCCTTAGGGTATTTGGCAGCACAGGATATGGCTGACTACCTGCTATGGAACTGTGAGGTCACACGTCTGGAAGCATCAAAATGACCAGAGGAACAAACTGCCCACTGCTCAGGTTTATCCATATGACAAGTTGGGGACAGAGCAAGACTCTGAAACAAACAAATAAATTGAGCCTGGGGAGGCAGATGGCTTGGTCAGTTAAGTGTCGGCTCTGTTCTTCAGCAGCTTCCTGAAAAGCCGGGTAGTAGTGTACTTACACATCAGGTACTGGAGAAGTGGACCCTCCCTGGCAGCACGTCTTGCCAGATGAAAGAGTTCTAGGTTTAGTGAGATACTGTATCTCAAACAAGTAGAGAATAATAATAGGGAGACATCTATCATCAACCTTTGACCTCCCACATCCACTTTTACACATGTGTATAAGCAACCAACCCTTCCTAGGACTTTTTGTTTTGCTTTTGTTTGGTGTTTTGTTTGTTTTTGAGGCAGGGTCTCTCTATGTTGTCCTGGAACTATGTTGAAGAGGCTGGCCTTGAACTCACAGAGCTCCTGTATCGGCTAAGGCTAAAGGCATGCACCGCCACACTGAGCCAGCTGATGCCAATTCAACGCCAATTCCCTGCTTGCCCTTGGACGTCGGTTAGGGATGGTGAGCGTTTAATTCGTTTCGAGGATGTCTCGGTCCTTGCTGTTTCCTGTGGTGAAAGTTTGTGGATGACAGCACATGGCTTGTAGGGGATAGGGTGTCATTCCCGGGTCATCCTTCCCCTCAGTATCGGAATCCTTGATGAAGAGCAAGTTCCCGTCCACACAGAGCACACTTGATTGCCTTGAGATGTGACCCAGGTTCCAGTCTGCAGACCACGCAGACCATCCGTGCAGTTAGGGCTGAGATCACAGGGAGCGCTCACTCTTCCCCAGGACAAAGTCTATGGGGGCCATGGATAGAAACGAGAACAAATGATCAAGGATCAAATGCTGGGTCAGAAAGTCCGTCATTAGCCTGGGGCTATTTCTAATTGGTCAAGGTCCTTTAATATGTGGTAGCCTCTGTGATTACTACTCTGTTTCTCATTAAGTTTGTTTATAACGGATGAATGATCAAGATTTTTTTCCCTATTTCTTAGAACACAGACCAGGGAGTTTCCTGGGGCTGTACGCCTACCTCACACTGTGGTAAAACCCTCAGCAAAGCACTTTGATCAATATCACGTTAAATGAGCTGATTTTGAAAGGAGGAATCACCAGCTCAGAGCAGACATCTTTAGTCCCGGCCAATCCAGAGGCTGAAATGGAACAAAGGGTTCAAGGTCAGCCTGACCCTAACCCTAACCTTGGTTCCAGGGTTCCAAGTATGATTTTTGTTTTCTTTTTGGAGACAGGGTTTCTCTGTGCACCACCACCCCCTCTAAGTATTTTTTTAAATTATTTTATTTATTTATTGTGTGTTGGTGTTTTCCCTGCATGTGTATCTGTATGAGGGTGTCATATCTCCTGCTCCTGGAACTGGAATTATAGGCAGTTGTGAACCCCCATGTGGTTGCTAAAAATTGAACCCAGGTCCTCTGGAAAAGCAGCCAGTGATCTTAACTACTGAGCCATCTCCCCAGTCTCGAAAAACCAAATATATATATATATATATATATATATATATATATATATATACATATATATATCACATATATACATATATATATCACAGGGGACCTAGCCATCAGGTTCTCCCAAAATCCCTTGGTCCCTACCCTTTACAGGGTATGGCTGACACACATCCCCCTCTAACCCTGAACTTTCCAACCCAGGGGCTGGGTGTCTCTTCCCTAAGAGGCTGTTCCCTATATAATCCAGCCATTTTGGTCACCTACCCTCTTTTGCTCTACATTCCTGGCCTCGTCCTGGTCTGGCTTTCCCCTCTCCTCTCCCCATCCTCCTCACATGGCCTGGGTGGGGGTCATGTTCCCTTTGGACTCTCCCAGATGTCCCGGCCTCTTTATGCTCTCTCCCCCTTATCTACACTAAACTCCTCCTCCACCATACCTAGAAGCTGTCGTGACCTTTCCTTCTTCTGTCTTTTTCTCATCCTATTTTGAGCAGTTGTGCGAGTGCTGGGAACAGAACCATGATCCTCTGGAAGAACAACCAAGTGCTCCTAACCACTGAGCTACCTCATCTCTCCAGCCAGTCTCTTCACTGATTCTTTTCAAACTAGCCATTTGCAAAACAGGTCAGAGTCCATCCAGTGAGGAGAAGACACAGTCCCCACCTTACTTTGAATAAAAACCGAGTGTATTTCCTGCCCAGGTGTGCTTGCTTTTCCAATCGGAGAAGCAGAGCACCCTCCTGAATAAGGGTAAGTCTTGCCTTGGTGAAGACACTTCAGCTGGGGGCGGGGGGGGGGGGATGACTTTTGGACCCCAGCTTGTTTCTAACCTCCTGTAACAAACACCTAAAAGCTGTTTGTTCTCAAACTTGAGACCATAGGTAACTATAGCTCAGCCTAACCTTTTGCCTAGACTTTGGCTCCAACTCCTGCTTGATTCTGCACAGGCGAGCCAGCCAGGAAGGGGGGGTCCGTCCACCTGCCTTCTCTCATTGCCCTACAGTGCAGAGGGAGCAGAGATAACAAAGACTTTCCTCAAACTAAAGTCACACTGGGTCCCAGGAAGAACAAAGCCTGGCAGGACAGACCATCCCTAAATGAGGGCAACTGGACCATTATCTATGAAGGCAAGGCTGTGTGTCCTAGAGCAGGCATGATCAGCCAGTGGGACCAGATAGACTGCTCCCCTCAGAGGACGGAAGCAATAACCTTTTGTACTGAGCCCAAGGCCTCCTGCATGCAAGGCCTGATGCTACGCCTGAGCGGCCTCTGCTGGTGTTCCTGGAGACTGCCATCCACAGCTTTTGAGATAGGATAGGGATTTTTCCATTGGCTTGGAGCTTGTCCATTAGACTAGGTTGGCCAGTCTATTAAAAACCAGGATCCTCCTGTCTCCGCTCCCCAGTGCTGGGACTGTAAACATGTACCAGGACACTCGATTGTGCTTTTGTGTTTTATTGCCTCAGTTTACCCCAGCCCATTACAGAGAGATTGGGGCAGGGCTCAGTTCGTAGACTACTTAGAATACTTACTATACATGAAGCCCCAAGTTTGAGCTACAGACAACATAAAACCCACCATGGTGGTTCCCACGTCTAATCCCAGCACTCTGGAGGCAAAGGCAGGTAGGTCTCTTCCAGTTCAAAGACACCCTGGTGTGAACAGTGAGCTACGCAGTGAGGCTCTATCTCAAAACAAAATAACAAACAACGTCAGCAAGTTAACACAGCTGGTTAAAGCTCTTGCTGCCAAGCCTGACAACCTGAGTTTGAGCTACAGGATCTCCCCAGAGAAAGAACCAACTCCCACAAGTTGTCTTTGCACTGCACACATTCACTGTGGCAAGAACACACCTACAGGAGCATATGCACAAACGCACACAAAGTAAGTAAAAGGAAAAGAGAAAAAAGATCTTTGAGCCAGGCGGTGGTGGCGCATGCCTTTAATCCCAGCACTTGGGAGGCAGAGACAGGCAGATTTCTGAGTTCGAGGCCAGCCTGGTCTACGGAGTGAGTTCCAGGAAAGCCCGGGCTACACAGAGAAACTCTGTTTCAAAAAACCAAGAAAAAAAAAAAAAAAAAAAATCCCTGACTTTTTAAAGAGACCAAAATTCTCACTATACACCATAAACTTGGAGCCACTGAACCTTTTATCTGCTCCGCTCTCTGACGTATGTACATAGTCTCTTTCCTCTCTATTCTTCTTCTTCTTTTTTTTTTTTTCCAAAATAGAAATTTCTGGTTTCTTTAGCGACTCAGTTGGATCATGTGTTTTTCTGGAAGCTGTCTTATGAGAAGATATTTTGCTAAGAACAGACATGTAGTGTTTTTCTGGAAGCTGTCTGGTGAAAGGGCACACAATGTTTTTCTGGAGCAGACACTTGAGAGGAAACGTGATGTTTGGAAAGAGTGTAAGTATAATGCAACCAACAGTGGACGACAACCTGGCATTGGTTCGCCTTGCTTTCTTCGCTAATCTTCATTTATCACGACTTTGTAAACAGAAACACACCAAAGAATTTCTGGAGGTGTTCCAGCTGCTTCTTGCCTCTTCCTTAGACTCAGTGGAGCCTCGAGGTTTCTTCTGGATCAAGCTGCCACTGCTCATTAGAGTGGCCTGGACTGCTGACAACAAGGAACTGCTTCTAAACATTCCACATCCCCCTTATCCTATTAATCTTCCTCCCCTACCCTTGGTTGGTGGGCTACAAGGGAGGTTGAAGCATTTAAGAACCTTTATTAAAGTAGGTTTTGGACAATCTAAGCCTATACTTTTCCCCCTTTCTCTTTAATTAGAGTGTAGCACAGGTGGCCAGGCCTAGCCAGTAGGGCTGTAGGAGCCAACACTTTTATCCTAAACTCTGGTTACAATCCCAACATTAATAAACCAAGCACCACGCTTCCAGCAAATGAACTCTTTCTTTCCTTTCCGATTTACTTTACGTGCATGAGTATTTTGCCTGCATGTGTGTTCACCACGTGTGTGCCTGTGCCCATGGTGGTCAGAAGAGAGTATCAGATCTCCTGGACTGGGAGTTGGAAATGGTTGTGAGCCACCAAGTGGGTGCTGGGAACTGAATCTGGGTCCTCTGCAAGAGCAAGTGCTCTGGGCATGGTGACACATGCCTTTAATCCCAGCACTCAGGAGACAGAGGCAAGAGGATCTCTGAATTTGGGGTTAGCCTGATCTACAGGGTGAATTTCAGGATAGTCAGAGTTATATAGAGAAACCCTGTCTCAGAGGGGGGAAAAGCAACATAAGCTCTGAACTTCAGAGCTACCTCTCTAGATTCTTTCTTCTTTCCTTACTCCCCTCCCTCCCCTCCTCTCTCTCTTTCTCTTTCTCTCTCTCTCTCTCTCTCTCTCTCTTTCCTTCCTTCCTTCCTTCCTTCCTTCTTTCCTTTCTTTCTGAGACAGGGTTTCTACTATGTAGCCCAGGCTAGCCCCAACACATAGTTCTACTTCCCTGCATCCTCACTCCAGGCACCAAGTGCAGAGATTCTGTAACCTACATTGTACCACAAAGCCCACCCCAAAAAGGGAACCCTAGGGCTACACACACTTGAACCATAGCACCTCACTTGTGCTGATTAGTTTTGCATCATAACAAACTACCTCAAAACATGGTGACTTAAAACAAGTTTTTGTCTCATGACTGATTGATTGCAAGATGCTTTTGGTTCAGACTAAGCTGGGGCTGAGTCAGAATGATCTGAAAGTCTTATCCATGCCTTTCACAGTTAGCCTGAAGAGCAGTCTGAGAAAGCCTTCGTTGGAATCACTGAGATGGCTGCTCCATCTTGAAGTGGAAATTTAAGGGTTCTTTGGAAAGTCAGTTGTGTTGGATGGTGTTTTGCTGAGGCAAACATGAGGAGTGTTTTCCTGAAGTGGACACAGGCAGAAGGCTAAGGCAGGCTCATGAAGAACATTTAGCTGAAGCAGACACAGGATAGAAGATGTTCTGCTAAGGCAAGCACATGAAAGTACACGTGATGAAGGATTCTTTGCTAAGGACACACATTTATTGGTCTGCCTGACATTGCATAGTTGGGCTGCATTTGCCGGGACTCCATAGAGAGAAATGCACCAAAACACTTCTAATGGTACGCCTCGGCGTTTTTGCCATTTCTGTGGACCCGGGCTGATTGGCAGAGTGATGTCAGCTGTGACAGACACACATGCAGACCCGTGGAGGACACGTGATGTTTGGAGGGTATAAATAGAACACTACGGAAGGTGACAGGCCGAGCGTGGCTTGCTTATAGAGCTAGCTGTGCGACTCTTATTGGTCTCGAGTGTTTGCTCAGAGAGGCACAGCCAAGAACTCCTGGTGACTCGTGCGGAGGCTGAGGCCTGGCTGTCTCTGCTGGGTAGTGCCACTGCTGCTGATTCGTGTTTGCTATCTACCGAACTAGACTGCTGATATATCCTTGAGGTGTTTTCAAGTTTCGGGTGGATTGAGCTGCCACTGCTGCCTGTGAGCTAAACTGCTGATTTCTCGACAACACAGATGGGAGGGAATTGCTCCAAAGAACCTTTCTAAACAGATTTACTCCCTCCACCACATTACCTGCCCCTCCCTGAATCCTTTCTTGTCCACTACCTCTGGTGGGTGGTGGGCTAAAAGGAAGGGTAAAGTACCATCATTAAGCCTTGAAAAAGCGCCGGGCGGTGGCGGCACACGCCTTTAATCCCAGCACTTGGGAGGCAGAAGCAGGCGGATTTCTGAGTTCGAGGCCAGCCTGGTCTACAGAGTGAGTTCCAGAACAGCCAGGGCTATACAGAGAAATCCTGTCTCGAAAAACCAAAAAAAAAAAAAAAGCCTTGAAAAAGTTAAAGTTAAACCACCTGGCTCCTCACCTTCCAACAGGTGTCTTCACAAGATGGGTTTGAGAGGTCAGCAGGAGGGGACACCCCAACTTGGACCAGTGCTAGGAATTGAACCAGACCTCCCCACCATGAGACAAACACATTATTCTGACAAGCCTTTGGTTTGGATGGTTTTTTTAATTTTTTAAATAATTTTTTGTTTGTGTTTGTGTTTTTGTTTTAAGACAGAGTTTCTATCTATAACCCTGTCTTGGAACTTACTCTGTAGACCACCAGGCTAAACTGGAACTCAAGAGACCTGCCTGCTCCTGCCTCTTGAGTGCCACTACTGCCACTGCCGCCGGCTCCTGGACAAGCCCTTCTGTTACTTAGCTAATGGAGAACAAGCCACCAGGCTAAACTCAATGAAAAGTGAGAAACAGATTCCAACTCCTGTGAGCACTGTTACAGTCACAATACAAAGGGGCGTGAAGAACTGGTGGCCATTTCTGCAGTCTACCACAAGGCTTTAGGGCAGAGACTAAACAAAAGGTGTGGTTATCATATCCATTTGAAGTGATGTCTGAGGGGATTATGGCGGGGCTGCAGATCTGTTCAACCGGACAAAAAAGTTCCTAGAGTGATTAACTGTGTGGTTCCACAAAACCCGATAAACCTTTTGTTAAGCCCGGTATCTGATATCCAGTCTGGGGAGAAATAGTGAAAGAGCTGTGGGCGTGGCTTTTGGCCCATCAAACTGTCTGGGATCGAATACACAGAGCATGCTCAGTTCTGAGAGTTATTCTGGCAAAGTGCCACAACCTGGACTGAAAAGAGACTAACGATGTAAACTAATCTCCAGGAAAGATGTTGAAGGAGCTTGGCAGCTACGCAGAGAGCACGTGTTTCTCAGTGGCCTCCGCTAAAATCAGGCTTGGTGGCTCACCCTGTATTCTTCCTAGCACTCAGTGACAGAGACAGTGTGACCAAGGAATTTGGGGTTTCCTCTTTTGGGTTCTCAGTCTTGTTGATAAGGGATTTAGAAACACAAGCGACAGAGGCAGCTCCGGGGTTAACAGCATTTGCTGCTCTTGAAGAGAACTCAAGTACCCAGAACCCACAAGCCAGGCAGCTCACAAGTTCCTGCCAACTCTAGTTCCAGCGAAATGACAACCTCCTCTGGGTACTTGCACACACATGGCATACACTCACACAGACACGGATAGAAATAAAAATAAGATCATTTTAAAAAGTGATTTAGGGGTAGGTCATGGTGGTGAACACCTTTAATACTAGCACTTGGAAAGCAGAGGCAGGCGGATTTCTGAGTTTGAGGCCAGCCTGGTCTACAGAGCCAGTTCTAGGCCAGCCAGGGCTACACAGAAAACCAAAAAAAAAAAAAAAAAAAAAAGGGGGGGGGACTATAAATAAATAAATATTTAGAAAGAGACTTGGAAGAGAAGCAAGAGACACCCTTTTCTTTTTGGATACAGGATCTCACTATAAAGCCCTGGCTGGCCTGGAACTTTTTATGCCAATCACGCTAGCCTCTGGTTCACCAGCCCCAAGTGCTGGGATTAAAGGCATGTAAAACTAAGAGATGCTTTTTCATTTCTTTATTTATGTATGTATTTTTTGTATATGAGTTCTCTATTTGCATGTATGCCCACACTCCAGAAGAAGCATTTGACCCCAATATAGACAGTTGTGAGCCATCATATAGTTGCTGGGAATTGAACTCAGGATGTCTGGAAGAGCAGCTGGTATGCTTAACACCCCTGAGCTGTCTCCCCAGCCCCTCTTTTAGCAATATCATTTTCTTTCTACTGCTGCCCAGGGCTTGGGCATGCTTTTCCTGACACTCTAGGCTTTCTAACATGCTCTCCAAACACCCCTTGTGCGGTGTCTGACTGCATGGAGCCGGCATGACCATGGTCATGCAACATGGTCATGACCTTTGTTGCTGAACATTTTGCCTTTCTTGAACTCTAACTCCAAGGGCATGGCTGCCTTCTTCTCCTTCATCTCCCACCTCTGTAGTCTTTTTGATTTTTCAAACCTTACTTTTAATGATGGTTCTTTAGACAGGGTTTCTCTGTGTAGCCCTGGCTGTCCTGGAACTCACTTCGTAGACCAGGCTGGCCTCAAACTCAGAAATCTGCCTGCCTCTGCCTCCCAAGTGCTGGGATTAAAGGCGTGTGCCACCACCGCCTGGCTTAATGATGGTTCTTAAATGCTTTTACCTTCCTTCTAGTCCATCACCCACCAGAGGTAGTGGAAAAGAAAGGTTATTAGGATTCTGGGGAAATGTACCTGTTTACAAATGGTTCTCTGGAGCAAATCCCATCTGTGTTGTCAGGAAATCAGTAGCTCAGCTCACAGGTCAGCAGCGGCAGCATACCAGCAGTCCAGTTCAGTAGTGTTGGGATAGCAGCAGTGTTGGCATGACCCAGCAGGATCAGCCAGGCCTCAGCCGAATCAGCATGAGTCAGTAAGAAGGGTTTGGACCACCAGGAACACTCAGCTGTGCCTCTCTCAGCATATTGAAGATCAGCTAAGATGTGAGACCAAGAAGTGCTGCAAAGCTAGCTCTACAAGCAACCCTCCCCCCATGGTCCATTAAGTCCTATTTATACTCCCTCCAAACATATTGTGTTCTTCATGGGTCTTACCTCACCACGTGTCTTGCCTCAGCACATGAGTCTGTCTTAGCAAAACTCCATGTGAGTCCGTCTCAGTTGACATCACTCTGCCAATTGGCCAGAGTCCAAGGAAGTGGCAAGAAGCCACAGCACACCACCAGTTTTTTTCGTGTGCCAATGGAGCTCAACTATGCAATGTGAGGCAGACTAATACATGCACGTCGTTAGCGAAGAATCCTTCATTGAATGTCCTTTCACGTGCCTGCTTTAGCAAAACATTCTTTCACCTGTGTCTGCTTCAGCTAAACCTTCCTTCATGAGCCTGCCTTAGGCTTTCACCTGTGTCCACTTCAGGAAAACACTCCTCGTGTTTGCCCCAGCAAAACAGCCTCCAACACAACTGACTTTCTGAAGAACCCAGAAGTTTCCACTTCACACTTAGATTCACAGCTCCCCTCCCCAGGGCTCTATTTCTGAAACTCTACTATGCTTGTCCTCAAGCAAGCCTGTGAGATACTCAGTGGATAAAGTCATTTGCTAACCAAGCCTAATGAACTAATCACGTGCTGGCAGGGGAGAATGGACTCCTGCAAGCTGTTCTCTGACCGCCAGAGTGCACTATGAGAAGCATGCATATATGTATATACACACATACAATTTTGAATGTAATTTTTTTTTAATTCTCATCAATGGGCTGGAGAATGGGCTCAGTGGTCAAGAGCACTGGCTACTCTTCCAGAGGACCCAGTTTTTGTTTCCCACTATCCATATGGGAGATCACACAGCCTCTTCTGGCCTCTGCCAGCATCTATATGCATGTGATACATATATACACTCAGACTCCCACAACATATACATACAAAGTAAAACCTTTAAAAATAACTCAGACACTGGGCAGTGGTGGCGCACGCCTTTAATCCCAGCACTTGGGAGGCAGAGGCAGGCGGATTTCTGAATTCGAGGCCAGCCTGGTCTACAGAGTGAGTTCCAGGACAGCCAGGGCTACACAGAGAAACCCTGTCTCGAAAAACCAAACCAACCAACCAACCAACCAACCAAACAAACAAACAAACCCTTTAAAAAATAACTCAGGCATGGTGGCACATGCCCTTAATTTCAGTACTTGGGAGGTGGATCTCTGTGAGCTTGGTGACAGCCTGGTCTGCATAGCGGATTCCAGGCCAACCAAAGCAACAAAGTGAGACCCTGTCTCAAAACAGTTACCTGTTTCTGAGTAGCTCAGAAAAGCAAGCAGGTTTTGCAGCCCTGCCTGATGGACTCTGAAGCTGTACACAGGAGGGGCTTCTGGGAAAGACAAGCTCAGTATCTCACTAAAGGAATAATTAGGCCTCCCTTCTCTATAGCACGTGTCTTAGTTAGGGTTACTATTGCTATGATGAGTCACCATGACCAGAAGCAAGCTGGGGAGGAAAGGGTTTATTTGCCTTATACTTCCATATCACTGTTCATCACTGAAGAAAGCCAGGACAGGAACTCAAATATTGCAGGATCCTGGAGGCAGGGGCTGATACAGAGGCCATGGAGGGGAGCTGCTCCTTGGCTTGCTCCCCATGGCTTGGTCAGCCTCCCTTTTTTTTTCTTCCTTCCTTTCTTTCTTCTTTCTTTCTTTTTTCTTTCTTCCTTCCTTCCTTTTTTTCTTTCTCTCTCTCTCTCTCTCTCTCTCTCTCTCTTTCTTTCTTTTTCTTTCTTTCTTTTCTCTCTTTCTTTCTTGTTTTTTAAGACAAGTTTTCTATGTTTAGCCTTGGCTGTCTTGGAACTTGCTCTGTAGACCAGGCTGGCCTCGAACTCACAGAGATCTACCTGCCTCTGCCTCCAAAGTGCTGGAATTAAAGACGTGCACCACCACCAGCTCACTGGTCTCTTCTTAATCACCGATAAGTTCTCAGTTCCAGACAACTAGCATGGAGAAGCCCAGCAAAGCAAAGGTTTCATTCTAGTAGCTCCCAGTATCTTGTAGTTTAGCATCTTGTTCATCACACCTGATCCATCAGCCCCAGATAACCAGAACTACAGAATCTTACATAGCAGACAGCCATGACAGTCTTTAAACTTCCCTCGGAAAGTGCTCAAGTCTGGTCTCCCGTCCTCTGCACTGCTCTTAATATTCTTATCTTCCAAGCTGCATCCCAGGGAACATCCCCCTGAGCTGTCAACACTCAATGGCTCTTCTAGCCCAAAGTGCCAAAGTTCTACTCTCCTTCTCAAACATGGCCTGATACAGCAATACCCCACTCATGATACCCAAGTGTCTTAGTGAGGGTTCCTATTGGAGCCTGGAGATAGGAACTGATGCAGAAGCCATGGAAGAATGCTGCTTACTGTACTGCTTCTCATGGCTTGCTCAGCCTGTTTTCTTACAGAATCTAGGACCATCAGCTCAGGGAAGGAACCACTGTCAGTGGGCTGGGCCCTCCCCCATCAATCACTAATTAGCAAAATGCCTTACAACTGGAACTAATGGAGACATTTTCTCATTTAAGGTACTCTCCTTTCAGATATTATATATATTAATAATCATAAAATTTTATAATTATAATTATGGATCCTGCCATATTTGAGTTCCTATAATTAAAATTATATAATTATATATATAATTTTTATAAGTGTTTGTCTTCTTATATACATATGTACTATATGAGTGCCTGAGCCCAGATTCTATTCTTTTAGCTGACAGGAAGTAACCCTACCTCAATGGACCTTAGCAAAGTTTGGATACCTCCACCTTGGATCTCCTGGAGCTGGAGTTACAGGCAGCTGCAGGCAGCCTAACCTGGATGTTGAGTATCAAACTCAGGTTCTCTGGAAGAGCTGCAAGTACTCTTAACTCCTGAGACAAAAAAATTCTCAGGTAACCCAGGCTAGCCTCAAATTCTCTCTGTAACTGCCTCGACTCTTGATCCTCCTGTCCTGAGTGCTGAGAATACAAGTGTGAACCACAAACCTCTACCACCTGTACTGCCACAGGGATCTGTGGTGTTGGGGATGGTATCCAGGCGTTGTGAATGCGGGGTAAACGCTCTATCAATGGAGCCATATTCCCAGCCTCGGCTGTCATTATCACTATTACTATTATCACTATTATTGCTACTACTATACTTTTCTCACCCAACTTAATGTTTTTCTGAATTGCCATGACATAAACTTTAAAATGCTGTGAAGTGATGACATCTTTGGGTTTTGGTTAGGTTTGGCTTTGTGGTATTGGAGGTGAAAGCCAGGGATCTGGGCATGCTAGGCAAGCCTGCTCACCTGCTGCACCATCCAAAAGGCCTTTCTTCCTGGCTGTCAGGTGCTAATTTTGGTTTTCTAGAGAGTTCGTGGAGATTTTCAATAATATACAATTGTTCTAGGTTTGCATTTGTAACTCTTTAATAGCTACTAGTTGTATCTCTTTTCTTTTTTTTGGGGGGGGGGGGGCTGCTTTTTGAGTCAGGGTTTCTCTGTGTAGCCCTGGCTAGCTTTGAACTCAGAGGTCCTCCTGCCTCTGCCTCCCAAGTGCTGGGACTAAAGTGGGCGCCACCACACCCAGCCTGTATCTTCTCTCTCCTTTTCAATTTATGATTCTTTCCTTACATCTTGGTTAGATTTTCCGGAATTTACTCACTTCACTGTGATTTGAGGACACTGGCTCTGCAGCTTGCCTCTTAATGACTAGCATTTCTTACTACCCTGGTAACGATACAGATGTGTGTATGAGTGTTTTGTTTACTATTGTGTATGTGTGCCACCTGTGGGCGGCGCCCATCTTCAGAAGAGGATGTCACATTCCTGGGAACTGTAATTACATATATTTGAACATGGCCATGTGGGTACGAGGAACCAAACCTGGGCCCTCTGCAAGAGAAGCAAGTGCTCTTAGCCAGGAAGCCATCTCTCCAGACTCAAGGATGTGCCAATTGTACATCTGTGTCACTGTGTATTGAACCCTGTGTCTCAAACGTGCTAGGAGAGAGCTCCATTACTGAGCAAGTTTTAATTTTATTTCTTTTTTAAAAAAGACTTACTGGGCTGGAGAGATGGCTCAGCGGTTAAGAGCACTGACTGCTCTTCGAGAGGTCCCGAGTTCAATTCCCAGCAACCACATGGTGGCTCACAACCATCTGTAATAAGATCCGATGCCCTCTTCTGGTGTGTCTGAAAACAGCTACAGTGTACTCATACATACATATAATAAATAATTCTTAAAAAAAAAAAATAACCCATTGTTCTAGGTTATCAATGCAAGGACATGGCAGAATGGAAGAGCTCCTCAGACAGCAAGGGAGCAGAGGCAACCTATGCTCTGAGCTTCCTGTTTTTAATTAATCCCGGCCCAAGCCTAGAGAGTGTCAGGCCAGATCTCCCTCTTGCGGTCAACCCCCTGGGCCCCCCAGGCACACCCAGAGTTGTACTCTCCTTCCTAGCAAAGCATCCTCCCTCAGTCTGAGCATCCCACCTCCCCCCACTTCCAGAAGCAGACACACTCAGTTTTCAATATAAGTTTCCTTTTATTTTGAGATTGAAAACAGTGGAATGAAATTGCTTTGTGGCTGAAACAACTTTCACCGGGAAGACACCCGGAGTGCTCATCCATCCAAAAAAACAAACTTGCCAAGTCCGAGCCAGCTGTCCCTCCTCCCCCAGCTTCCAGAACAGAGAAGAGTGAGAGGAAGGCACAATCCAATTCAGAGTTGTGATGGCCGGCAGAGTTCTGGTAAAATACAATTCCAAAGTTGTCGCCATTACAGAGTCTAACAGTCACAAGCAGCAGCCCTCCAATCCCTCCCAGATTTCCACTCAGAAAAATAAAAGTCCTCACTGGAAGCCATGTCTTCGGACTGTCTATCGATCCATTCTGCCTTAAGGGAGTGGGCTCTTTTTGATTTAACTCTGGTTTCGGAAACCAGAATCAAGATTCTGAAGAGAAGGGTGACTCCAAATGGTGGTAAAAGATATTTATCATCATGCAAATTTATAATCTGCTTAAATTCATTTCAAATGCGCTTACAAGCAGCGGCTCACATAAAACTGTAGTCACAAGTGGTTCCCCAGACACCTGCCAAGGCCCGAAGCACCCCAACCCAGTGCTCCTGTTTGCGATGCTGAAGCCACCTGGCTGGGGAGCTGTGACAGGAAGCACAGGTGGGTCTCACTGGCAGCCCTGGGGTGGGGATGTGACAAGCCAAGGAGCTCACTGAGAAAGCGATACCCGCTCCTAGCCAGATCACTATGTGAGGACTGCCACAGAGGAAAACCCTATGTATGAGGGGGTGGGGGTCGGGGGGGGGGACAGTGTAGGGAATGAATCCCATGGTTACTAGAAATCGTCTCCCTCCTTAAAAAAATTTTTTTTTTGGTTTTTAATTTTTTTTTTTAAAGATTTTTTGGAAAGTATTTTTAAGGTAATATTTTTTTTTTTCCTTTGGAAAAAGAAACCTTTTCCCCCCCTAACCTAAGCAAGTGGAGTTGCCACTACCTAATTTCTCTATATTGTTCTGCTAAGAGGTAGATAAAAACAAAAGTGAAACGGGCTTCTCTAAGGAGGTCCTTTAGAGGGTGGGGAGGGCTAGGGCACTCAGTGGAGGTCCCGAGTGAGCCGGGTAGATTGGGCCAGGCCCCAGGGCAAAGATCCCACTCCATCTCAGAGCCAACTCCCCCCACTACCCGCAAGAGGACTCAGTGGAGGTAGAGGATCTTCAAGAAACCCTGTTGAATAGGCCCTGGTTCCAAACCTAGGAGCTGACTGGGGGATTCCTGGCCAGCCCTGGAACTCTCCTCCACCAGCCAGGCTCTCTAAGGGAGGAGACCATTCCTTTCCTCACCCGCTGGTCCATCCATCCAAGCTAAAGCAGGTGGGAGGGGGATGAGCTGGAGTAAAGGGAGTGAGGTGAGGCGAGTAAAAAGGGGAACGGGTGTTGGGGGGAGGGGACACGAGATGACTGAACCCTGCCAACCCGACCAATGTGAGTGGGGACCCTGGCAGGCCTGCCGGATCCCCATGACAAACCTTGTGTGGCATAAGCCAAAACTCTCTCCTGGCTGGGAGTCATCCCCTCGGCATGAGTCCCTGCCTCATCTCCAATCTTACTGTAAGGATTGAGGTAGTTCATCCACTTATACTCGTAGTATTCATCATCTGCGATCACGAAAAACGCGTGCTCCAGGAGCGTCCTGCTACTTAAGAAAAACAAATTCTCTTCTTTTGTCAGTCCATATTCAACCATTCGAGGGGACTGGTAATGGTGCCACATCAGACTTTGCAGGGCTGAGGCTTGGGCCTCTAGACCCCCTCAGGCATGTGGCCTCTCCCATCTTGAACCCTCACTGAGATGTATCCAAAGGAAAGAAACAGGGTGTTTCAGCTGGTATTACTCTATGTCTGAATACAAGAGAAACATTCTGCACCTAAAACCATCGAGTATCTGGAAAGAAAATGGCTTTTATGTCCCCTGGCATTGATGAGGGGGCTCTCTTCGATCTTCCTGCAATGTCCTGTCAAGCTGTTCTCCTTGGTTTTCAACAAACAGGCAAAACAGTTGTGTGGTTTGAATGGCAAGCCACTAGGATCTCCCCCAGGAACACTTAGGAAAAGGAGAGGCAACCTCGTCCCGAGAGAGGGGGAGAAGAGCTGCCTAAAGCGGCAGCTCCTCCTGGGGCTCAGTTAGGCTTGGCGCCCTCTGGGGCTGAGGTAGTTAGTAGCACTGCTGGTTCCCAGTTTGGCAGAGGGTGTCTGGGAAGGGAGGAGGGGAAGGCACCCTTGAGAGCTAACTGAGGCCCTCCTCACTGCCAGTCTGCCAGGCCTGAAGGGAACTCCACGGTGCCATCTTTGCAGTGGGGACAGGGGAGGAGAGCAGTTCCACAAGAAGCCCAAAAGATTCCCTCCTTCCCCAAAGTGCAACAGGGAGCCAAAGGACCCCCCTCTTTTTCCCTGCTCCCTAGCCCATGGCAAGTACCACTCCCAAATGCCCCCCCGGAGCTTAAGAGTGGTACTTGTCTTTAGTGTACAATCTCCAGGACCCTCCCCCTCACAGACAGGCCTAGGAGATGTAGAAAGATGGCCGGCCACTGCTTTATCTAAGAAACAGCCTCTCAGCCTCTGTCTGTCTGTCTGTCTTTGGCACAAAGGAAAACGGACATACAGAACCAACTGGAGCACCCTGCTCCAGCATCCTTGGAGGTTTTTACATGGTGTCTCCAGCCAATAGTGAGGCAGGAGTTTTCCCCAGAAGTGGAGAGCTCAGGGAGAAAATGAAAGACAGAAGGGACTGGAAAGAGTCAAAGGCCACACAACTTCCCTGTCCTCATACCTAGACCCCCTTCCAGCAACTAAGTCCACAAACTGCAAAAGGCAGTCAGGCCCCAGAGGGTTTAAAGCCACTGCGGTGTTAGCAGCAGATGCAGCTTCAAAGTAAGTCAGTGAGTCAAACCATTTGGCTTTTTATGTGTTTCCAAGAATTTAAAAAATAGATCCAAGAGATGGTCCTTTCATAAAAATATGTGCGTAGCACGTACACACCTCTCTATACATAGACCTTAGAGCACAGAAGCAGTTTTTTTAAAGTTGCTTTTCTCAAAACCATCCAAATCTTCCAAGTGCTTTTGTAATAATCTGCTATCTTACCTAGGACAGGGAGAGGAAAAAATAGAGGTCACAAGCAGGATAAGGAGCACCCTAAGATCTGGCCCTTGAGTCACCAGACAAAACCCAAAATAGGCCAGGCTCTCCCTTCCTGTGACCTCTGCCCCTAGTCCGTACTCTCACTCTCTCTAGTAAGCCAACTTTCACAATCTTGCTGCTGGGCAAGTCCAGCCATGAGTAGAACCTTGCCCGGTCCATGTAAGTTTTCAGGTCCCTTGCCATACTTTCTGATCTCTTCCGGGAGCTCACTCAGCTAAAGGAAAGGACTGGACTTGAGGTGTGAAGGGAGCAGGTCCCCAAGGAATGGAACACTCCAACAATCTCATTCCAGGTACTGTGGGATCCCCCATGGTCACCTGAACCAGGTATCAAAGCATGCTTGCTGCAAGAAATCCACTTGAAATCACTAAATGGCCGATGTCTGAACATTGTCTGCTTTGTATGGAGACAAAGCATATAGAGCCAGGTGGGAAGCTTAATTCTATTGGCCTGTCACCGTCCTAAAGACTTTGGGCTACATGGTCTGGAGCCTATGAGGGGCTGTGATGGGGAGCAGTGGTCCAGTCCCAGTCAGCATACCCTCTTCCCTCTTGGCTATCCACCACTCTAAAACCAAGAATGTCCTAACAGGTCCACTTTTAGAATCAACCAGATCAACCTAAAGAAGACAGGGAGACGGGGAGGTTACTGAGGATCCGCTGGCCTTGCAGTCTATGCAGAATGACACAGACTAAGAACAAAGTGGGGTGGGAATGAAACAATAACCAAAAAATCATCAGCAAAAGCACTGTAGTGACAAACCAGGTGGCCTGACGGTGACAGGGTGGCCTTGTCTTTCTCCCATAAACGGAGTCTTGGCTCCCCTATTTTTTAAGAAATACAGGTTTTTCTTAAAACAGTATATTTTTTAGTTATTATTTCTTTCCTCGATAAAACGGAGGCAATATCATAAAACAACAGTACCACTGGTGGGAACATCCAGCTACGGTCCTGTCTGACAGCGGGGGAGGGTGCACAGGCCACTTGGTGAGTGGACACGGCTGTTTGGCCCCCAAGGGTTTAGGCTCTGCTAGATCTTAAATCCTACCTCGAGGTCAGAGATTAAAACCCAGGGAGGACCTGGGTCCCTTGGGGTTTTCTAGTCCACTGTGGCCTCCTCCCTGGATCCAGCCCCCAACCCCCACCTTCCCCACAGGGCCTGTTCTCCACAGAGCTCCTAAAGAGTTACTGGCTCATGTTTTAAGAAATTATGAAACATAACTTTCTCATTTTTTCTTTTCATTAAAAAAATAAAATATTCAAGACTATCAGCTTCTCTTTTGCTTTGCTTTTCTTTTTTTTATATAAAATATCAGCAAGCCGCAAAGAAAAAAAAATTAAAAAAAAAAAAAGAAAATTAAAAACCGGGATTTAGGGAACAAAAGGAAAACCATTGCTGAGGTAACGTCACACCTTGAGGTAGTTTACTTCGCACAGCACTGCCTGACTCCGCCCACAAGTCACTGTAGCCTTGTCACTGTTGTCCTTGCAATGTCAGGAAGTGGGACCCGAGCACGGGGCTTTTCCACATGCAGAGGCCTTCCTTTCTTCCACACACACTTGGTAGTATTGTCCAGGGTAGCTAAAGTGCATCACCTGGCTAACATGCATTACAATCAGTCAGTATCAGGAGGGGAGGCCTAGCCTCACTTAACTGATGGCCACTGTCCTCCATGAGGGTTACTTTCCAACAGGATCTCATTGAGCCTGGTAGATTAATAAATTAAGTGTGTTCACCCCTTTGTGCATAATGCGGCTGGTACTCTGGTTTGTTTTCAGGCACACCTTTCATAATGACAATGACAATTCACAGAGGCATAAGCAGTCAAATACTCCTCTAGATAAAAACAGAAGCAACATTCTCCAATTTACTAAGTTTGCCAGAGGACGGCCTTTTAAGCTTTATCGGGAGCTCAGGGTTGGGTTGGAGTCCGACCACCACAAGGGAACAGTGGCGTGGTAGGGACACACCGCAACGCCTGCCTCAGCCCTTGTAAGAGCACACGGGCGGAGTGAGAGCACCTTTGGGCCACTCAACTCCTCCACAGAACCGAGACTTTACCAAAGGGAGCTCACACCCCCTTCCCAGAGCTCATATATCCCATCATTAAAATAGACTTTAAAAAAATATAAAATCCGCCTGAGAGAGAATTGTGGGAATCAGGGACTGAGATCAGCCCTACCCCGCTAAGCATGCAGCACCACTCCCGTGTACCAGGGTACCATGCAGAACCCACAGGGGTGCAAGTGAGGTGGCAAAGCCCCAGCTGGCCAGGAGAAATTTCTGTTGTGCCAATTTTTCAAGATTTGCAAGAGCTCAGCCACGAGGGCATGCTACTTTTTTTTTTTTTTTTTTTTTTTTGTGATGCCAAGGATGGAACCCAGGGCCTTGTGCATGCCGGGCAAGCATCCTGACCCTGGGCTCTATCCTTAACCCAAGGGCTCCTTTTAAACGTGGATCAGTTCATATTTATATTATTAATTCTCTCCTTTATATCTTGCTGTTCCCAATGGTTGGTTAAGGAAGAATCAGATTAAACTATACAGAACAGATGTTCTCCAGAGTTAATACTGTAAACAAAACTGTGTTCTAGCCCTCCAACCCTTTCCTTGACCCTCCCCCATCCCACAGCAACAAGGCTAAAACAGTGTAAATGAATACAGGAAGAGGTAAGGTATTGGTCAAGACATTAAGAATGAGAAGAATTTTCATAAATTAACCAAGAAGGTAGAAGGTTAGGAAGATTTGGGGGGTTAAGAAACAATCCATCCTTTGAGGTTTTATAAAACCTGAAGGAAATTTTATTTCTCTTCCCCACTGGCATCTGACCCATCCTTCTGGTGGAGGCTGGAGAACTTCCTCAGACAATCCACGTTTAAAAGCAACCCAAGCTACAGTTGCAATGGTGATATTCCAGGGGGTGGGTTGTGGCCAGCTGGCTGAATTGGGGGCGAGAGATCAGGATTCCTCACTGGAACAGTTTCCTCAAGACAGTGTGCAAACCTGATCTCCAGCCAGGCCCAAATGCCCTGATTCCCACTCATTCTCAGGCCTGCTGGGAAGAGCACACGGACCCTCCACCCGCCCTCCAGTTCTGTGTTCCGCCCGCTGATCTGGAGCCAATGGGACAGGAAAGGGCGGGGTCACTTCCTCCGTGCCTGGGCCTGGTTGCTCTGTCCCTTCTGGTGCTGTTGCTTAACTTGAGCCAGGATGTCTCGGATCTTCCGCTGAGCCATCTGCATCAGAACAGGCGGGTGAGGATCACCAAAGGGGGAGGCTTACATACCAGTAACAAAAATGGCATTTGCAACTCAACAGAGTATTAAATAGAGGAAGACCTGAGTAAGGGTGTGTGTGTGTGTGTGTGTGTGTGTGTGTGTGCCCACGCACATCTGTCTGTCCATCCATCCATCCAAAGGAGAACGGACACTCTGACATGCTAATGAAGTGCAGCCCCAGTTTCTGGGCGTAAGGACATTTCATGACATCCCATTCATAAATTAAAAGGCACCACTTCAAACGACTATGGAGAGAAACTGCAGGGTAGCCAGCAGCGATGGGACAATCACTCCCCTATGAAATGGATGAAGCACCAAAGAATAGTCCACTTTCCCTCTTAAAAACTTCCACTGTGCTGTAGTTAGGAGCACTGGCTGCTCGTTCAGTGGACCCTGGGTCTTATCCCAGTTCCTACACGGGCACTAACGACTGTTAACTCTTGTTTCCAGTATCATTTCCCAGCTTCTGAAGGCACTGTGCACATGTACACAGACATATATGCTGGCAAAACACACATTCCATTTTTAAAAAATCTAAAATTTTCTTCCTACTGGGTATAGTGGGCCATCTCTGTGTTTGAAAGGCAGAGGCAGACGGACTGGAGTTAGAAACCAGCTTGATATGTAGCCAGTTCCACATCAGGACTACAGAGTGAGATCTTTAAGTTTCCCCAGGAATAAGAATGAAGTTAGGGGAAAAATCAACTAACTGCAAAGTAGGATCTGCATGTAAGGTTTTTCTGACCTCCTCCTTCTCAGAGACTGAGTGTTCCATTGAGGAGAAAACTGGTCCATATCAGTGTGTATGAGTCAGACCAAGTATGGTGACCTCACACGATCTTAACATGGGAGACAAAAGCAGGACTGCCCAAGAGTTGAGGCCAGTTCAGGCTACAAAGTGAGTCTGTCTGGTCTCAAACATTCACACACACGTGTACGTACACACACATGTACATGCACATGTACACGCACACACGCACACACACACAGAAGGAGGGAAAAGATCTCATTGGCTTTGATTTATTTTTTAAAACAGACTTCCACTGACTCCTTTTTCTGAACAAAAATAATGTCTGCAATACACCCAATACCGTGTGAGCTGGGACCCGCCATTCATCCTTGCAGGCCTCATTTCCCTCATTTGAATAATGTGGCTCTTTGGGGTATAACTGAGTTAATACAGCCAAAGCCCATGAGACAATGCTATGTCTATTATCATCATAAATCTTAGCTATCATTCCCATGGCTCTGTTTCTCAAAGATCCTTAAGAGAAAGCTACCAAGGGCAGGCAACAGCAGAGAGGGTATGTGGGGCTGACATGAGTTCTAGCGCTAATCACTCAAGCAGCCCCTGGGGGACACAGCACACAGGTAACACCATGGTGATGTTTGGGGGCTTAGGAGAGCCCCTTCGTCAACCTTCTTTTCCGGTCCTTGCTGAGGGTCGACAAAGTCTGAACATGAGACTGGCTCGATCTCCTGGCATCATAGCCAATGACTAACTATCGGGAAAGGGGATGAAGAGTTACAAATGAAACAAAGCCAGGTACAGTGAGTGACCCATGTGTGGCCCCAGCTTTCAGGAGGCTGATGCTGACGCTGAAGGATCACAAAGACAGCCTCATCCAGATGCTGAGTTACTGGTAGGGCAGATGGTGAACATGGCACAGAAGAGAACCAGGAGAGATCTCTGAAAAGAAACTCCAGCCCTACTGTCATCCCTCCAGGAAAAAGCTGAATGCTAACTCCTATCCAGTTCAAAAGGGGTCTGGGACAAATACAGACTATGAAGATACAACATATACAGTCATTAATATCATATTTAAATTTTTATGAACTCTGATTTGCAGATTCTGGTTCTTTGCCACCCTGTGGACACTGGAGACTGCACTCAGGTCTGTATTTAGTGGCAAACATATTTATTTATTTATTTATTTATTTATTTTGGTTTTTTGAGACAGGGTTTCTCTGTGTAGCCCTGGCTGCCCTGGAACTCACTCTGTAGCCTCCCAAGTGCTGGGATTAAGATAAAGACAACCCTCGCACTCCAGAGTGGTAGGCACGTTACCACAGAGCCACTGAGAAGTCTAAAAAGGAACAACACATCCTCACGTCCACTCTTGCAATCTGAACAAGGCCAACCCAGCCCAGAGCAGGCAGATTATGAGGAGGCCATAATATACCTGTGCAAGCCACACCGATCAGCCTTGAGAGCCCTCATGTCTCTGCTGCTGGCTCCTGAGTCCTCTGGAGACAGGAGAGCAGGGTACATACCTGGCTGGCATAGAAATGTCCGATGATCTTAACAATGACTTGGTCGTTCTCGTCCGGGGTCTGGTCTCTTGGCACTACCACCTCAGCTGCGGTAAGGTTCTGCAGCTCATTCACCTAGGGGTGGGGGACAAGAGGAGGTCAGCGTGCCAGCAGTGAATGTGCATGAGGGGCGGGGCAGCTCAGCTGTAGCATGGCTTCACTTAGCACATATAAGATCCTGAGTTCAATACGGAGCACCACAACAAGAAAAAAAAATATGGAGGAACTGGAAGGTGGGTGAAAGAAAGGTGGACAGACAGACTCCCGGACAGGCTCCGCACTGGGCCTGGGCAGTAGATAGAATCAGGTCACTGGACAAATGACAGCAAGGGTGAAAAAGCCAGACAAAGGTGTGGGTTTAGAGACCAAGGGGCTGGGGTTCTCACTGTTTTGCCGCCTTTGCCAATGACCCGGCCGGCTGCTGAAGCTGGCACTCGTATGTGGGTCTCCAGCTTTACTTCTTCCTTGGGACCGAAGAAATTCTCTTCTTTTAGTTTGCCATAGATTCTTCCCTGAGCCTAGGAAAAAGAGGCCACAGTTAAAAACCAGCTATGCATCTAAGCAGGAGTATAGCCCCAGACTCCGGTCCCATAATGCTGGAGAGAGACTCTCAGATTATGACCCATGAGTAAAGGAATACCCAAGCACCAAAGAGACAAGATCACAAGTTCATAGCCAACTTGGTCTGCACATCCAGTTCTGGGCCAGCTAGAGTTATGCACTGAGACCATGTATTAATCTCTTCCCAACCACCTCAAAGGCTATACTACAATCATGTTCTAGGATGACTTATATAGATGTGGTAATAGCTATGGCATCACAACCATGAATGGCATGAACTGATACACCTTGGGTGCCTAGGAAGTCCCCAGCCTCTATCCTCAAAGAGATCAGGTGAAACAGCACAGACAGAAAGAAGGGGCATTGGCATCAAATTCCTCAGATTCCTTCTTTCTCATATGCTGGTGTGGATCACAAGGAAGTGAGGAAGGAAGAAGGAAGTGAACAGGAATTAAGCTTGGAAGCACTTGGAAAGCTGCACTGGGACAGGAATTTGACAGAAACAGAAGCTGCCACATGGTCTCTCTTGCATGTGTTAAGTTCCCAACCTCAGTTCCCCTGTACCCATCGAGAAAGAACAACATAGGTCAGACCTTGAACTGAGCCTCTGGGGGTCCAGTGATGACGACCATTCGAACTTTGGAATCAGGTGTTTCTGGTGGAGCAATCTACGAAACAGAGCTGGTCAGAGGGTGCGGCTTCCAGGGGAAGATGAAGGCATCTCCAGCACCTCTAGTTCCCTCCCAGTGCCCATTCTGAGAAGGGAAGAACAGAGCTTCAAGCCCAAGTTCCTGTCTGCACACAAGAACTGTGATGACTGCGTGGGCAGCAGGCTAGGAGGACCTGCCTCAGTAACCTGCACACAGTAGGACTACACCTCAACACCACCCCAGCTGAGGGTTTCAGTAGATTGCTGAGGGAATTATGAGATGACTGGGTAGAGCACGCAGTGGTTGGAGCTCTCTTGGGATTGGGGAGGGAATCACAAAGCTTTAAATACCACTGAATGAACCCTGTGAGATTAACAGCACTGGCTTTCTGAGGAGAGTCTCCTCGGCTCTCCAGGATGGTTAAAAGACAACGAGCACAGACAGTGCTCACTGTGGGGCACCACCTGTCCCATACCAGGACACTGACAGACTTTCCACCAGGAGGAAAGGGTGCAGGTTTGGAATGGGATTGGAACTAGGTCTATTCTACATTGTTGCAGAATCTCACTCAGCCTGCTGTGTTCATTAGTCCCGCCACCTGCCCAGCCTGGAACCTAGAAGCACTGAAGACACCCCCAAGGGACTGGACTTTTCATTTCCAGTGTGAAGTGTGAAGGGGCTGCAGCTGACTCGACCTGGAAAAACTCAAGAGCAAATCACCTTGATGGAGGCGCTGGCGAACCGGGAGAGCTGTTTGATGTGCTGACCCTTCTTGCCGATGATGGCGCCCACAGCCTGGGCGGGGATGAACACCTGTACCATCTCCTGCTCCGGAGCCTGCTGCCAGGATAGGAGACTCCTTACCAAAGGACCAGGGAGTGGGTTGAGGCAGGACCCAGGAGCCCCTCCACTCGGCTGCCTTACTGCCTTCAAAGGTAACAGATGCAGGTACCTAGCTCCACCCTGGGCCATGAGAGGATGCCACAAACTCTTTAGCTCTCTTCCAACTAAAGGGAGGCAAAACCAAGTAGAAAGCTGCCACCACCACTAGGGCAGATGCCTCAGCTGGGCTCCTCTCCTTGTAGCTGGTATTCTGGCTACGGAGGCCTCTCTTCCCTCCCTCTTGCCAAAGTCCCAAGCCCTCATATTCCCATAGGCTCAGGTAATAAGCCCTCCCACCTACCATGAAGGAGCTATAGGGAGCAGCCCCAGTGACGCTGCTGGGGGGAGGCGGGACAGCACTGGACGAAGCTGGGAAGAGACCTACAGCAGCCAGGTTGAGACCAGGGATGAGGTGGGACTGCAGCTGAGGAGAGAGGTGAGTACAGGTCAGCCTGTTGACAGAACCCTGGCATGCAGCTCTGGCTAAACTATAGGGGCCAGCACCCCCAGAGCAGTTAGAGCCACACAGGACTTACTGGCTTTTCTACAAAAACCTGCTTGGCACTATGAACCCTTCGGCCACGGAAATGTCCTCACTGAACTGATATGTCCAAGCAAGAAAACAAGGGCAGGCTCCCTAGTTCTGTCTGTTACACTGATATAAACACAAGAGGCTCTTAACCAGAGAATGTGATGCCCATCTATGAGAAGCTGAGGCAATGTTTCCTTTGATTCTTGGGGCCCAAGTAGTTCTGAACCTTTAGTAGTTCTGAACCTTTCTGCTATCTCCAGATTCCTCTAAAAGATCAAGATGGCGCTAAGCATGGTGAGAATAAAGTCCAGCATTGGGAGGCAGAGGTAGACAAATCTGTGAGTTGGGAGGCTAGCTTGGTCAAGTTCTTCTAAGACAGCCTGGGCAACACACTGAGACCTTGTCTCAATGTTAAGAGACAGTGACAAGCAACTTGAGATGGATTGGGTAGGGAGGATGGCTCAGCACAACCACTAGCACCTGTGTGTGGACACCAGCAACAGAGAAAGAACCACACATGACCCTAAGCCAAGTGGAGTTTGGGCAGCAGAGACAGGTTTGCTGGGTCTTGTTCTTGCTGTCACCCACCAAACTCTAGGTTTGGTAAAAGCCATGTCTGAATGAAATAAGATGACATCTAAAGTCTACTTCAAGCCTCTACATACCCACAGCTAACCACCCCACATCCATGCCTAACCACCCCCACATCCATGCCTAACCACCCCCACATCCATGCCTAACTACCCACACATATACATTTAAAAAAGAAAGAAAGAAAAATCCTATGAGCGGAACTTTGTAGCACATGTCTTTAAGTCCAGCACCTGGGAGGCTAAGGCAGGACTGAACTCAGTTCTAGCCTAACATTGCTGTCTGTACTGTCTCAGGAAAAAAAACAGTTGAAGCTGTGCCCCTTCTGTCTACTATAGTATACAAGTTTTACTAGATCAAATCATATAGATCACAGACTGGCTAAAGTATACAATCCATGAACCCAAGATTTTGCCCCCAGCCCAAGCCAGCAGCCACACAATGAGCCCTTGTGAGTAAATACAATTACCAATTCCAACAACAGACTGTTTACCTACAATGTACAAGATTCCAGATTGCATCCCCAGCAGCAGCACCACCACCACAAAAACAAATTTAGATGAGTGAAGTCCAAAAGGCTGGAAACGTAGCTCAGTGGTTAAGGGTACTGGCTACTCTCCCAAAGGACTCACAGGTTCAATTCCAAGCACCCACATGGTGGCCCACAACCATCTGTAACTTTAGTTCCAGAAAATCCAATACCCTCTTCCAGCCTCAGTGGGAACCTGGATACACATGGTGTCCCAAGATACACGCAGGTAAAGCATGCACACACATAAAACAAGTAAATTCCTTTCTTAAAAAATGTGATTCTCAGGCTGGAGAGATGGCTCAGTGGTAAGAGCAGTGGCTGCTCTTCCAGAGGTCCTGAGTTCAATTCCAGCAACCACATGGTGGCTCACAACCATCTGTATGGGATCTGATGCCCTCTTCTGGTGAGTCTGAAGACATGGTACTCATATACATAAAATAAATAAATCTTTTTTTTAAAAAAAGTGATTCTCCAAGGTTGTGCTGGTCACCCTGCCTGCTGTTGCCCTTGCTAAGTTCAGAGAAGGGTGCAGAGGGGCTTGAGATGTAGCTCAGAACTACTGCTTTGGCCTATCTGCAAGGTCCAGACTGAACTCCCAGCAACATAGGCAGAAGGTGCCGCCTCTCACTCACGCTCATGGCAGCCACGTCATTCTCGTAAGCCTCTCGAACTTTCTTCATGATCTCCTGTTCAGCCCTGCAGCAGTTCTCAATGGCCCCCTTCACAGTGATAGTCCTCTCAGGGTTATAGAGCGTGAGATCCTGGAGCCTGGCAAGAGAGCAGGGCAGTGTCAAGCAGTGGGCAGTGCAGGACTGAAACCAGATGCCAGCTAGGGACAAAGCCAAAAGACCACCTGAGTTACAGGTCCAGCATTTCTAAAGGATGTCTCACTTCTGGCCAGTAAGCCCTATCTCCAGCCTTCAGGTAACCAGGGCAAAGGAAGGTAGCATAACCACAATTCTGTCTGTGGGAGCACAAGCTATCATGAAAGGCTGTGGTCGCCACACACAGATGGCTGCAGGCAGGCCTCTATGTGCTGCTGTACAGCAGAGTAACTCTTCAAACAACTGTTAGGTAATGGTGAAGCAGGTTGCTTACAGGCAGCTAACTCACACCTTTCACTGTTCTTTAGAGGCAGCCCAGTGTGACCCAGCTGAAAAGGACCTCTCATAGTGGCAGACACACCTAAAGGACAGGCCCTTACTCCAGGCTTTTGCAGGGGATGCCTGTATCTAGAATGTTGTGCCAAGGGGAGGTATTAGGGTGCTCCAGCCCTTATCAAGCAGGACAAATGATCTCACCACGTCTTGGATTCGACTTGTCCCAAGAGGCAGGTGCTAAGGCTCAATGGCAGGTCCCTCATAGCCCACCCTGAGCTCACCACTGCTGTAGAGGGATCCACTGAGACTTACGACGAGATGGTAATCTTTGTCTCTGTATCCTGCTCCACCTTCTTCAAGTTCCGCCCTTCCTTGCCAATGAGTCGCCCCACAAAGTTATTATGAGCCAGGATCTTCAGGGGAACTTCATCTGCCCTGGAAAGAAAGTGAGGGACAGCTCAGTCAATGACGTCAACAAAGGCCCAACCAAATGGTTACCCAACTATGTGACGAACCAACAAACCCTGAGCCAAGTGTCAGATTACAAACCCAGCAGAGATCAGTGTTTTACAAACAGAAATGGTGGGTGCGGATGGCAGGTTGAAATTTGGGAGCCACAGCTTTATCTCAACTGTGGTCACGGTCAACAGGTACATGATCAACATATACAAATCAAAACTCATAACTTCACACTCAAAAAATATGTGCAATTGGGTTTGGGGATTTAGCTCAGTAGTACTGTTTTATTTGTCCAGAATGCATGCGGTCTAGGCTCCACCCCTAAGGTGAGGGAGGTAAGGGAGCAGAAAGGATACCCAATGTGCTGGCATTTGTCTACAGTCCCAGATTCTGAGGCTGAGGCTGGAGGATCCAAGAATTCTAGGCTAACCCTAGGCAGTATGTCCTCAAACGAACACAGCATTATTATACTAGCTGAACCCTAATAAAGCTATATAAAGCCGGGCAGTGGTGGCGCACGCCTTTAATCCCAGCACTTGGGAGACAGAGGCAGGCGGATTTCTGAGTTCGAGGCCAGCCTGGTCTACAGAGTGAGTTCCAGGACAGCCAGGACTACACAGAGAAACCCTGTCTCGAAAAACCAAAAAAAAAAAAAAAAAGCTATATAAAAACAAAAACAAAACAACTCAGAGACAGTGGTAGTGCATAAGAGACAGAAGCAGACAGATCTCTGTGAGTTCGAAGCCAGCCTGCAAAGAAACCCTGTCTCAAAACAAAATACAAACAAGTGAAAAAGGAAAGCATCGAATACCTAGTGTGATGATGCATATATTAGCAGCGGACTCAAGAGGAGCACGAGCACAAAGCCTGTGGAAGACCCACTCTCTTTCAAAGATCGTGTGTGCAGTGGAGAGGTTGGGGTAGAGGGAGGCGAAGATGCCCATGGAAGAAAGACAGTCAGACTGGATCGCTTGGAGCTTGAGTTCCAAAGGTTTGTGAGCCACCCAGTATAAAGGTGGATGAGATCTGAATTTTGGTCCTAATAGGACAGTATCTGTCTTAACTACTGAGCCATCTTTCCACCCCAAGCTATTCTCAAGAAAACATAATAGAAACTGAAGCCAGGCATGGTGGTACAATACAGCAGGAAACAGGATTACAGCACTTCAGTGTTAACTAGGGTACAGTGATCCTGCCTCAAATACCCCACCCTATCAAAGGGCCCAGAACCAAAGACTCAGAGAGTACTGTAAGTGAATCCCCTGGACTGTTCTGCATTAGTGGGGCCCACACTCAGGTCCTCACACATACAGGTATCTACTCACGCTGCTGTGCTGCATTTCAAGCCCCGAGCTTCACTCTTAGTGCAGCCATAAAAGAAAAAAACGTGTGTGTGGTGTGTGTGTGTGGTGTGTGTGGTGTGTGTGTGTGTGTGTGTGTGGTGTGCGTGGTGTGTGTCTATGTGTGTGTGTGTGTGGTGTATGTGTATATGTGTGCGTGGTGTGTGTCTATGTGTGTGTGTGTGTGGTGTGTGTGTATATGTGTGCGTGGTGTGTGTCTATGTGTGTGTGTGTGTGGTGTGTGTGTGTGTGTGTGTGTGTGTGGTGTGTGTGGTGTGTGTGGTATGTGTGTGTGTGTGTGGTGTGTGCGCACGCGCACCAGCATTCCGATCTTACGTTTTGGTGTCCTTTGCTTCCTTGTGCATAATCTCCAAGATCATCTTACAGGCCGAGGAGCAGCCTTCGGGGGTCGAATGCACACTGATGGCCTTCTCCGCAGCTCCCGCATTCTCCTTCCTATGCACGTCTATCCTGAGGTGGGACCACAAGAAGAAAGCTGGTTAGTTGTCTCCAATAACATGAGACTTCCCCACTTCTCGTCAATTAAAAGCCTAGAATCCACTGTCCTTGCAATGGGGCCTGTCGAGTACAGAACCAGGAATGTCAAGGAGCCTGGGAACCTCTGCCAGGTGTTGCTCTGCCCACCTCTGAGGACAATGCAGGCCACCTCACAGCTACTGAATGGGGACACTCCCAAGCTGTGTGTGGCTGTGAAGTTATTCTTTTCCTTCTAGTGTTCCTTTTCAAACAATGTATCTGGGAGACACACTGTTCCAACTACAAGTAAATAATAGCCATTTACTATTTATGTTAAGGATATGATAGTGACTGACTGACTGACTATGTTAAGGATGTGATAGTGACTGACTATGTTAAGGATGTGATAGTGACTGACTATGTTAAGGATGTGATAGTGACTGACTATGTTAAGGATGTGATAGTGACTGACTATGTTAAGGATGTGATAGTGACTGACTATGTTAAGGATGTGATAGTGACTGACTATGTTAAGGATGTGATAGTGACTGACTATGTTAAGGATGTGATAGTGACTGACTATGTTAAGGATGTGATAGTGACTGACTATGTTAAGGATGTGATAGTGACTGACTATGTTAAGGATGTGATAGTGACTGACTATGTTAAGGATGTGATAGTGACTATGTTAAGGATGTGATAGTGACTGACTATGTTAAGGATGTGATAGTGACTGACTATGTTAAGGATGTGATAGTGACTGACTATGTTAAGGATGTGATAGTGACTGACTATGTTAAGGATGTGATAGTGACTGACTATGTTAAGGATGTGATAGTGACTGACTATGTTAAGGATGTGATAGTGACTGACTATGTTAAGGATGTGATAGTGACTGACTATGTTAAGGATGTGATAGTGACTGACTATGTTAAGGATGTGATAGTGACTGACTATGTTAAGGATGTGATAGTGACTGACTATGTTAAGGATGTGATAGTGACTGACTATGTTAAGGATGTGATAGTGACTGACTATGTTAAGGATGTGATAGTGACTGACTATGTTAAGGATGTGATAGTGACTGACTATGTTAAGGATGTGATAGTGACTGACTATGTTAAGGATGTGATAGTGACTGACTATGTTAAGGATGTGATAGTGACTGACTATGTTAAGGATGTGATAGTGACTGACTATGTTAAGGATGTGATAGTGACTGACTATGTTAAGGATGTGATAGTGACTGACTATGTTAAGGATGTGATAGTGACTGACTATGTTAAGGATGTGATAGTGACTGACTATGTTAAGGATGTGATAGTGACTGACTATGTTAAGGATGTGAGCTGAGCTGTTCTTCCCCATAACCAATGTTTATCTGTAGCAATAGGAAAGCAGATGGCTATACTACAATGGGAGTGGGGACATAATCATATGCCAAAGAAACTCGGCTTCAGCCAGGGTGTCCAGCTTGTGACCACCATTAAGTGGCTACTCATCAGAGTACCCAACGAGTGGTTCACTCCCAACTCACAGGACTAAGTATCCTGGAGAAACCTGATATGAGCAACTCTTCCTCTGGAGACAACGAACCCAGACACCCATCTGCCTCCTCCTTTGCCCAATTCTAACACAGAGGTAACACTGGCAACAGTGACCATCCATGTCCCAAGCAACAATTCCAAGGACAAAGTGCTGATGCCCAAACTGTGTGCTTCCAGGAACCATCCCAGGTCCAACTCTCCCCTGCACCCACCCTCCCTTTCCCAACACTCACTTGGACTGAGTCTGTTTTGTGATGTTTCGGATGGTGGCACCCTCCTTGCCAATGATAGCACCTACATACTGCGTGGGCACCAGGAGCCGGAGGGGGATGTCTACTTGCTGCTGCTTGGCTGGAGCCCCTGCTGCCACAGGTGACCCTTGACGAGGCTGGCCCCGAGACCCAAAGCCTCCACGGCGCCCATTCTCAGGACCTTGTGCTATCTGCTCATCAGGTATGTAGGAGACCTTCAGGGCATGGTTCTCCAGTTGATGGCCATTTAGCTTCATGATGGCTCTAGGAACAGGTAGTTCAATGGTCACCCCAACTCATGCCAACTACACCAAGTGCCTCCCTTCCCCAAAGCACCTACTGAATTACAGATGTGAACACACTGGGAATACTGTGGAGCCAACCATCTCCACCCCTCCATCACTAGGGAACCTTCTGGTCCGTGAGAGAGAAGACACTAAGGGAAAAGTAACTGGTATAGCAATGCCACTTGCTCCCTTGGGATTTACTGTTCACAAAAATCTTCAACTTAAGACCACTGGAAGATGTTGAAGCATGGGGAAAAAATGTGGCAATACCCTGTGACAGCCAGATAGAACTAAAAACAATCAATGTATACAACATGTGATCTGACCACTTTAGAGAGTGAGAATAGTAAAGGCTGAACCTAAGGGCCAAGGAGCTGGGACCTGTGGTGGTGGTGGGGACTCAAGGGACCTAGAAACACATCAGCCAGGCTCCTAACCATCCAGCATCACACCTGACAGCTGCAGTAACCCACACCCATAATCATAATGCTCAGGAAATCGGGTCAGCCTTGGCTAAAGTTAGAGGCCACTAGGAACTCAAAAAAGAAATATACACACTTTTGATCTACCTAGTAGATCAAAACGAACGAGGTAGTTCCTCCTCATAACCAAAAGATGGCACCATCAACACAGTACAGGACTCTGGTGTTCCCAGAGATCCAGAGGTAATCTCTTCTCCCAGTCCTCCCTGTGCCTGCAGTTCATTTTTACTGAGAAATTTCTGATTTCTGAAACATGACCCTAAAAGACCTTTTGTAGGACCCTAGGGCTGAACCAATATCAGAAGCCATCTGAGAATTCCAGCCTGCCCAGACCCATCCACAGGCCCCTCCCCTATAATGGGGGTCCAAGGAGAATACCTCAGAGCCCCCCCGCCCCAAAGCCCCACTTCTGAGGTACTCACTGCCTGGTCTGCTCCCGGTTAGAGTAGGTGACGTTGACCACTGCCGTCTCACTTTCCGTGTTCACTATGGAGACAACAGAACAGTCCACCAGAGTTAGAGCTCTGCTGACAAACCTCAACCTGTGTGTAGGTCAACAGGGTAAGCAGCAGACTACCAAGCTGAGAATACACTCAAAGGACAAGTGAAAAACAATTCAGATGACCTCCTTCAGAGACACTGGAAGCTGAGCTAGTCAAGTCTTGCTGGCTTTTAGATGTAGCAATGGCACAGCAAGGCAAATACCCCCCTCCACTCGCACTGGCAAATCCCTGCACTGAAGGCAAACTTACCCTGGGAAAGTTCAATTAGCAAACAAACAACACCCAATGGGTGAGATTAGCCATTTACAGAGGTAACATTTCAAGAAAAAAAAAAATAGCTTTTAGATTCCTTCTCTCAATGGCTCAAGATATTTGGAATTATCTAAATCCATTCAATAAGCTTGGATACCACACTTTCCCAGAGAAGGAATTCCAGGCTCAAATATTCTCAACTTCTTGACAGTAGACACGGGACATACCAGGCCATCATACTTATGGGTCCCAAGAATGATTTCCCTACAAAAGCTTGGATTTTTCTTTTTAAGATTTATGTAGTTAATGTATGAGTGCTCTATCTGCATGTACACCTGCATGCCAGAAGAGGGCATCAGATCACATTCATTATAGATGGTCGTAAAACACCATGTGGTTGCTGGAAATTGAACTCAGGGCCAAGACTGGATTTATTGATTATCACCTTCATTAATTAATTAATTTTGTATCGCTGACATTCTCAACCTCTGGCTCTGTGAGATAGGGGCTCACTCAATACCTCAGGCTGGGCTGCAGCTCAGCAGGCAGCTAAGGATGACCCAGACCTCAGCACCAGGACTAAGACTAACCCACTTCAGTGATTGGCAGAGCCACTACATTTAAAAGAAGAGACAGAAGAATTTCAGGCAAAGCAGGACAGTGTGTACCTGCAGTCTCGGCACTAGGGAGAGAAAGAAGAAAGTTAGGAGTTCAAGACTATACTGAGTTTTTTAAAAGGAGGCTTTGTTCGAGAATTCCCAGAGATGACTCAATGGCTAAGAGCACTGGCTGCCCACCCACAGGTCACACCCACATGGCGGTTCATAACCTTCTGTAACTCTACTTCCAAGGAATCAGACGCCATCCTCTGGCCTCTTTGGGCACTTCACACACATGGTATACACAGGGAGAAAGATGGCTGAGATCTCCTGGGCAGCCTGGGACGAGTGAGGGTCAAACCAGCCAGGTCAACACGGCAAGGCTCTGCCTACACTGAAAAGAAAACCTGAGCTGGAGGCACAGGGTGACAATCCCTGAGTAGGACAGGACTGTTTCTGAGGCCAACCAGGGCTGGTGAGACCCTTGAACAGGTTTGGTGGATCCTTTTGTTTTTGTTTTTTTTTTAACCATTTAAAATTATTTCATGTCCGTCTGTCCCTGCTCACATGAGTAGAGGTCAGAGGACAACTTTAAGGAGTCAGCTCCCTCTATCCACCACGTGGGTTCCAGGGACAGACTCGACGTGGTCAGGCCTGAGTTTACAGGTAGCAGACAGCTGCCTGCTCCAAGCGGCCAGCCAGTCTCTAACTCAGGATGTAGCTGCAGCAGGCCTAAGCAGCAACTACCAGCAAATCGGCTACACGCTGGCACTTAAGCTGAAAGGCAAGTTAGAAGATGAGAGCAGAGCACACAGCACCTCACTGCTGGGCAGCCAATGCCAGTAATCATTTGTCAGCATGCACAGCTTGCCTCTTCCCACAAAGAATTTACAAGTGAACATTTAAACCTCAGACAAAGCAACTGCTGCTTCCTGAAGAGTTTCACAAGTGGGCTGCTTCACATGGAAGAAAGGCACTGTCTTCCCAACATACATCACGCACATTGGAATACTACCTAGTGCACAGGAATACTATTTAGTCATCAAAACTTGCAATGCCATCATCTGAGACAACTAGATGAAAGCAGAGATTACTCAGTTAAATTAAATACGCAGGTTCTGACAGATAAGGAACCGCGTGCTCTCAGGAACATAGACGCAGACAGGAAGGACACAGATGGGAAGGATGCAGACTGGAAGAAGAGAACAGAGGGTGGGGAATGGAGGGCAAAGGAGAGGAAACAACAGGAAAGAGCAGAGTGGGGGAAAGCGGGAAGACGGGGAAGGAGTTGCACTGAAAGGAGAACATGCATTTTCATGGCATGAGGAGCGACAAGAGAAGGAGGCCAGACTGGACTGTTGGGCTGAGTGACAGACAGACAGGAGCACTCCTTTCTAAGTGCTATGACAGCAAAGACCACATGTCCTACAAACTTCAGAGGGCAATAAAATTTTAAATGTTTTCACCAAGAAGTGATTGAGGAGACTAATAATACGCCTGCCTCGATTTAAGCAGGCCATGATACCCATGAACATGTGGTGTTCCTACATGTTGGCTTTAAAAAAAAAAAAACCTAAAACAACCTCATGTTGGGGTGTGCAACCAAACCACCCCAAGCTCACTTCCTCTGGAAAGAATTTACATTAGAAACAGAAGACCCTCAAAATCACAGCTAATTTTTTTCCTTTTACAGCTTAGGATTCCTACACTTCCCTCTATGGGCCCAATATTCAAAAAGGTTTTTGCCTGCCCATCAAACTATTAAGGAATAAACTTTTTTTTTCAAACTTGTCCTTCATTTTGACTTTATGAGGATGGGTATTTTGTTGGTATAGTCCCTTGAAGGTCATAAGAGGGCAAGAGATCCTCCGGAACTGAAATTACAGATGTTGTGGAGCCACCTCTGGGTGCTGGAAATGAAAGTTGAGTCTCTGAAAGAGAGAGCAGCCAGTATCTTTTTCTTTCTTTTCTTTTCGAGACAGGGTTTCTCTGTGTAGCCCTGGCTGTCCTGGAACTCACTCGGTAGACCAGGCTGGCCTCGAACTCAGAAATCTGCCTGCCTCTGCCTCCCAAGTGCTGGGATTAAAGGCATGCGCCACCACCACCCAGCTAGCAGCCAGTATCTTAATCACTAAACCATCTCTGGTACAGCCCTCTCCCATCCCTGTCTCATTCATTGTTGCTTTTATTTTTGTTCTCTCAAGACAGGGTTTCTCTATGTAGCCCTGGCTGTCCTGGAACTCACTCTTGTAGATTAGCCCGAACTGTAAGAGATCCCCTGCCTCTTCATCCCAAGTGCTGATTAAAGGAGCACACTAACACGCCCTTTTTTCTTGTAAAGACATGGTTTGGAGAGATGGCTGGACGGCTGCTCTTCCAGAGGTCCTGAGTTCAATTCCCAGCAACCACATGGTGGCTCACAACCATCTATAATGAGGTCTGAGGCCCTCTTCTGGCACGCAGGCATACATACAGATAGAGCACTCATATTCATTAAAATAAAATTAAATATTAAAAAAAAAGACAAAGTCTCTCTCTATGTACTGCTGGAATAATACATGAGGCTGGCCTCAAACTCACAGAATCTTCCAGCCTCACAAAAGCTGAAACTAAGTAAATGCACCCAGCCCCTACAGATTTCTGTTCTTAAATTACTGAAATGTTGTGATTCTTGGAAGCTTGGGACTGAGACTCCTTATTGAGAAAGGGCAATGAGGCTGGGTGTGGTGGCCCACGGCTTTAATTCTAGCACCCATGAGGCAGAGGCTGTCAGATCTAAGTTTGAAACCAGCTTGATCTATATTGCAAGCTCTACATTGCAAGTTCCAGGCCAGCCAAGGCTACACTGTGAGAGCCTGTGTCTCATTGAAAACAAGAAGGAAAAAATAGGTGTTCAGGTTGCCCATCACCCAGCAGCCCAATTTCATGGTTCTACACACTGTAGGACGAATGCTGGAGCCAGTGTCCAGTCTGTGCAGGAGTACTATGCCCTATCTGTCTGTGTCTTCCCAATGGATCTGATCACAGAACCCCTGAGTGCTGAAGCCATTTGACCCCTTATTGTCCCAGTCTTACCTTGCTCACAGTTCTCCACTGTACCATACTGAGCCAGCAGGCTATCTAGGACCTGGAAAGGTAGAAAAAGGGTGTCTGAGTATCCTGGGGCCTGAACACCTCTTACCCCAAAGCTCTGGGGCACCAGCAGGAACCCTCCCTTAAGGTCCTACATGCTGGTGGCATCAGCAGTGTTTGCAGGAATGCACTTGGCTCCCGGCCTTTCTGAAGCAGATTCAGACTTCTGCCATCAGAAAGTTCTAGAAACACTCTTCCTACCTCCTTAATGCCTCTTGCCCCAGAGCATGAGTGAAAAATGAGACCTTAACCTCATACCCAGGGTTATTTCTACCAGATCAGTCAGACAAGAGTCCCACGACCAGTCTCCACCCAACCTGTGTATTAACTTCTCCAAGCACTTACTTCCCATCGGAGCTGAGGTGGAATATTTCGGATCTGTATTTTCCGACTCCTGAAAAGGAAAAAAATGATTTAAGACAATTCCAGATGCTTTAGGCCCATGCCCTGGCAGTTTCTAATCCATTTTATTATCTCGCCAAAACCATAGGATGGTGGCTTCCTCCCCAGTGCTAGGGACTGAATTCATGATCTGGCACATACTAGATCTCCAGCCCTATAAATAGCAACCTAAACCAGGAGTGGTGGCACATGCCTTTAATCTGAGGTCTTAACAGGCAGAGGCAGGCAGATCTCTGAATTCCAGGCCAACCTGATCAGTGAAACCTCATCTCAGGTACAACAACAACAACAAAAAAACAACAACAAAAGAATAGCAACCCAAGCTGGGCAGTGGTGGTGCACATCTTTAATCCCAGCACTTGGGAGGCAGAGACAGGCAGATTTCTGAATTCAAGGTCAGCCTGGTCTACAGAGTGAGTTCCAGAACAATCAGGACTACGCAGAGAAACCCTGCCTCGAAAAACAAAACAAACAAACAAAAAAGAATAGCAACCTAATAGTGATGCAGAATTTAGAGCAGATGAGGCTTCACCTAACAGGACATCAGACAAGAACTCAGAACTCGGTGTTCTCAGCATAATGGCAGCAAAAGATCGAACACACTGTTTCAGTGCTTGCTATGGCTTAGTGCTTGGTACTGCTCTCTCTATCACCACATCAAAGTTGGAGGCTGGAGAAAGGGTGCCTAGGGCTCTTACAGGACAGGAGTCCCACTCCTACGCCACATGTGAGGTAGTTCACAACTGCTTGAACCCCAGCTCACCTCAAGCACCTGACTCACTGGTTACATACCCACACATACATAATTTAAAATAAAGCAAATCCAAAGTCAAGTAAGATGGTAACTACTAATTAATCCAACACCTCTTTAACTGGCACCTACGTCAAGCTCTACTTTGCTCCTGAGGCTGGGGGCACAGCAATGAACAAAAGAGGTGGAATGGCTGGCCCAGGTGCTCACCTCGTATTAGGGGAAACAATATATGAGAACAATTGCATAAGATAATAGTACAGTGGTTAAGCCCTTGGCACAGCTAGGGATCTAAACCACTTATTAGCACTGATCTTCAGATTACTTAACTTCTTTGGGACCCAGTCTCCCCCTTTGTACAACAGGGATAATACCCTTACAGGTGGTAAGTGGCATTAGATAGTATTTGTAAAGTGCTTAGTAAAGACCTGGAATAAGTCCTTAAAGTGTAACAATAGATGCATCTATGCATGGTAAAGGTTCTCCGGAGTGATCAGCACACACAGCCCAGCATCAGGACCACCTTTTCTCTCCCAGGTGACTATACTATACTTACTCCCTCCCAGTTTTCAAATGGCTCTGAAAAGAGTGATGATTTCCCTTGAGGAATGCAGGTTCAGGGCTAAGGCCCAGAGCAACCCAGAGGGACTGCTCACCACCCAAATCAATACCTTAATCCTGGAGTTTAAGACATTTAAATTGACTTGATGTGTTAGTCAATTGTCATTTAGATCTTCGTATATCTTTGATCATGTACAAACCCTTAGTTCAAAGACAAGATCAGGGTGTTGGATAGATGGCTCAGCAGTCAAGAGTACTAAACGCTCTTCTATAGGAGCAGGATTTAATTACCAGCAGGCCCAGGATGAGTCACAACCTTCTATAATGAGGGGGAATCAGATGCCCTCTTCTGGCTCCCACAGGCACTGCATGCACACAGCGCACAGGCAAAATAGCGGTGTATACCTGTAAATAATGCTGAGTCACGTCTGTTCAGCCCTCAGTGGCCAACCAGAGGAGCAGGTATCCAGCTGTGGGGTGGGGCAAGCAAAAAGGAATGCAATGTCCTAACTGTGGGTGTGTTGGCCTCAGTTGTCCCAAGCAGTCTACCAAAGCAGAGTCTAGTGTCTCTGTGATCCACTTTAGTCTGAAATTCTGAAAATGGCAATTCTTTATCCACAAGCTACAGCAGGGAAAATCTGGAATGAAATAACTAAAGGAGTGAAGCAGTGGTAGTTACAGCTCCTTTAGCTATGTCATCCTTGACCCTAACCCAAACTCTTCCTCCTCAAACCCAGCACTCAAGAGGCAGGCGGATCTCTATGAGTTCAAAGCCAGCCTGGTCTACACAATGAGTCCCAGGACAGCCAAGGTTATACAGAGAAATCCCATCTTGAAAAAGAAAAAAAAGTTAAAGGACGGTGGATCTGGTTGGAGGACAATCTTTGTGGTTTGTGAACTTGACCTAACAAAGTTAGAGTAGATACAGTGAGGAACGGAAACAAAGATTCTTCAGCTGGGCCTCAAGGCATGAGCCATGGTCCCAGAGTCTAAAGCAGGACCAACGCATGTGCAGGCCAGTCTGTGGAACAGTGAGTGGTAGTAGGCCAGTCAGGAGGTCACTGCAGTGATTACAAAAGGGGAAGGGAAGAAGGACGAATGGACGGACGGATGGACAACACCAGGTCACTGCAGTGATTGCAAAAGGGGAAGGGAAGAAGGACGGACAGACAGATGGACAGCACCAGTCTGGTAGACTTAAAGCCCTGAGCTCAAGTTCCAGCACTGTAGATAGGTAATCCCAGCCCCCACAGCACTGGCAGGAAAATTAGAAAGTCAATGACCGATCCAGCCTTGTGAGGTGTGCTCTGTATCAGACACACAGGCATGGGAAGCCAACAAGCCAATTTCCGAGTCCTTAGACCTCATCCCATCAGGTTCCAGATCCAAGGATTGGTCCAAATGCAGCTTTGGATCTCCCTGGTAAGAGTTTCTCACAAAACACCTCTGTGACCAAATAGACTGAGTATGCTCAGACTGGGGGAAAATGAACACTGCCCCGGTTAATGGCAGTTAATGGCAGGAGTAGCCGAGCCCAGGACACCCCCTCCCAGCAGATTCTTTGAATGGAGGGGAGATGAGGGCTGCGTCTAGGAAGAAACAAGGCATAAAGCAACCCTAGTACAGGAGCCTAGCTTCAAACAGCCCATTAGTGCAATCCCAGGTCAAAGGCCAAAACTTGCCTGTCCAAACTCTGTTTGGGGCCTTCTATTCAGAAGGGCAGGAACAGGGTGGTAGCAGTGAAATCCAATCTCTGCAAGGATGTTAATCCATATCCAGAAAGCAATGGCAGGCAGATTGGCTGGAATGTCTGGAATGTTCCAGGAGAGGGAGGGGGAAGAGGGCAGGTCTACCCAACCAAAGAAAGAAAGACATCCCAGCAGCCCTCCCTCACCCCTCTAGGGCACACACCCATCCTGGGAACCCACTCTAGGCTCCTCCCAGGCTTCCTTTTCAGCAAAGCCCCCAGCCCTGATTAAAAAGAGCTGAGGCATCCAAGGGCCTTTGTCTTCTAAGCCTGGTTTTCCACTGAGTGTAGTGCTATCTAATTCCTTTCAGGCCCAAACTGCACAGGGCAATGCTGAGACCTGTATCCCCTTGCTTACATTACAACCCTTTGGATAACTTATTCATCCCACACAGAGGCCCAGAGTTGGCTGGGTTAGGCTGGTGTGCTGAGGGCTTACAGTAGCTCTCAATCTATGGCTTGCAACTCTGTGGGGACTACCCTTTTACAAGGGTCACAGAAGCCTCTGAACAGGTATTTTTATTACAATCCGTAACAGTAGCAAAATTAGCTACTAAGTAGCAACAAAAATAATTTTGTGGTTGGGGGTCCCCACAACATGAGGACCTGTATTAAAGGGTCACAGCATTAGGAAGGCTGAGAACCACTGGCTTAGAGACTCCTGATGGACGGTGAGTCCAACTCCCACTTCCCCGTGGTTTTTCCTGGTGGAAGCTAAGTCCAACAAGCCCCTATTCTAAAGGAGACCAGAAGGTAGGGTCTTTACAGAATCTAAATAAACTTGTTCACAACGACAGAGAAAGAAATCTTATAAAATAATCACTATTAACAAGCCCCATGTGACAGACAAGTCTTCCAGCCCTCCACCTCTGCTATGCTGACCCTGCTCCAATAAACCTGGGTCTACCAAGGCCAGGCTGAGCAGTGTTTATGTCCTACAGGTAAAAGGGCACCACACCTGAGCACTTTCTTAGTGCCTGGAGGGCCAAGCCCCACTCCAGCAGAGAGAGAACCATGAGAAACTCATTAACTGCCCTGACCCTCTAACAGCTAAACCTGTTGAAGAGATCCGACTGCCAGAAGTGGCCATTAAAAGCAATGGTTACAACCGCCAAAATGTCTCCTAAGTGCAAACAGCAGGCAGCTTTCCCATGTCCTCTCTTGCTCTGACCCTCAATCAGGGACCCAGCCTGGAGGGCAGCTCATGGGAACCAGGAAACTCACCTCTGTGCCACTGCAGAGCCGATCTGGGGGAGTGGGGATCTGGGGGAGTGGGGACCGGGGAGGTCAAGCCAGGGGAAACAGACCAGGGGAGATTTAAAGAGGCAGAGAGACAAAAGAATGCCATACACCCATCACAGAGTGTACACACATGGGTAGGAGTTCCTTCCAGGTCCATCTTATAGACCTGCACGTGTGATTGGTGGCTTTGTCTGAAAGTCTAGGGCCCTGAAATTAAGATACACAATGAATATCTTGTCTGCATTTCATAATCACTAAATGCCAAAGCCAGGAATAGAACCAAACGCCATCTAATTTCACTGTGTTTGTTTTGGGTTTCTTGTTTGGTTTTTGAGACTGTTTTTCTGCACTGTCCTAACAGCCCTATGTAGACCAGGCTTGTCTCTGCCTTCAAGTATGCTTGCTGGGTGGTGCTGGGATTAAAGGCATGTTTCACCATACCCAGCCTGAAATGATTAATTTACTTTTCCAGATGTATGGTTTTAGATTTTTTTTGAAAGCCCATTTTTCTAGCATACTAAAAACACCGATGGGTTAAATGACATTAAGATAATATTATCTTTCTGTTCTGTTTTGAAACAAACTTCTATACACTAGAACTACAGGAAAGAATGTGCTACACTGTCCCGTTCTATAGGGTCCTAGGTGTCGAAGTCAGGGCTTGGGATTCTAGCTATACTCCCAGTGCAGTCCCACCCCCAGTTTTTTCTGTCTGAGTCATATTCTGTAGCCCAGGCTGGCCTCCAACAATCATCCTGCCTCAGCCTCACTTACAGTCAGTTGAGAGAAACACTATACTTGTTGTTTGAAGGGTAGACTTGCAGAGTTCTCCTTTTTAAAAGGTTGTTTGTTTATTTTCTGTGTATGAGCCTGCACACATGTAAGTGCTGAGCACGTGTGATGAGGCAATGAGGCTAAGGGGTCTCAGACACCCTGGAACCAGAGTTACGGGTGGCTCTACGCAGCCATGATATGGATGCTGGGAACTGAACCCGAGTCCTCTGGATGAGCAGTCAGTGGTCTCAACTCCTGAGCCATGTCTTATCAAGTTCTTATTCTCTGAAAAAATGCCCCCCCTCCCCACCAGAACAGAAGTGTTGATGGTTTCTCCTCCCTAGACTAAGAAGTTCCCTTAAACCACAGTGGTAAAAGCTGGGTGAGGCAGGGGAGGGGTAACATTTTAGAATCCAGTCAGTCTGCAGAGGTTTCAGTCTTAAATCAAGCCTCAACTTTTCATCTCCTTGGAAAACAAGATTAACCTGAGAACTTTGCATCCACCCCACGGAAAGGAAAGGCCAAGCTCTGCCTCTGCCTGTGGTCTCATTCAAGTCAAGACTTCGACCCTCTGGGGGACCAGTCCTCACATAGTGGGGAGGGAGGGCAGGGAGGGGGCAGCAGCAGGATTATTTCATCTCAAGGGTCTTGTGTCCCCAGACAGGGATCAGCGGTCTACCTACAGGCAACTTTCCTTAAAGGGATTTCCTGTACATGAATGGTCTAAGTAACTATTAGCTTTCCTTCTTTTTAGGAACATGGTAAGAGCTAAGAACACTCTCCACCAAAACAAAATAACAAACAAACAAACAAAAAACAAATAATTCAAGCAGAATTTCAAGATGGATCCACCCATAAAGCCAAAGTTAAGACCCACATACATCCATCTTCAGGTTAGTGAAACCCAAGTTTTCAGTGAAGCCTGTAGGTATCTCTCATACCTCCAGAACACTGTCCCAACAAGGAGGAAACAGTCAGGGAGCTGCATCTGTAGCTCACTGACAGGAGACTCGCCTTGTGGCCCACTCACCAAGCAGCATTTCCTAAGTTAAAATAAATGCCAGACTAGTGGTGATTTTACTGCTGTAACTGGACGCAGCAAAAGAGCTAGCCGAAGGGCTGGAGCTGGAGAGGATGGCTCAGCCATGGCTGCTCTTCCAGTGGACCAGGGCCCAGATCCCAGGACCCACCTGGTGGCTCACATCCATCTGTTAACTCTAGTTACTGGGCATCTAATATGCTTTCTTCTGGCCTCTGTGGGCATCAGGAATGCATGTGATACACATACATGCCTGTGGGCAAAACACACATAAAATAAACCTAAATAAACAAAAAACAAACAAAAAATCCTGACAGCCAACCATGGGGCCACATGCCTTTAATCCCAACACTCAGAAGGCAGAGGAAGGTGGATCTCTGAGTTCAAGGCCAGCCTGGCTTACGTAGTGAGGCCTTTTCCAGCCCTCGTCCCACCCAAAAGCAAGCCACAGGGATGCCCAGATCTGTATATACGCCATGCCATCTACATGATGATCTACACAGCAGAGAGCTGGCGATTAGGGCTCAGCTGTATCTACAATCTCACTGCTCCTAACACACAGTAGGACTTCAGGGAGTCTCTAAGGTCTTAGATCTTGAGTGAAGGGAGAGAAAATACAGACCCAACAAGGCAGAAGGCCAGAACTGTCCGATGACTTCCACACACACCTGCTTGTGTGTATATTATATACATACACTAAGAAAATTTTAAACAAAATGTAAAAAAATTGGCTTCCATGACTTTCCTTGACACTAATGGAAAAGTCCAACTGCTGGAGCCTTCCTCTAGTTTCACAAGCTGTTTTGGTGGTCTCCATGTGCCACTAGAGGACCTCCAACATGACTAAGTGCAACCGAAGAACCGAGTTGTTATTGTACTTTAAGGGTTAATATAATATATAATTCTTTATGTCATTGTTCAACGTTTTTAAATTATATATTGATTTTTAATTGCATATGCCCGAAGGTGCCAGAGAAGGATGCTGGATGCCCTGTAGGGCAGTCAGTCGTGAGCCACCCACCATCCGTGCTGCAAGAGCTGTGTGCAATTTTTGTCGTTGCTTTTGTTCTGAAACAGAGTCTCTCTGTAGAGCCCTAGCAGTACTGGAACTTTGTAGACCAGGTTGGCCCTGAACTTAAAGATACACCTGCTCCCGCCCCCTGGGAACTAAAGGTGTGCACCACCACTACCCAGCTCTTAACTGATTGTCACCCTAACTGTATGCACTCGACTGATTGTCACCTTTTTGTTGTTGTTGTTTCCAGACAGGGTTTCTCTGTGTAGCCCAGGCTGTCCTGCAACTCACTCTGTAGACCAGGCTGGCCTCAAACTCAGAACTGATTGTTACCTTAACTGATTCCTCACCTGTGGATTTTGTGGATTCTAATGTTAAGCCAGTTCTACCTCTAATGAACCCTTATTCCACTTACTTATTTTGTGTGTTTGAGAAGAGAGGGAAGGAAAGACACAAAGAGACATACACAGTGCTCCATGCATGGAGGTCAGAGGACAACTGTCTAGAATTTGTGGTTTCTGAAGAACCAAACTCTGGTCACCAGACTTGGTAGCAGGTGCCTTTTATCCACTAAACCATCTCACCAGACCTCGATTACTGACTTTAGTTATCTCTTCCAAACCCCCCCCCAAAAAAAATTATTTCTGTAATTACAATATTGATTCCATGTTAGAACGATCTTTCTGACATATTTGGTCAAAAAATATCTAAGAGCTGGGTGTGGTAGCCCACACCCAGAACAGCTGAAAGAGCTAGGTAACCCTGTAACCCAGGACTAGGGAGGCTGAGACACAATGTGTTCAATTCCAGAAGAGGCCTGGGCTACTTCCTTACTTACCTCTGTGTTTAATGCCAAATTGGGGGGTCGAGGGACTTGCTGAGCTTCTTTTTACAAAAAAGGTAACAAATATGTACACAGACACACACACACACACACACACACACACACACACACACACACACGTCTCTTGATGTAGCCTGGGCTGGCCTGAACTCCCAATAGTCTTACTTCAGCCTCCAGAGTGCTGGGGTTACAGAATTACAGGCACGTGCCACCACCCACTCACCTTGCCTTTTTTTAATGTGGAGATTGTAATTCAAAACTTCCATGTGTGAACACACACTAACAGTTTTTGTGTTTCTTGGTTCCTAGTGTGGTGTCAGCTTTATTGTTACCCCATGGTGCTGGACACTGTCAACCACACTGAGCAGACTGTGCAGGCGAATGGACTTGCTCTCAAGAGTTTCCAGTCTGGTGGTGTCCAGGCCAGCTCGTTGGCTTGGAAAGAAAAGGGAACAGATACCGCGGGCTGGGGAAGTGGTGATGGGTGCCTACTAGGTAGGCAATTCTGCTGTTTTTAACAAAAGAACCCCAAGTACTAACTTAGGAACCAAAGCACCTTTCCAGTGTTGGACCCTTTCCAGCTGAGAGCTTGTTCATCATTGGCTCTTCCAAGATGTCCCTGGTGTTCCAGACCATCAGAGTGTCAATGTCAATAGTACCTTCCCATCCTTCTTAACCACATACAAACCAGAGAGCTGGTACCAAAACAGGGGCTGAAAGAGAGAGGACTCTAGAAAACTTCTAAAGGGGGCTGGCTGGCACGCTCCAGGCTAGGCAGTAGCTGAGAAAAGGGAGGTGCTGGGAAGGGAGGAGGAACTGGCTTCATGCCAGGATGATCCAGAGGTAGGGCAGCCAGACAGGCCAGGCAGCCGGCGGGCACTCTATTGAGTAGCTAGCCGCGGGTTAGGACTCGAGCTGAAAAAGTGACCTAGTGAGAGGCCTGGAACCAAGGCTGATGCCATCACCACCACAAGGAAGGGGGTGGGGGAGGAGAGAACACGGACACTCTTGAGCCTAGAAAGCACAGACATCACTGAAATACACCTGTGTGCACATTGCCTTTTAAAGACTTTTTAAAATTTCATTGATTTGGTTTTTGTGTGTATGGGGGGGGGGGGGATAGGGGGATGCCTGTGCCACAACATGCATGTAAGGTTGGATGACATGTTCAGATAGGTTTAGTTCTCTCTTTCAGGATGTAAGTCCTGGGGTTCAAACTCGGGTCATCAGGTTTGGCAGCAAACGCCTTTGAGCTTTAAAATGTATGTAGGACACACACTGTCCCATGTATACCCTGATTCCTAAGCTAAAGTTAGACATAAGAAAGAAAAGCCCTCTGCGAGCTCTTCTGGGCTTAACCGTAACTTCTCCTCTGGAAGGGTCTTTACCTGTGTGTTTAACGACAAACTGGGGGTTGAGGGACTCACTGGACTTCTTATAGGACATGCCACTTACGTGTACCTGTTGCTACCAAGAAGTTCTGGTTAAGGGGAATCAGAGTCGTATTTCAGAGCAGAGAGAGAAGCCTAAATGGACAGTTTATAAACTCTCATTTCATAGACATGGAGGTCAAGGCTCAGAGGAAAGAGGACCAGGCAAGTTGGGAGCGGAACTAGAACTCGGCTCTCCAGGCCAACGGCGCTGCGTGTTCACAGCAGAAGCCATTAGTGCCGGACATTAAGAGCAGGAAAAATGCCCATATTCTGTATGGTTAAATGCTTGCCAACTGGCTTTTAACTGCATGCAGCTCTAATTTGGGCACCAGATTTAATTTGCAGAATAGCTAACTACCCTATAATACGGCTGGGTGGCTGTCAGAGATCTGTTACGGAGGGGGAAAGGGTAGTCACCGATGTTCTCTTACAAGCTCCATCTAGAGCACACGGAGGAGTAAAGGTGACTGGGGAGGTGTTAGCTGGAGGAAGAGAGCCTCAGCCTCGGAAGTACCTAATCCACTCAGGAATAAATGGATTGATAAGAAAGCCTAAAGGTTTTTTCTTTTTTAATTGTGTTTATCTCCCCACCCCCAGTCCCTAGGATGGGGCAGCCTAGGAAGAAGCCTAAAACAGAAGCTGGGAGATAGCTGATCGCCTTCTAGGCAAATTCCAGGTCAGCCGGAGCCAATTGCTACCTCCTCCCCAACCTTGGGCTTTGAATAGAATTTTACTTTTTAACTTTTAACTGAAGGGGTCTGGCCAAGTGGAGCAAAACAGTGGGAAAAGGGAGGCAAGAACTACCTGAGGGTGGGTGAGAGTGAGGATGAAACCTTTACTAAAGCTTAAAGTACAATAATACAGAGAAAGGAGTTTGCCCACATGAACCTTCTGTGTGGGTACAGGGGTTCCCTCAGGAGCCCTGTCCTCACTAACCCTCATGGCGGCAAGAGTTTCTGGGTCTTCCCAAGGCAGTGGGGGGTTAATAAGCTGGCAGACCCTCACTGGATATGTTATCTTAGCTCCCACAACCCAGGAAACTTCAGGAAACCAGGAACCAAATGATCTAGCACCGGGAGCCCAGAGGCTGGGCTGAGGGAGACGCATCAGAAGAATGAATGTAAGGAAACCTCGGAAAGAGAGTGTCTCTGCCTCTCTCTCTCTGTGTGTCTGTGTGTCTGTCTATCTCGAGGGAAGGAGCGAAAGAGAGAAAGATTCTGAAGTGGAGTTCTCAGAAGCAAGCAAAGAAGCTAGGCCGAGCTCAAAAGAAATCAGATAACACACAACCCTGTCCGGTGAAAAAGGATTACCATAATGCTGAAAATCCTTAGGGTTGAAAAATAATTTATCTTATCAGTAGAAAGGACTCTGGTGCGTCCTCCCCAGTTGCCAACAAATACCTGCTGGCGGTGAGCGAGTTCATTAAGAGTATGTGCTAAGGGCTGGTCTCAGGTTCTTAGAACGACTTTCTCCACACCATTCTGGCCCATCTTGATTTCTGCTGGGATTGGGGGGAGGGGGTGCAAAATGCCCTCCAAAGAGCCCTCTCCCCCAGGTTCAGAGATTATTAAGAGGCCGGACCACCAGCGCTTTCCAAAATGGCTCTCGGCCACCCCGACAAGGAAGAAAGGCGGGTCTCCAACAGCTCGGAGGACCTCGGCCTTGGACACTGCCTTTTGCCTGGGAGGGTTGGAAAGCTGAGCAGTCAGGGCAACTGAGGAGGCAGCGCCGGGGAAGGGCGGCGGCAGCTGAGGTGGGGGAGGTGGCAGCAGCTGGGGGGAGGAGGGGAGTCCTGCGGGCCGCGCAATGGAGAAGGGCCGAGCAGCCGAGAGGCCCGGCCTGCGCCCCAGCCTCTCACCTCACACAGGGGAAGCCCAGCGCGCTCTCCCACCCCAGCCCCTGGGTGGGCTGCTGCACTGTGGGGGGGGACAAGGATGCGCCCCCATTCCTCTGCCACAGTCTAGCAGGTTCACGCACCAAGGCGCCCTGGGCACCCGGGGACGCTCAGCCGGTCCTGAGGGGCCCCGGCGGCCCTTGGTCGCCTGCGCAGGGCCCGTGGGGGAGGGGCCGCGCTGGGGGCTGGGGTGGGGGTGGGGACCGGGACTTTGCCCTTTGTCTCTCTCTCCCTCTCTCCCTCTCTCTGCGGAGCCACCGGCCGAAACCCGACCCCAACGGCGAGCCAGGCTGCCGGCCCGGGGCAGGCTCCCCCTCCGGGGTTCTTTAGTAAATCCAGGCCCGACCTCCCCGTGGTCAGGGCCGTGACTGAGGTGGTCCCGTGGGGGAGGGGGCTTCCCGCCTGCTAACCGGCCTGCAAACATTTAAGGGAGAACCGGGCAGAGGGGCAGGGAGCTCGGAACAGGGTACGAGTGGGGCCGCTAAGGCCGGGGAGAAATTGGCCCTGGAGGCGGCGATGCTAAGGGACATTGTCCCGGCTGCCCAAGGTGGCAGGACCAGGGTGGGGAGGCCTTCCACAGACAAGGCAGAAATGGGATCTGGGAGTGGGACCGAACTTAGGGGCCCTGGGCATTCCGGGAGACTCCACAGGAAAGTTATCATTGAAATCATCCTTGTCCCGATAATGAAGTAGGTAGAGTGTTAGTGACCTTACTTACCAATCCCTTTGGGGTGTCGCCGATTATGTTACTAATACGCAGTTTTAATGGTGCAGCTTTGCATGTACCGAGTTTACAAGATCTCCTCCAAAATCTATGAAACTGGAACATGGGGCTGATGTGAACGGCTCCATTTCCAGGTGGCAAGAGAGGCTCAGAGAGATTGAATAGCCCAAGAAGGCAATGAATGGCCAGTAACAGCATAAGGCTTGTTCCTGCTTCCCAGAAAAACAGGGTGATGGGTTCTTGCTCCCCAGAAGCCAATGTATGAGGTAAGAATTATGATTCAGTAGGTATTAACAAAGGTCAACTCTTCGTCCCTAATTGTAGGGTGAGGAGCAGGAGAAGGGCATCTCAGTTTGCCCTGAACCCTGGCTCCTGCTTCCACCCCACCGCCCACAAAAACTAAATAAATTAAGTAAATACATAAAAACAGGAAGCAGGCAACCAATAAAGCCTGGAAGATCTGCACATCTTTACTCAGGTTATTTCATGAAATTTCTGGAGTAGAGGAGAATCCAAGCGAGCAGACTAGAGGCCTGGAAATAAACAGTGAGCGACCCTAGATCCCGCCACAGAACCCCTTTTTCTAACTTAGCTACCCACACGGAAGACTGTGGACACACGGAAGACTGTGGACACCCGTCATTTTTGTTTCCTTCGTCCTGGGAAGGAAGAAGGCTCAAGGGAGGGACAGACACATGTCAGGTGTGCTTTTCTTTGCAACTTATGCTACTCCAAAAAAGCTCAAGAAAAGCCGCAGCCTGTGCAGTGGCCGGCTCTCTGCACTCCTGTTTTAGGAAGGCTCTGTGGAGCTGTTATGCACTTCCGGAGCTTTCTGGTTTTGCAGTTGACAAATACCTCCCTGCCAGACAACCGACTCTCCTTAATCCACTTTATTTTTTTTCTTGCCTGTACTCCAAAATCCAGTTTAGCTGCCAACCCTCCCCTCTGTTCAAGCTTGAGTTATGGGTTAATGGACCCCTCCATCTGAGTAGTCAATCCCTAGCCAGTCCCACAGCTTTCCTGGGTCTAAGGGAAAGTGCCTGGGGGCAGATAGGTGGCATTCCTCGCCTGTTAAAAGCAGTACCTCCCTCTTTGAGGCTCCCCCACCCCAATAATCCCTCTGCCTGCCTTTCCCACCCAGACTGAGAGAGATCTAATGCTGCTACATAAAAACCTAATAAATGAAAACCGTGCAGGGCAGCGGTCAGCAACAATGGAAGAGCACTTCATCTCCGAGAGATGGAGGAGAGCAGACTCCTAAGGTGACTTACTTAGCAAGTTTTTCGGAAAAATCCTAAACCTAAGGCTGCTCTTTCACTTGCTCCTTATTTTACTTCAGGTATCTAACAAAGGAAGTGACATGCAGTAGATGAATGTGTGTATGCAAGAAGTAGCAATTGCTAAATGTTCTCCCATTCATCAGTCACATATTTAATTTTTAATAGCCAGTGGCTGATTGGAAAATAGACTCTCACACCCCAGGCTGCTGACAGTGTGGAATATACTCCTCTTTAGAAAGGAAAGGAAAGGAAAGAGGAAAGAAAAGAGGAAAGGAAAGGAAAGGAAAGGAAAGGAAAGGAAAGGAAAGGAAAGGAAAGGAAAGGAACGGAACTAGGCAGCATTCCTCTTAGTTGCGAAGACAAGGGCACTACTCATTCCAGGTGGCCCACGAAAGGGTGATTACCTCAGATAGGCATGGGGCACCTGAAGATCATTCCACTCCTACCCAGAGCTCATCGTCAATAATAAATAAGCGTCCATCCACCCTTCTCCAGAAGTCCAAAGCATTCCCTTTCTGAGGTGTTCTCACTGTGCATCCTGGCTGACCTCAGTGTAGATGAGGATGGCCTCAAACTCACAGTGATCCCCTCTGTCCCACCTCTCCATCATGGGACCACAGGTGTGGCCCGGCCGATTTTCATGAATAGGTTACTTAAGTGAAAAACACTCCAGAGTAAAGGGGGTGGAAGATGGTTCAGTGGCTAAGCGCACTGGCTGCTCTTCTAGAAGAGCCAGGTTGGATTCCCAGCACCAACATAGCAGCTCACAACTGTCTATACCTCCAGCCAAGGGACCTGACACCTTCTTGTGGCCTCCATGAGTAATGCCCAGGTAATACACTGTCACTGTCATACATGCAGGCAAAAGACCCATTCACATCAAAAAGAAATAAAATTTTAAAAAGACTAAACCGAAGCTGTGAGAGTTCTCAGTGCATTCAGCAAGGCTAGGGTTCCACCTCAGGAAGGAAAGCCACTGAAATACAGAGGTCCACCCCTGCGCCCCCAAAAAGCCCTGCTCCTGTAACGGCTAGTACTTGTTTTCAAAGTCCTAGAAGATGCAGGAGATCCAGCTCTCTGAACAAACACCCTTTGCCCTTTAATGCTAGGCTCTCTCTGTTACAGTTAGACTTCAACCAAGTGATGGAGCCTTTGGGAGAAGCAGAATAAATGCTTCTAACTCTGAACCAACATCTTCAAGTTTCCTTCACCCAGCAGCCCCACCTCAGATCCTAGTTTACCGCCGCCATTTTCTCCTCCTTGGAAGGTGTACTGGGAAGTTGATGAGCCCAAAGCCATCCCAACTATGACTCATACCACTCTGTATTAACAAATTGTAAAGCCCTTTTACAGTAACTGATTAAAGTCACAACCTGTTAAAAGGCCAGAAATGACACCCTGATTGAAAGCCTTTCTTTCCCGTACCCAGTACGTGAAGGTTCACACCTCGGGCTGCAGACGTGCACGCAGTGCCTGTATGTCCATTTGGAACAAGGTGGGCTGCAAGGAGAAAGTGAATGTGAGATTGGGCTTTGGGTGGATTCTGTGGGACTGTTTCTAGATGGGGAACCAGGGAGACAATTCGAGGCCACAATAAAGGGAGGAAATGTACTCAGTCACCTCCAGGCCCTAATTTTTAAATGCCTATTTTATGAGCTTAATAAAAGCAGAATATAAAAGCCAACATCCATGCTATCTCCCATCAGGGTAGAGAAACTACTCTTCCTTGCTCAGAACCCACTGCCCCATTCCTCCCGTTCTCACACCTTCCTCGTCTACAGATACTAGTGGTTCTCTCTCCCACAAACCTTTGACAGGAACTTCAACAGTGAGATCACAAAGAGACATCAAAGGAAATGTAATAACTGACCATTTCTCCTAATAAACAATCTAGCCCTCTCCTCCATGCTTGCCCTGGTGCTTCCCTCCGGGCCTAGGAGTCAATAATGTGAGGGCTCTGGGAGGCTCCCCGCAGCTAACCATGAAGGCACACTACACAGCGCCACCAGTACAATACACTCCTAGGAGCATGGGTGAGTTCAAACCAAAGCAATAAAATAATGATAAAGCATGGAGCTAATTCACCAAGGACAGATAAACACCTAATCTACCCATAAATACCCAAGTTGCCATACGCAGTCCAAACTTTCCATAGACATATTTTCAAACACGAATACACTTGACCCTTTCCAATTCTCCTGGAACCACCACAGCTCTATGGAACAGAACTGGAAAACCTGAAAAGAAGGTGAAGACCTGCCAGGTCAAGCAGCAGCAGCAAAGCCCGTGGATGCTGTAGTAACAGTATCAGCTGCTACACTCTAATCCTAGCACACTTTAGTCAGAGAACTGAGAGCCACTGCTTTAAACACTCATCTCCTGTGAAGATCTTTCCTCCAGACTACTTACAGAAGGTACACAGGGGATCTGGGCTGGATTATAGCCTTGGAAACCTCTCTCTCTCTCCTGATCCTGAAGAATTGTGAATAATGCCTCACTTTTGGCCAGTATGATCGATAGACAGGAGTTCCAGGATAGCCAAGGCTACACAGAGATCTACACACAAAAAAGGAAATTTTCATGATTTGTGCCCTTTTTCACCACCAGAAAGACTTAACAATCTTTAATAAGATCTTTTTTTGTTTGTTTGTTTTTGAGACAGGATGTTTTTACAGAGCCCTGGCTGTCTAACCTGGAACTATGTAGACTCTGGGTGGCCATGAATTCAAGAGATCAAAGGTGTGCACCAACACACCCATCTTAAGACCAACTTAGTTAAGGCTTTTTAACCTGCTGTGTTTGTGTGTCTGTGCAGGCCGAAGGACTACTGTTTCTAGGGCACTTTCCACATACACAATGCACTTGTGGAGGCCAATTTGGTGCCCCCAAATTGGACATAGAGAGTATAGCCATTAGGAATGCAACTTCTGGCCAGGCAGTGGTGGCGCATGCCTTTAATCCCAGCACTTGGGAGGCAGAGGCAGGCAGATTTCTGAGTTCAAGGCCAGCCTGGTCTACAGAGTGAGTTCCAGGACAGCCAGGGCTACACAGAGAAACCCTGTCTCAAAAAAACAAAAAACAAACAAAAACAAACAAACAAACAAAAAAAGGAATGCAACTTCTTAAGTTTTCCTGGGGGCTGGAGAGATGATTTTGTGGATAAAAGCACTGCCTGCTCTTTTCACAGGACCTGGGTTTGATTCCCAGCACCCAAATGGTGTCTGACAGCCACCTAGAACTCCAGTTCCAGGGGATCTGACACCCTCTTCTGACCTCCATGGACACCAGGCATCCACATGGTGCACATACATATATGCAGGGAAATCACTCACACAGAGAATAAAAAATAAATCTTTAAGCCAGCCTACCTATATAATGAGACCCTGTCTCAAAATAAGTAAATGTATTTCTAAGTTTTTCCTCTTAAAGATTCAAACTCTGGCACCAGGTGGTGGTGGCACACACCTTTAATAATCCCAGCACTCAGGAGGCACAGGTAGGTGGATCTCTCTGAGTTCAAGGACAACCAAAGCTGCACAGAGAAACCCTGTCCCCGTCAGAAACTACCCACTCAAAGTTTACAACTGAACATTTCTATGTCATGAAATTAACTCTAAATGAAACATTTGGAAAATTCTTTTGCTAAAGAAATAATAGTCTAACTAGAATGCACAGAACAAGAATTCAGAGAAAATAAAGAAAACACTTGATGCTTGAAAATGAGAACATTTTCCTTATGGCCCTCCCCAAAGTCAGCAAAATCCCCAGTCAGTCCATTAGCTTCTTCTGTGCCTTGTAGCCCCTAAAATATCAACTGCGTAAGACTGCCCGGGGTCTTGAAAATACTGATTAATCCAATCAGTTGTTTTTAGTCATTTGGCTATTACTTGGTATTTTTCATCTAAAACAGTTGCCTGCTAGCCCGCTCTGCTCCTGGGGCCCAACTTTTACAACACAACTCGCTTCTGCTGTTTGGTTAGTGCAATCAGATTTCTCTCTAACTACATTAAAATTATGAGGTCCAGACCTACTTTGGAAAACCTCATCATTTATCCATCATCAGCACATTTGATTCCAGTGGCTTCTATTTTCTGAGAGGGTCTGTTCCTGGCTTATTTATCCCCAACTTACTGTGCTGCAAAGGTGGGGGTTGGGGGGAAGCAGACCTTACAAAGCTGGCTGTGCAATGAAGAGCAATACTAAGAGGACCATTTGCATCTATGAAGTACATGGTCATTGTTGATCAAAAATCCTCAAGGGACATTCCATTCTTTCTACTAGGACAGAATTCAGACTGCACTGAACACTTCCTTCTGGTAATCTGATCATTTCTAGGCAAATCAAACGATCAATAACCAAATGTGCATGTACCGTAAGTACAGGTTGGATATCTTGTTTTAACAGTGAAAACGAGGAGCACACGTTTCCTACTAACAGAGAACGAATGAGACCCTGAGTCAAGGCCTCTCCAGTAGTCAGCTGTAAGACCTGTTTGTCTTTATACATTTAAAAACAAAACAAAACAAAAAACAAGGACCCTGTCATTATTACTCCTTGTTTCAATCAGCCTTCAGGACAATCCTGAGGCTCTTCTTGGAGAACCCCATCTGACCTTCCTGCTGCTCCCAGCCCTCTCCCTGCACCCCATCCTTTCCTGAGCCTCACTTTCTTTTCCAGGGTCCTCAAGACCTTGGATCAGTTCCTGTAGTGCATAAATCCCAGTGCTCTCGAACCTTTCCTGTTTCCTGGGTGGAGGGCTCTGCAGCTGTGGCACCCAGGTCCCTTTGCAGACCTTTGGAAAAAGGGGGAGAAGCAAGCCTGGTGGCCCTTAGGTCACCCCTACTCCACCACCACCAATGTTTGGCTGCTCTGGGACTAGAACCTGGATCATAAACTGTCAGTATTTGTAACCTTTACAAGCTGCAGCATTTACTAAAACAGTTATGAACTCTATTTTAAAGCTTGTTTTTCAGATGGGGGTCGCTCTGTGTGTAGCCCTGGCTGGACTGGAACTGAGCGCAGAACAGCCTGCCTCTGCCTCCCAAGAACTGTGACTAGTTTATGTGCAGTTTTTATGTGTATTCTGTCTTATCTATATATGTTTCACCTTATCTAAGTTAAGGTCCTTCTGGACTTGGGTATGAATTCATAATTGGAAACACGTAAGTGCTTTAAAAGCCCAGGTTGGCTCATCTCTCTCTCAACCTTTCTCCTTTCATTTTCAGCCCCTAACTCCAAATTGCTGTTTGCTTTTTGATTAAATACAAAGTTATTTCTGAAGGTAGTTTTAACATGTTTTGAAAAGACTTAGTGACTCAATTAATTCAACGTTTCTACAGTTCATTTTTAATCAGGCGAAAATATTTCCTGCCATGTTTAAAACAAACAAACAAACAAACAAACAAACAAACAAAAAAAAAAAACAGCCATTCACCGGTTCTTAGGTGCTGAGTCCAGAAAACTAAACTTATAAAATAGGAGTCAGATTGAATACATTCTCTTTAGAATTTTCACCCCTGGAAAACAAACCTAGTTTTCTTTTTTTGTTGTTTTTTGTTTTTGTTTTTTGAGGCAGGGTTTCTCTGTGTAGCCCTGGCTGTCCTGGAACTCATTCTGTAGACCAGGCTGGCCTCAAACTCAGAAATCTGCCTGCCTCTGCCTCCCAAGTGCTGGGATTAAAGGCGTGCACCACCACTGCCCGCCACCACTGCCCGGCAGACCTAGTTTTCATTTAAATCACTGGAAATTTATTAACACACTGCATTTTAAATCGGTTTAAAAAAAAAAAAAAAAAAGAACTACTGTCAACCTGCCTAAAGAAATCAGCAAACTTGGAATCAGCCAGGGGGGAAAAAAAGCAATACACATCTTTTCATATGCTGTTAACAGCAATGTTTTATTTTGATGACACCAGTTGACAGTAAATATGCAAGGTTTAGGGCACACTCCTAAAAAGAACCGGGGGTAGGTGCAGGAAAAGTCCCATTCTCTTGAAAAGTAAATCATACCATGTCCTTCCCTAAGCAAACCTAAGATGGCGCCTCCTTCCTTGCCTCAATTACTCCTAAGTCTCTGGGAAGAAAATGTATCTAAACACAAACACTGCATAACCTTTTCAACTGCTTTGGGTCCTTCTCCTTTTACCAACATTTACCAGTGAATAAAATTCTCAACAAAGGCTGACACTGCTAACCAGATTCCCAACACTAGGGAAGGTAATAGTAAGTTTTAAGGTCTCTCATATTGAAAATTCAAATTTTGTTGTTTTCAGCGTAAACATGGTATTCAGTCTCTTGGGGTTTAAAAAGGTATAAATCCCGTCTATCAAATACATTCAAAGGGAAAACAAATACTAATACTTTTAAATTACAATTCATTAGCAACTAAGTGTATTAAGAGTTCAATTTTAAATACCACTGAAAACACAATACGTGTAGGAAAAAAAATACACCGCCACAGTTCATTTAGCTTAGGCTAGTCCTGACTAAACTCTCTTCTGTATGTCTAAGAGACTGGAAATGCCAGCAGCAAACACACTGAAGGAGTGTGTTCAGACACAAACTAGAAAACAACACAACATGCTTCCTCAAGGAACACAGACTGACTTAAGGAAAACAAACTTTTCTTTTTAAAGCCTGGAACTTCAAAAACTGGTTCACACTAAAAAGTCTCTTCTCAACACCACTACCCAGAAGGGGTGGGGGACAGACAAGTGATTCAATGTTTGGTTCAAAAAAATTATTTCAGAAAAGGGGAGATCTAATTCATTACAGCGGGGGTGGGGGGGGGGACACATCATCTCTCAAATCCCCTTTCCATTCCAACTCAAAAAGAGACCTGAGTGAGGCATCTGAGGGGACAAGGAGCCTAGACAGAAATGCCTTTGAAGCCAGCAGATGGCTTGTAGAGAAAGATCCACAAATACAGGGCACTATGAAAGTATCAATGCTTTCAGTTCCATTCACATTTTGCTGTTTCTTTCTGTTTTGCCTTCTTTGGCTTTAAAATTTAAACCGTCCTCAAGAGCAGAAAGGAAAAGTGACCACATATTTCAGAATTCCAGTTATTCGATCTCCCATCAACACAGCTCTAAAGTCATATATTCATGATCTTCCAGGAATTTATTGTATTATTCTCATCTCCAAAAAAAAAAAAAAAAAAATCCAAATAAAGCGTCTTTTCCTTCCAATTTTAGTGCCTCTGTTAATTCTAAGCACCTTCCCAGAAACAGCCTCAAGCATTTGACAATCACACACATGCTCTATAAAGAGACACAAGCCATACTGATGATCTTCAGCTACAATAATTCAGTTACTCAAAAATCCAAAGCCAAACCCCAGAAGACATGATCTCTAGCTAAACTTTCTAAATTCTTTAAAAACATGCTTCCCCCATCCCCGAAAGCAAGCACCCACAGAAGATTGCCACCTAGAAAGGACCAAAAACTTCAGAAATACAGCAAGTTCCCAGCTGAAAGAGAGGTTGAGGGGACCAAAAATACTGACGGTTGCTTCCAACTAAAGACAGGAAAGAAAACTGCACTGTCAACATGTTCAAAGAGTCTGATGTAAGGAACACTGCCCCAGCACTCCACAGCCAGAGTTCAACCGCAGACTTCGGAATTCGAGGGAACTAGAAATCCATCCTGAATTTTAAAGAAGCAAGATGGAGATACCCCATTTTTTGGAAAAGACAGAATACGGAGTAAAAGGAACTCAAAGGAGAAAACACACACACACACACAACCATTCATCCCCAGAGTTCTAGACCCTCCAAAGAGCCCCAGCTCACAGCCTGAGCACAAAGCTCACCCCAGATGGTCCCTTGTAACAATGGACTGAAGGAGTGGGGGTGGGGGGGCTGGGAAGGGATAGTACAGTCAAAGCAGAGTCTTTGAAAACCCAGTTGAAGAGGCAATGTAAAATCCGAGGGACTCAGGATAAGGGTCTGTGTGGGGGCAACAAAATCCATGCCTGTAACAAATCAGTAGCACAGCATAAGGAGATCTGAACGGGGAAGGTTGCTCATTATTCTTCACCCCCAATAGAAAAAGAACCCCCTTAAACCTACTTAAAAATTGTGATGTAAAAAAAGACGAGAAACATAGGAAAAAGGAGGCCTAATAGGAAGCTATAAACATCACCACCGCCACTAGTTTCAACTCTCAATATTTAAACTTCCCATACAAAAAAAAAAAAAAAAAAAAGGGTCCCACACTTTGAACTCCACAGAGCTTCTACCCTATTGATTTTTTTTTTCCTCTTTAATTCTTCAAGTCATGTCTTTCAGCCTACCCCAGTCCCAAGTTGTTGCATTTCTTTTAAAGCTGTAAAACAACCATTACAAGCTCTTGGCCAATCTCTCCCAGCCCCCAACATCCGGAGTTGGGGGGTGGAAAGGCCAGTAATGGGTTTGTTCCATTGGAGACGCTATGGACCCCTGAATATTAGTCTCCATTTCTCAATTCTCAAAAGGAACTCTTTTCCTACCTTTGTTTTTTGGGGACCGAGTGTTCAATCTCTAGGCGCTTTCCTTGCAGTTCTACTTTCCCTGAAGATTAAAAAAAAAAAAAAAAAAAAAAAAGACATGAACGAGTGTAAAGAAGTGAGTGGGGGGATGGGGAGGAAGGGTGGTAAGGGACATTAGCTAAATTCTAGAGTTCCTGGGGCCTCCTAGGAATCCAGGCACGAGCTAAAGGCCTGAGGGGGGAAAAGGTTGCTCCAGGCTTGGTAGAACCCTTAATTTCGTTGTTTTTCAATTTTTTTCGTTTTATTTCCACTAATCACGTGGGCTAGTTGAACAGACTGCTGAGATTTTGGAAAGACGTGAGCATTTGTGCGAGCGCGCTGCTTCAGCGGCTCCAGAAGTAGAAGGAAGGAACCAGGGGAAAGCAGCACCCCGTTTCTCGAAGTGGGACGGGAGTAGAGAATTAAAAGTTTATTTTCCTGCAGAGCCACGGAGAAAATCTTGGGCGACCAGGCCAGCTCGGGGCCACCGGGCTAGCGAAGGGCCCCGGGGGCGGGGGATGAGACGCGGCCCGGCGGGGAGGGTCCCTCGCGGCAGCCGCGCGCCTCTCGGCCCAGCCTCGGCGTCTCGGGAAGCAGCATGGCGACCCGGCGCCGCCGCCGCCGCCGCGCCACCCGGCTCACGCCCCACTTTCAAATCAAAATGGCTCAAGCCCCAGGCCTTGGGCGGGAGGCGGGAGCCCCTTCCTCCCACGTCCTGCCTCAGGGTTAGTCACTAGGAAGAGCGGGAAGAGCCGAGGTGCGCGAACCCCCCTCCTAGCAAGGCCTGGGACGGAGGGCAGGGGCTTTGGGGGTGTTCTAGCGGGAGGGGGGCTGTGCAGGGGAGGGGGGATCGGGGAAACCACGCCTAGACCCGAACCCCAGTGCTCGTGAGACACCCCCACCCCCACCAGTTGCCAACCGGGGCTCCCGCCCCGTCGGTGGGGAGGGGGGCAGGGAGCCACGAGCGTCTCGGGCTGGGGGAAGGGGTGAGGAAATCCCGAATATCTCCGCGCGGGGAGAAGGCGTCGAGGGAGGCCGGTCGAGGCTGGGGACGAAGGCCGAGCCCTCCCGGGCCCGGGAAGAGTTGGCGGGCAAGGAAAAGAGGAGCTGCAGGTCCCCGTTGTTCCGGGATTTCGTTTGTGTGTGTGTGTATTTTCCGGGGAGGTGGCCGCGCTCTTACCCGAGAAAGTTTCGATGGCCTTCATCGCCCAGTGCTCGTCGGGGCAGTCCACGAAGGCGTAGCCGGATTTGACCAAGAACTGGCCGCTGTAGGAGATCTTGTGCTCCGCAAATACTTTCTCCAAGTCTGCGGGGGTCACGCTCTCGTTGAGGTTGCCGATGTAAAGCTTGTTCATGGTGGCGGTGGCGGGGCAAGGACACGGTCCCAGGCAAGGCCGAACGAGGAGGGCGCGGGCGGAGAGCCTCCTAGGCCGAGAGGCGTGGAGACGGGCGGCGGGAGCCGCAAACTTTCTACGCACCCCACCCCTAAAGTTGTCCGGAGCTCCGGGCGGGTGGGCGGCCTGAGGGCACGCGGGGGTCACGGAGGAGTTCGGGTGAGCCCGGGAGAAGTGCCCGCCGAGTGCAGGGAGGCTGACGACGACGCGGCGCGGCTCCTTCCCTTCGGTCCGAAACCCCTGCGAGCGGGCTGGTGTGTCACGTTTCTCCGCGGCCGCCCTGGCGCCGCCTCTAAATAAAATCGACTTGGAAAAAAAAAAAAAAATGGAGCGGAAAGAAAAAAAAAAAAAAAGGCGAAGCCACGTGGTGACAGCCCCCACCCACCCTGCAGGGAAAGACCCCCGACGCCACCGGGCCCCTTGGCCCTCCAACCCGGACCAACCCAACAGTCTCCAATCTTGGGGGGGGGCGCACTCAGCGTACCCCAGGGGTAAACCAGGAAAGTGGAGGCAGAGTTCCCCCCCAGCTCTTCTATCCCCCTCCCCCTTCGCAAGAACCTGGCCCCTAAAGCGGCGCCCCGCCCCCACCCATCTTTCCACTGTGACCTGCACGGGGGGGGGGGGCGGGGGCGACCCAAATCTCCCCAGTTCTTAAGAATAAATGTACGATAATTTTTTTATTCGTTTTGTGGAGACTGGGTTGCCCACCCCACCCCGGCAAACTGCTAGCGACTGACAGGCGGGGGACGGCTGAGACAGACAAAGAGAAGCTGAGGACTCTGGGGTCTTCAGGAGGGGGTCGCAGGAACCGGTTATTTAAAAGGAAAGACGGCTTTCCTCTAGGTTTCTAAGTAGGAGATCGATGTCTTCCCCGCTACACCCCCAGACTTCTCTGGGCTCCCGGGTCCTGATCCAGGGGACCCTGAGAGCGCGGGACCAGGAAGCTGAGAACACGGGAGACAGCGCCTGAGATCGAGGGACCCGCAGGAAATCGTGTTTCGGGATCCCCACTGGAGAAAAGCTGGCTTGCACCCAGTCCAGCTGCTGATGACAACAGTCCGGCGTTCTTGGGGGGAAGCCTGCACGACCCGGCTCAAGATCACCCCCGAAGACCAACTGGGTGGGAAAAAAACGACGAGGGGTGGTCGCATCACCGAGCGCCCCCAAACCATAAGGATTGGCTTCAGAAGGGAGGGACCGGGTTGAGACTCGAGGTCCCCCTCGCCCTCTCCACGCAAGGAGCGGACAGGTGGCGTTGCCTGCCTCCGCTCCACCCGCGATGCACAGAGCGGTGGTCCCTGCGCAGGGTGTGGGTCTCGGAACTTAGTTTGGGGTGCTAAATTTTGGAAGGCCGCCAGGGGAGGGGGGCTGCTGAAGCCCCGCCCACGTCCCCAGGTCAGCCTGGGGCGGGGAGGGGGTAATTTCCGCTCCGCGCTTGAGGAAGCCAGCAGCGGGGGAGGGGGCTGCGGCCCTCCCCCCTCCCCATGGGGAGGGGGAAGTGGATCCGCCCAGGTCCCTTCCCTCGGCTAGGACCGACGCGTTCCGGATCCTCCGGCTCCGGGAGCCCTGGGGAAAGACCGGACTGGGCAAGGGGCGACACGTGGGCGGTTGCACCCCGTCTGTGCGGTGGGGGAGGGGGCCGCGCGCTGGGAGTCCCGGACACGCAACGGAGCGCGGGGCGCGTTGCACACTCAATACCGCGATTCCCGGCTCTACGCGGAGCACACCGAGTTTCCAGCGGCCGGGGCTGGATCGACGCCAGGGGGTGGTGGAGTGCGTGGCCCGGAGACCCCGGAGAAGCCCCCTGCTTGGCCACCGCGGAGAAGAAGGGGCCGGAGACAGCACCCCTAGAAAGAGGGATGTTCCTTGAACCGCGCGAGTCTGCGAGAGGGAGGAGGGTTGTCGGGGCACGCGTTCTGGGAGGGCAGGTGAGGAAGGGGGTCACTCTCCCCTTCCCCCGTCCCGATCCCATTGTCTCAGTCGCCTGCGGCCCGGGCCGGCTCCGCAACACGTGTTGACTGCTCCGATAGAAATGGCTTGAATTTTTTTATTGTTATTTTTTTCGTTTGCAGAGTCTGTAAGCCAAGTCCTACTTCGGCTCACCGCCCATCTGCCGGATGATTCCCTACCATTCGAAAAGTCGGAAGTTAAAACACAACACCCAGCACCTTTGTCCCCCTCCTCGTTTTCCCGGAGAGCCGGGAAGAAATGGGGCGGGGGCGGGGGGCTTCTAAGTCGGCTTCAGAGTCTCCCTCTACCACCTTCAGAACCCAGTCTCTCGAATCAGCGTTTTGTTCTAGCCAGCCACGTGTTTGTCGGGTTTTTTGTTTTTGTGACATTTTTCTTCCCATGAAGCAACAGGAATCTAAATATTACAAGCTATTAGTTGCTAAGTAGGAAAAAAATGTTTTCTGTCCAGGAAGGTGGGAGATGTCTGCGTCTCTGTCCCCACACGCCCTCCCCGACATTCCCCCAGACCCCCACCAACTTGGTGTTTTGTCAGCTCTTGATCACAGCGTTATTCTTAACAAACTAAGCCAATGAGCTGGAAACAGTGCTTGTCGCATAGTAGGCACTCAGAGTAAACATTTTTGAATGCAAAACAAACTTAGGAGAAAAAGAATTCAAGAAAATTAAAAGTCCAGTAGGAAGGGATTCTCTTGGCTGGATTGTGTAGATCTGTTGCCTGGGGACTTAGTGATGTGTGGGTTTTTGTAAGGGCTAAGAGATAGTCTTAGAAGCTGTCTGTTACAATCTTTGGGTCTTCATAAATAGTAACTGTCTCCATATATTTTATGTTCCGGGGCAAGGAAGAAAGTACCTTGGCAGGACATCCCAGCTCTCAAAAACTTTAAATACTGTTTGCTTCATTTTCTTTAAATCTTTAGGGGTTGATAAAAAAAACCTTCTCAGATAATCTCCCTGGGTAACCTAACCACTATTCTCTTTCTTCCTAAAACAAAAGCAACTTAACCCTCAAAGGAAAAAAAAAAAAAAGCCTCCTACCCAGGCTTGTAAACTGCAAAATATAGCCCATCCTTTACTATCTTAAAGCTCAAGAGAAGCAAGACTTAAAAATACTAATGTAATTCAATTCACTTTTAAGTTGACTCTCTTTCCATTTAAGAAATAATTTAAAGTTAGCTGAAAGTAGTCAGGTTTTTAAAGGGTTTTTTTGTTGTTATTGAAGTGACAGTATAAGGGAAACAAATTTCAGAAGAGAGTACTTGCACAGTCTGTTTTTTGAATGTTCTAAAATTATTTCATTAACAAAGCACCAATTATTTCTATTCACACTGATTCCTTTTAGAGTTAGCTGTTTCACTAAGTTCTAATCCTCCCTCTCTCTCTCTCTCTCTCTCTCTCTCTCTCTCTTTCCCCCCCTTCCCCTCCCCCCCCCCCTTACAAAACAGGGCTTCTGTGTTGACAGTCAGGGACTGCGAAAGTTTTTAAGGAGGCAAGAGTAGATAGAGGCTGCTGGGGTGAGGTGCAGTTTTGAAACCCCCACCGAGTGTTGCCTCAGTGACTTGGCTATTTAGATTGGGGCTGGGGGAGCTAAGTGCTATCCCCTGATGCTCTCCTGCTATGAATGTACCCAACACTAAAGTGAACCTACCAGAAGGCTTGTTTCTTGTTAGAACTCACATTCCTAGGTCAGTGCAGGAGAGGACAGAAGACATTTCAGTTCCCTTTATTAATGTCTTGCTTTGGTTTTGGTATTAAAGATAGACATTGTGGGGGGCGGGGTCCCCTACTGTTCTTTTTAGGAAAAGATGAATCTTCACAGTAGATGTGTGTGACTTAAAATCCCGAAGATAAATAAGTAAATTAATGGAGGACAAAAAAGTAAAAACTGAATGTGTAAAAAAAAAATCTTCTGAAGGAGAAACTTCTTTAACAATTCCATTTATTATGTAATAATGATATTCACTGTTATTATTACTTGCTTTTGGTCTCCTCTTTCTCCTCTTCCATTTCTTTCCTAGGTAAGTGTTTGGTCAGCTCCCCTCTAACTTGGAAACACTGAAAGTGGATTACATTTTACAGACAGAATTCTGTCCATTTTCCTTCCATTTGAACATGCAAAGGGGAAAAAAATGTGAAAGAATAAAGCCACTTTTCACAAAGTTGAGCATTGAAAAAGCAATTCCAAAAAAAAAAAAAAAAAGAAAAGAAAAAACCCAAATCCAAAAATTCTATCCTTATACAAACACAAAATTCAACTTATTTTCAAGTGTTTCTTACCAACATTTTTCAGTTTGTAATCGTTTTTTACTTTTTATCTTTTTATGTCTTTGTTTTTCTGGCTGCTGTACTGTGGCAACTTGTTACTGCCTCAAAGTTTTTGTAATCATGTACTTTATTTAGGCTAATGGACAAACCATTTGTTGCTGTTCGACAAATAAGATAACACTTTTTAAAACCTTTATAAGTAATACTTTTTTAAACTTTTAGAAGTAAGTGCAGGAGGGAAAAATAATGCAGAGAAGATATTTTTGTTCATATAATTCTTTCTGCTTTTGTATTACCTGCTTTGGATGAATCCCTAATACACATACGTATTGCAGTTTAATCTAACATTTACCCATGATTTATATCTTAAAATTTTGATATGTTCTATAAAAGAGAGAATGCACACAGAGAGAAAAAAATCTAGAAAGCTGTTAGGGAAATATATTAAAATAGAATATTTGTGTTTTCTAATCATAGTTAACTTTGATATAATCATGGTTGCTATGAAATACGAAGAAAGTAAAACATTTCCTGACAGCTTTGATGTCAAAGTTTCTGGACATTTTGAGGTTTTTTGGTTTGGTGTGGTTTTTTTGGTCTGAGTTTTATGTTGTTTATTTTTGTTGTTGTTTACCTGTTTTATTGTTGTCACTGCCTTGGCATGTTCTCTCTCTTCCTGCAGTTCGAAGTGTGGTTCTTTTTAAATGCCTGTAAACTTTGAGAACTTGTAAATTAGTCCCCTTTTAAAGGACAGGCAGCATTTTCTCCTGTCAAATAAATAAGGATAATTATGTGCTTAGGATATCTCATGAAATATAAGAGGGTCATAAGCAGAAAAGAACATTTTCTTCACTCAAAGCATCATTCACTCAAAAGTATTTAAAACTTTTTAAAGGAATGTTTTTTAATTGGAAAGGTAGAACTCAAAGGAGGGTGGGCTTTAAGTACAGTTATTTGTTTTGCTAAGTCAGTTTGTGTGACAAAACCTTAATCTTTTTTTTTTTTTTTTTGATTTAGAATTAGTTAAGGAAATACTTTATTCAGTAACTTTTTAAAGATACATGTTTCCACATCTATTTTGCTAATAAAACAACCCTACACAGCTTCTTTCATAGAGGTGAAATAGTCCAAGCCTGTCTTCATCCTCCTGCTGCTGTTGAGTTTTCTGGCTTACTCCAAAGTCATTTGGTCAAAGATAATGACCAGTTTGGTGCCTTGGAGCACAGCATGCAAAGTAGACCCCTGGTTTCAGTTGTAGGAAACTGCACAGGTCCAGGAGAGACAAATGCTATTGCTCCAAAGAAAACAAACTGAGAAGGGGGAATCCACACCTAAACATTATTTAACATGGAGGTAGTAATGAAGCATTTCGTACTTGAAAGCAGGAAATCTTCTAAGTATTTAAAGCATCTTGATTCAAAATGAATGCTTTAGGATGTCAAACCAGACAGAGTTGACTCAACTGAGCTTCCTAACAAATACATCTTTAAGGCAATATTTTTTCTAGCTAAAAAGTAAATTCTTTTCATTTGCTTTCTACAAGTTTTATTCTTGTTAGGATTAATTGATTTCCTACTGTTACTTGCAAATATTCTCCACCACCACCCCCCAGCTCCCTCTAGCTTCCCCTCAAGTTGTTAGGGGAAAATGTTGCTGTTAGTTTTTAGTTTTTAATTTAGAAAATTAGCACATAGATCGTTTCACTAATATTTCATCACACACACTAGGAGGAAAAAAAAAAAACCATTGAAAACCACTTTACTCTGTTTCCGTGTACAAACCAGTCTCATAAATTGAAGAGATCCAACTTCAGTGTTTTGTTTTGATTTTTACACTGCTTGCTTAACCAAACCAGGATAGGATTCCTGGTTTTCAGCAGTTAATTTAGGGATTTCTAGTTTTCATTCATCTACCTCTCCCAGAAACACTCCAGATTTTTTTTTAAATTTTATTATGACAACTAGAATTCCCACTCTTTGAACATAACATGAAAAGATCTGTTCAACATTTTTTGTGATAAATTATTGAATGGTTTATCTTTTACCCTTTCATGCCTGCAATGTATCTGTAAAGTGTGAGAGGCAGATATTAGAGTTGTTTCTGAATTGCTTTCAAATGAGGCTTCTGCTCCCATCCCCTTCCTCTTCCTCCCTGCCCCTCCCCCTCCCCTCCCCTTTCCCTTCCTACCCTTCTCCTTTTGTTCCTCCATTTTTCTTCCTGCTCCCGACAGTCAATTCCTCTCCCCCTCCCCCTTTACCTTTACCCTCTTTTCAGTTTTGCATTTTCCTTTGTTGCTCCTCTTTCCCCGTTTATTGTGCCGCCGCCCCCTCTGCCCCTCAACTTTTGTCTCCCCTCCTTATAATCAATATGCTTCTCCACACTTCTCTTTCTCCCCCCTTCCCTCTCCTCTCCCACTTGTTAGCATTCAAACCGTTATCTCTGGTCCCAGAGAAGATGCAGAAATGCTTGAATTATTTCACACACACCGAAGTGAGAAAGGTGCCTTTTTTCTTTTTCTTTTTCTTTTTCTTTTTTTCTTTTTTTTTTTAGGGGAACTCCAGGGTGACAAACCCCAGAACTCCTTCACCCCTACATTCTTAGCATTCACTGGAGAACAGTCTTTTGACATCTTTGTATGGTTGTTCCCTGTCTCCTGTTGCTTAAGAATTATTTTGTTATTAGTTATGTTGAAAAAAATCTTTGAGAACAAAGACTATGTATCACTCAGGGAGTTAACACGCTGCTGACAGATGTCCACCAAAAATACATTGAATAAACGTGATTTCTCTCTGAGAAGAGGTGAGCAGAGTGTGACTAATAAAGTGCTGCTTTGGGCCAGTTGCCTTTTTTTTAAATAAATAAATAAATAAATAATAACACAGCACAACCACACTGAAGAGGCTCATTGGTCTACACAAAGAATAGCAACCCAGGGGCACCTGTGGGCTCCTGGTGTCCTAGCTCTGTGCTTGTGGCAGTCCTGTGCTGTGTATCAACTGCTGAGCCGGCTTCCTGAGTTGAGTCAAGTAGCCTGAGAATCCTTCTCCACTGAGGTTTCAGGTAGGCAGGCTGCCACATCAGCTACTTGCCACTTCCCTTGCTGTGCTGGGTTCCCCTGGGGCCAAACAGACAGGGTAGCAATCTCAAAGAAAAACTCTACTCAATGCTTTCTGCTAAGAGCCATCTTAGCTCTCCCTTCTGGGAGTGTCACTCAGACCCCATTAACCATAGAAAGATGCCTTATTTTGTTACGTCACTCAAAACTGTCACTTTGAAAGAGCTTTTCTTCTCGGTGATTCCCCAAACCCTCTGGGGTTCCCTTCTCGCTCATATTAGATGCTTGTTAACTGAGTGGTCTAGCTTTCAGTTCTGCCATCAATACTAACAGAAGGCAGAAAAACAATTTTTATGGTGATATAGATTAAACCTAAAATTAAGCAGGTCATGAAAGTAGAACTGGATTTTAAAAAGAATTCTCATAGTCATTACTAGGAAGAGCAGAGTAAAACAGTGTACCTTTTACCCCATCACTCAGGAGACAAACGCAGGCATATCTCTGTGAGTTCAAGGTCAGCCTGGTCTATGTAGTGTGTTCCAGGACACCCGGTGCTATGTAGAAAGAACCTGTCTCAAAACAAGCAAACAAACAAAAAGTGTAGAATAGCATCCTACACTCCATATGGTTGTATGTATGAAAGAATTTTGTAACCTATTGAATAATCGAAAAGAACAATTTTAAAACAATAAGGGACACTCTTTAGCCAGGTGGTGTGTGTACTCGGGATGCAGAAGTAGTGGCAGACAGACAGATCCCTTTGAGTTCCTGGCCAAGCTGGTAAAACATATCTAGTTCCAGGACAGCCAGGACTATATGGTGGAAAGAAGGGAGGAAGGGGGAGGGAGGAAAATAGAAGACCCTTTAAAAGCAGGGCATGCTGGGATATGTCTCTGTAGACAGAGATAACTTAGCACAGACAGTGATCCCACTGTCTCAAAGGTAACGAGGTTTGTGAACAGAGCCTGAGTTCAATCCCCAGGACCCATATAGTGTAAAGAGAGAACCAATTGCTATAGGTACAAGCACCCACACACCCATCTGCACATGTGCCCACACCCACAGTAAAGAAATGCAATAAAGAGCTTCAATAAAATAATATTTAGTGCAACATTTGTCATCACAAAACTAGAACCCCCTAACGTTCGGCATAACCATGCCACAGGATAGCCATGAGCAATGACAGTGGAGGAAGAGACATGCAGCATTGTGGCAGACTCCCACAATGACCCAAAGCTCTGGAAGTGAGGAATTACACGCATTATGGTTCTAATTCTATAAGTTCAAGAATGCATAAAACTAAGCAGTAAATTGCTTAGCTATACATGCCGAGGAAGCGAAGCAAAGAAAGTAAGTGAGCACTAGACACCCAAGTGCAGAATGTGCTTGATCCCAGCAGGGCTGATCATGGAAAGACAAATGGGGTACTTCAGAAAAAATATTGAGGTTGTATGGCAGCTATGTACATGTTTTTTTTTTCCATGATTTATATATTATTAATTATAGATCTTTCATAGTAGAACCCAGTGTCTGCATGCCTGCAGTCCCAACCCTTGGGAAAGTGTCGGTAGGGGGTTCAGGAATTCAAGCTCATCCTTAGCTATCTAATGGTAAGTTTGAAGGCAACCTGAGCAATGTGAGACCCTGGACAGAGGGCGGGGTGGGGTGGGGTGCTGAAACTACAGCAATGGAGGGTAGCTGAAACACTGAACTAAGAACTCTGATAATTCCCTTTAGGAATATTGCTCATAAATCTTCTTTCTCTGTTTGTGTCTCTTTTCTTCCCTCTTCCTCGTGTTTAAGACATCCAGACCCCAGACCGAATCCACTGTTTTTACACCCAACTATCAAAGTGTCAAATGAATATTCAAATGAACCATCCAAGAACATGCTTATAAACCAAATTAGGAGTGTTGCTGTCCTTTGCTGTCCCAAGATCTGATGCCACCAGAATGTCTTCCATTAGCACCCAGAGCTGAAGGTTAACTGCAACTCCCCAGATCAATCCCGGATGCGGCCTGACTTTAGCTAACGGTCTGATTAATTATACATGACTTCATAGTAAAATGAGATGGTGTGCCCTGAGACTTAGAGCCGACAGTACAGGCAACAGAGGAACAAGCAGCTGGAGTCACATGTGGCTCCTATGTCCTGGATCCTGTAGGCACATCTTTCCTCTCAAACCCTGAGCCTTTTATTAGATGCACTGTAGCCCTCTGGGAGCACCCAGATCTCCTTCATGGGTCCTGGGGTTTCTTGCTGTGGGATCACAGTCTACAACACACTGGAAACCACAGGACATCGTCCACATCAACTCCTCTGAGTGAGTCGTTTGCATTATGTTCACCACACAGACCCTCTGTCATAACTGCATGAGCCCTGTGGTTTGAAAAATGTTACCTATCAAAAAAATCCCACTGATCAAGTAATAACGAAGGATTCTGTGGCCATACAGAACCTCTACTCTATACGAACTGCAAAATCCCACCGAAAGCAAAGACATTGAAATTTGCCCATAGGGGCCTGGTAGGGTAAAGCATGCCTTTAATCCCAGCACTCAGGAAGCAGAAGCATGCGAATCTCTGTGAGTTCCAAGACACCGTGGTCTACATAGGGAGTTCCGGGACAGCCAGGGCTGTGAGGAAGAAAGAAAGAGAAATTCATCTTTACAGCCTTGCCTCGAAGGAGCCGATGTTTCAGACCTGTGACCATCCTAGGGAATCCCCTATGGCTTCCAGCAGGCCTCTCTTCCCTCCTAGAGTCTGGTGACTCTAGGGTAGGATTTTAAAACTGTAACTCAGAACTAGTTCTCTTGTTGTATCATTTTCTGAGGAGAATGCAAAGAACTTTCCAAAATACGGCAATTAACCATGAAGAAAGCTATCTGATTGTTTTTATTATAAATATGCTCCACCACTGCCCAGGTCATTTTTATATTTTAAAAATAAACAACAATGACAACAACACCAACAACCCACTGGGGGCAAGATAGAGCTCAGAGGGTGAAGGTGTCTGCCTCCAAGCCTGATAGTCTGAGTTCAAATACCAGAACCCATGGGAGAAAAACTCACTTCCAAAAGTTCTACTCAGACTTTTACACACTGCGGCATGTATGTGCCCTTCCCCCACAGATAAATATATGAAATTTTAAAATGTAGCTTGGTGTGGTGGTACACAGCTTTAATCCCAGCGCTCAGGAGGCAAGAGGCAGGTGGATATCTGAGTTCCAGGCCAGCCTGGTCTACAGAATGAGTTCCAGGACAGCCAGGACTACACAGAGAAACCCTTTCTCAAGGGAAAACAAACAACACCAACAAAGCCAACAATGCTAAGGATGGAGATGAACATCTTTAATCCCAGCTTCAAGAAGCAGAGGCCGACAGAACTCTGTGAGTTCCAGGTCAACTTGGTTTGCATAGCAAGTTCCCAGCCAAGAGGATTGCAAAGTGAAACACTGTCTCAAAATTTAATTAAATTGTGTGTGTGTGTGTGTGTGTGTGTGTGTGTGTGTGTGTTTGAGTGTGTGTTTGTGTGTTTGAGTGTGCATGTGTGTGTTTGAGTGTGTGTTTGTGTGTGTGTGTGTGTTTGAGTGAGTGTGTGTGTTTGAGTGTGTGTTTGTGTGTTTGCATGTGTGTTTGAGTGTGTGTTTGTGTGTTTGAGTGTGTGTTTGTGTGTGTGTGTGTTTGAGTGAGTGTGTGTGTTTGAGTGTGCATGTGTGTTTGAGTGTGTGTTTGTGTGTTTGAGTGTGTGTTTGAGTGTGCGTGTGTGTTTGAGTGTGCATGTGTGTTTGAGTGTGTGTTTGTGTGTTTGAGTGTGTGTGTGTGTGTGTGTGTTTGAGTGTGCATGTGTGTGTTTGAGTGTGCATGTGTGTTTGAGTGTGTGTTTGTGTGTTTGAGTGTGTGTGTGTGTGTGTGTGTGTGTGTGTGTATTGTGGGTGGGATGCCCACAGAGGTCAGAAGAGTTTTTCAGATCCCTAGAGCTAGAGGTAGTTTGTGAGCTACTGGACAGTGGATTTTGTTGTTGAGTGGTTGTTTTTTGTTTTTGTTTGTCATTTGGGATTTGGGTTTTGTTTTTGCTTTTTTTTTTGCTGTATTTTTGAGAGAATATCTCATAGAGTCCGGGGTTAGCCTCACAACTCACTGCCTAGCTAAGTATGGCCTCTAACTCGCGCTTATAGTACCAGAACAGCACTATAAAACACCTGGGTTGTATAATGCTAAAGATCAAATGCAGGGCTTCATTCCCACTAGACAAGCAGGCTATCGATGAGCCACATACCCAGCTCTGAGATAGGATAGCTAAGCTGAGTCCTTGTACCAGATGGCCAGGGAAGGCTGTATGTAGTCATTCTGTTTGGAAGAGCCATCTGAGTTAGGCAATGGGGTAGGGGAATGTGTTAGCCCTAGGCAACTGGAGAGTAACTGGGGAGGAGGTCGGTCCTTCTGGGAATCAAGGTAAGCAGAGGCTGTATCACCTGGGAATTTTGTCTCCTCTGGTCCCCTGCTCTGCAAGAAGTTTAAGAGGGATCAGAGAGAGATGTGACTTTCTGAGTCAGCCTTGGAGTTTGGAGAGAAGAGAACTTCAAAAGCAGAGGCCAAGGCTGGGAAGGCCTGCTCTGAGTCAGCCTCCACTGAGGCAAGCTGGGCCTGGAATGTCTGCAGTGTCTGTAGGGGGAGGTGGTGGTGAGTCACCGGTGGGGGCTGGAAGAGCCAGCAAAAGCCCTGAGAGAAAACTCCTGTTTTCTCCAGAGAGAAAGCTCCTGTTCTAACTCAGAGTCCAGGAGGGGCCAGGAAGTGAGAGCCTGCTTCACACCACTGTACATGCCATCCCACCCCACCCCACCCCACCCCTCTTAGAGAGAGGAAGAGGGAAGAAGGGGAGGAGGAGGGGGAATGGGGAGAGAGAGACAGAGAGATTCACACTGTAGCCCAGGCTAGCCTGGAACTCGCTTTATGTATAGGCTAGCCTCAAACATGGAGTTCTCCTCCCTCAGCCTTGAAAGTATTACAGGCACGACCCACCACACCAGCCTATCTCTACGTCATCTTGAACCTTTCATTCTCAGGGTTCCCTAATATCACCTATCCTATACCTTCTCTCCACCTGCCTAAGTTTAGGGCCAGTTAGGGTGTCCTTGTGCCTCACAATGCCGGCGTCCTTTGACCCCTCACAACCAAAACTTTTCTGTAGTGAAACAGGCAGGAGACTCCTCCCTTCTGACCTTCCCCACCCCCTACCTGAAACCACACAGGGCTCTGAGCATCAGAGCTCTGCTGCCCCGTTTGGTGTGGTCTGGTCTACTGAGCTGCCACTTGGATTTATTGAACTATTTTGATCAAGTCCAGCAGGCCTGTGCTAAGGGTGCGGTGCCAAGTGGTGGAGTACTTAGTTAACATCTGTAAAGTCCTGGGTTTGGTCCCCAGCACCACGATTAAAGGGAAAGAATTCTAGCATACCTTTGCAAGCTCCAGACACTTCCCAGGATCAGTTTCTCCCCTTTCCTGCCTCCCAAGAGGCCCTCTTTGAGGACTCATAGGGTGTCTGGATTTTCTCTGCTCTTTACTGGCCCTCGCCTCTAGATTTTGTTGCTCCTCAGAAGTGGAGAAACCTCTAGACTCCAGACCACCACCTGCCCTTCCCAGAGTCCAGGACACATCCTCTTTGATTTGCCCATTACCGGGCATAAGGACCATTTCATGATCAAGGGGAGACTTTTGATGGTGTTACATGCCTGCAATCCCAGCAGACTTGGGAGACTGAGGTAGGAGGACCAGATGTTTGAAGCCATCCTGAACTACAAAACAAAACTCTATCCCCAAAACTAAACAAGCTGGGTGTTCTGTAATTCCAGCAGGGAAGGAAGCTGAGGCTAGAGGATTTCTGTCCGTTAGAAGTGGCTAGCCTGGGCTACATAGTGAGTTTCAGAAGAGCCTAGGCTACTGAGTAAGACCCTTTCTCAAAAAAAAAAAAAAAAAAAAAAAAAGAAAGAAAGAAAGAAAAACAAAACACTGGGTATGGTAATACATACCTGCACTTGGGAGACAGCAGCAGAGACTCAGAAGGCCAAACCCATTAACCCATTTTCAGCTATACAGCCGAGTTAGTTAGCTTGAGACCAACCTGGGTTATTTGAGACTCTTGTTTGAAACAAACAGACAGACAATGGACGTGGAAATACACTCCTGTATTGCCAGCACTGAGAAGGTTAAGGCAGGAGAATTACCACAAGTTTGAATCCAACTTGGTTTAAATAGCAAGTTCCAGACTGGCCAAAGCTACATACAACATCGTATCTCAGACAAACAAACAATAATAATTAAAAGCAAGCAAACAAACAAACAACAAGCAAAAAACAAAACAAACAAACAAACAAAAAACCCAGCAACAGCAAAGAAGTCAAGGGGCAACCTGGAGATGGCTGCAGAGACTGGCAGAAAGGGAGGGAAGGCACCACCTCAGAACACAGAGGACCCAGTGGCTCTCATGGTCTTCTTACCACAGCTTCCTTGACTTCCTTGGCACCAGATTTTAGGGCCCAGAGAATGGTATTTCTTGTTTTGGGGTACCCTCTGCCTTCAAACAGGAGTGCCCAGGCTTTGATACAAACCTCACAACGCCATTAACTATGTTACTCAGCACCATGTAAAATCTCAAGCAGCCCCTGCCTCCCCTCTGGAAGCTAAATCTGCCCTGACATCTAATCTCAGCCCCTCAGGTAGCTGGGAGATGCAAGGCAGAGCTTGCTCCCGGGGAAGAAGGCTGTCTAAATGTTAAGTGATGGCTGAGTAGGCGGGCCAGGTTTCCAGGAGGCAGAAGTGAGCAGTCTTTCCAGTCCAGTGACCTCTCATCCTACAAGGACACTTAACTCCATATGAGATCTTCCACTGAGGCCGCCAGAGTAATAAAGTGACCTCCGTTGGGCCCTGGGGCTATAGGCAGGCCATGAGCTTACTAGGTTAAGGGTTCCAACCGCCAGGATGAGTGAAGAAGGGAAGAAAGGGCCCAAGAAAAAGGCCTTCCGGGACTGCCAAAGATGGAGTCGGAACCATATGGCCAGAGCCAGGCCCTAAATGGAAAAGCAAACAAAGCTTTTCAAGGGTCTCTGGACTCAGGGGGAGACAGCCTTGAACCCCAGGAAACCTCACTATGCTATGTGGTTCCAATATCATGGCTCCTCCTAGAGGACCTTCAGACTGATAAGGCATAGAGGGAGGCCCTGACTCAGCTCCCAAGGATGAAGGGACCAACCTCTGAAAAGCCTGTGACAAAAGAGGACATGACAGGATGACAGGCTGGGAGGGGCTTGGGTTTCATACATGTTTTTGTTTCTATTTTTGAGCAAGGTTGTGTTTGAGATAGGGTCTTGATGTTGGGGGAGGGGCTTTGGGGTTTTGTGGTTTTTTTTTTTCAAGACAGGGTTTCTCTGTGTAGCCCTGGCTGTCCTGGAACTCACTCTGTAGACCAGGCTGGCCTCGAACTCAGAAATCCACCTGCCTCTACCTCCCAAGTGCTGAGATTATTAAAGGCATGTGCTACTACCAAAGCCCAGCTTTTAAAAATATTTTTAATAATTTTTTTACAGATTATTTTATGAATATGAGTGTTTTGTGTGTATATATATGCATGTACATGTACTGTGTACTATGTGCATGTACATGCAGTGGGCCACAGAAGAGGGCATCAGATTCCCTGGAATTGGAGTTAGAGATGACAGTGAGCCACCATGTGAGTGCTAGGAACCAAACTGGGGTCCTGCACAAAAGCAACAAGCGCTCTTAATCATCCAGCCACCTCTCCAGCCCCTTGGTATTTCTTTTTCATTGTTGCATTAAAGTTGATTGACATAGGGTCTTGCTATGTATCACTTGCTATTTTCATATCCACAGAATCTTCTTGCCTTTGTCTCCCAAACACCATGGTTACCAATATGCCATGCCATGCCATGCCCAGCCTTTCTTAATTCTTTTGAAATGGCTTTATATCAACCTTCTGAGTACAGGCATACTCCATCATGATTGGCTTATAAATCTTTACACAGAGCTGCTAAGGATGCAACAATTGAGAGCATGCTTACCTAGCCCTGGGTTCAGTCCCTAGCATTGCACTATCTCAGTACTTATGAGGCAAAGGAAAGATCAGTGGTTCAAACACAACATCAGCTACATATTAAATCTGAGACCAGCCTGGGCTACTTATCAAAGAAACAAACAAATATCTTATGGCTGGAGAGTTGGCTCAGTGTTTAAAAGGACCTGGGTTCGATTCCCAGCATCCATATGGAAGCTCATGACTTCCTCAGGCCCCAGGTATATACGTGGTACACAGACATACATGCAGGCAAAGCAGTCATATGAAAAGCAGTCATATGAATAAAATAAATAATATAATGAATATACACATACACACAAATATATATATCTTAGCTGGACAGTGGTGGTATACACCTTTAATTCCAGCACTCTGGAAGTAGAAGCCAACCTGGTCTACAGAACAAGTTTCAGGACTGCCAGAAAACCTTGTCTCAAAAAAATAAATAAATAGAAAGATAGATAGATAAATAGATAGATGATAGATAGATAGATAGATCTTTGTGGAGGGGGTTATATGTTTTGTGAGCCTCCAACATACAAATGTCCTCTGTTATTCCATTCATATTGCCCCAAGTAGGAACCACGCGACTGTAAACTCTAAGTTCACCCCCAGTTACTAGGAACTCTCAAGACGCTGACCTCAGGGTAGCATCATTTCCACAGTGCCACGGTTATCCGTTAGCATCCACATCTGGGATTCAGACCACCCTAATCTCTTCTCCCTTCTGTTCCCTCAAAAGTCACCTATGGTTTTGTGGAGGTGCCCCTTCCCTCAGAGAGTGCCACCCCAGTTGACCCTGACCAAGGCAACCCTTTCTAGCCACAGTATCCAACAGGAAGTAGGGCAGAGAACATCAGGCCCTGTGCCCAGGAAAGAAGAGGGGAGTGAAAAGGGGGTTCTCAGGCTACCCTTCCCACCAGGCAGGCCCCAGATAACGCTGGAGATACCCAAATGTTAATCACCCATTAGCACAGCCCAGGAGCAAAGGGAAAAGTAATTAGGTGTATAATGGGCTTCACTGGGCAGAAGCAGTGGGTTTGAGCTTCAGAGATAAGAGGCTTTCAGGTTAACCAGAGGTCTGTGGTGCTTGGATATAAGGAAGCTAAGACGGGGTCTGAGGGAAGATCCTGAGAGTCGACAGGTAGGAGGAAGGGACCCCATCCTGCCCTCCTGGAAGAGCTACGAAGAGCTGTTGGGTAAGAAAGAAGCTGGGATAAGCCCAGGCTGGCCCAGGAGGAAGTGGGTCTCCTGGCTCCTTACTCTCCTTGTCTCCAGGGGAATCCAGAAGACAGTACAAAGAGATTGTTAGGAGACCAGGCTTCACTGCCTTGGGCTAGCTCTGGTCTTCAGGGTTCTTAAGCAAAGGTTTCTCACTACTTGCTATCTCTCCTAAAGACTGTAATGCGTTCAGACCCCTGAAGAATTTCAGAGGAAACATTAGGAAGAGTTGAGAGAGTTAATCCTGAGAAGGAGGTGTGTGTAACAGGATGGTTTTGGGTGTGACTTTCATTTAGGGGAGGGATGTGATAGCTTAGTAACGCTTAGTTGGAAGCACGAAGGTGGGTTGCTGTGAACTTAGTCAGGGCTTTACCGCTTTACCGGGATAATCTTGCCAAATCCTATCCCTGTGATGTCTGGTAAAGAGCCAGGAAAGGAGTTCCCACCACCTAGGCCTTCGCTGCTTTCTTCTTCCCAGACCTTCCATCCCACCCTGCTCCAAATCTACAAAGCAGGATCAGCTCTGGGGCAAGGCTTCGAGTTCCTTCCATTCACTTCACAACCAGCACCCTTGATTGTTCCGGCCCCTGCCCCTGCCCCCCACGCCAGCTCTCACACTCACCCAGGCTCCAGCATCAAGTGGCCTCCTGGATCCTCCCCCCCTCCCCCCCATAACACTGCCCCCTTTTCTTTGCAGCTCAGAGACACAATCTAGGAAGATGATGGCTTTGAAGACCTGCTCTCTGCTGCTGGTGCTCCTGTTCCTGGCCGTCGGGCTGGGTGAAAAGGAAGAGGTTGAGTTCCGGTAGGAGTTACGGGGTGTGGGGGGGGGGGGGCTAGGATATAAGCTGGTTTGGAATAGGGGTGGTAAGAAAGGGAGGTACTCCAGACCGAGAGGAGGGATTGTAAGGTCAGCCAGTCCTGAGCATGCCAATGAGATAGAATTAAAGAATTGTTTATTAAGAATCTCTGTTGAAGAGAGACTATGGTTAGCTAGGTCTGTGGAAGGGCTTTTGGTGGCTGAGAGGCATCATTGACACAGGTGTGCCTTCCCTCAGATTTCACGGGAGCTTCCTGAGCACCAGGCACAGGTCAGAATTCATGTGAATAAAGGTCCACACAGGAGGCTCCCAGCCTTCAGTGAGAACATGGACCAAGGCAGACACAGAAAAGAACCACGTAGACACATTACAGAGTACCGTGGACCAAAGCCAAGACAACTACAGCACTGGTTAACACTGAGCATGGCAGCTCGCTCCTGTAACCCCAGTACTTGGCAGGTAGAGGCAGGAGGTTTGAAAGTTCGAGGCTAACCTAGGCTACCTAACAAGACCAGATGCTGTGTTTGGGAGCCAAGGCAGAGATTTGTCAATGTAGAACTGATCTTTCTAAGATGAGAGGACAGAGGGTAGATAATCCAGCTTTGCACCATGCAAAGTTGTAAAATAGGAAAGCCGTCAGAAGCGCAAGCACTTACAAGGAGAGACTGACCGTGTTGGATGTTAAGAACAAAAACTCAAATCCCATGCATGATAGCACATTCTGCTCATTCCCTGCACTCTGGAGACAGAGGCAGACATGCTGAGTTCCAGGCCAGCAAGGACCACAGAGAGAGACCCTATCTCAAAGAATGGAGAGTCGGGAATCAATGTGCTGCTGCCTTTATCCCAGCACTGGGGTGAGACAGCAGGAAGATCAGGAGTTCATGATGAACTTCAGCTACATAGTGTGAGGCCAGCCTAGGATACAAGAGACCTTGCTTCCCAGAACCATAACAACAAACCAATCAAAAACAACATAACAACAAATCCCAGAGAGTTGGGGCTGGGGAACACTCCTCTGTGGTACAGCACTTGCCTCACATGCTTGAGACTCATAGGTTCCATCCCTAGAACTAAAACAACAAACAATGACCCCTCCCAGAAACCTGAGCCTAAACTGACTAGGTGAATCCTGGATTTGCCCTGTGTATTGTATGAGACCTTGTTTTCTTTATGCACAAAATGGGGACCCAGAAAGCGGGGATCCCAGCACCATACACCACACACACACACACACACACACACACACACGAGAGAAAGGGGGGAAGAGGGAAGGAGAGAGAGAGACAGAGTGATGGAGAGATAGAGAAAGAGAGAGAGAAACAGAGACAGAGAGACAGAGACAGATAGAGAAACAGAGACAGAGAAACAGAGAGAGACAGATGGGATACAAATAGGACCTGTCTCCTAGGGCCATGGCAGGATAATTTTATACACTAAAAGGCTTGTATAGACTGGGGATGCATCTCAGTGGTAAGACATATGGCCAATGTGCACAAGGCACAGGGTTCATTCCCCAATATCCAAACAATACAAACCAAAGAGGCTTATACAGTCCTTGAGTCATACAAAACACTCTCTGTGACTTCACCAAGTACTGTTATTGTTGGTGTTGTTGCACTGAGACAGACAGGGTCTGTTTATGCAGCCAGGGGTAGTTTAAACCTTTGGCATCTGTGGCCAGTGAGATGGTTGAGCATGTAAAGTCGCATGCAAGTCTGACAGCCTAAGTTCAACCCACAGAAGTCATGACAAGGTGGATGGAGAGAAACACCTCCATAGAGGCGTCCTCTGACCTCCACATGACATGCACTCCTTCATGGGAAACCCTCCATAATAGTAATAGAATAAAATGTAAGCAGCAGAATGTGAGATCCCCCTGTCTCCATCTCCTAAGCAGTGAGATCACACCAGGCGCTACCACATCTGACACTCAGTTTCTTTGTTCTTTCTTTCTTTGGGTTGGAGCTTGTAGGAAGTGGGTCTCTCCTTCCATCATGTAGGTCCTGGGAATGGAGCTCAGGTTGTCAGGCTTAGCATCAAACCCCTTCATTTGCCAAAGTCTCAGCAGTCCCTGAACTCACTGGTATTAGGGGTGGTATAGTAATAACAATAATATTATTAGCAATAATGCTATTAGCAATTAATTATTAGTAATGATTAGTAATAGTACTAATTAAATAATAGTTTTTATTTTATTTATTTATTTATTTATTTATTTATTTATTTGGTTTTTTTGAGACAGGGTTTCTCTGTGTAATCCTGGCTGTCCTGGAACTCACTCTGTAGACCAGGCTGGCCTCGAACTCAGAAATCCACCTGCCTCTGCCTCCCAAGTGCTGGGATTAAAGGCGTGCGCCACCACTGCCCGGCAATAGTTTTTATTTTTATTATTATGTTTTTGAGACATGATCCTTCTATGTAGCTCTGACTGTCCAAACCAGGTTGGCCTTGAACTCTCAGAGATCTACCTGCCTGTGCCTTCTGAGTGCTGACTATTGTTATTATTTCATCAACATTATTATTTTTGAGATGCATCTAGCTATATCTCATAGGCTGGCCTTGAACTTCCAGTGATCCTCCTGCCTCTTCCTTCTGAGTGCTGGGATTACAGGCATGCACTCTCAGACCCAGCTGAGTTCACTCTATTGTGATTGACTATGAACCCAAGGACTGAATCAACCAGTGTGATTTCTCCGACCTTCCCTTCACTGGTACTCTGGTTTCTCTCTCTCACTTCTCAGATCCCATGCTAAATTTGCTGGCCCCCGACCTCGAGGCCCAAGGTACGCAGAGGGGACTTTCATCAGTGATTACAGCATCGCTATGGACAAGATCCGCCAACAAGACTTTGTGAACTGGCTGCTGGCCCAGAAGGGGAAGAAGAATGAGTAAGTAGTTCTCTCCTGTCCCCATGTCAAACTCTACGTCCACACCATCTCCCAGGTGACCACATGGGCTGTGAGATGCACAACTCCACAGATACCTTTCAATAAGTGAGCATGAGGGCATTAAATGGCCATGACGAGAGCCCTGGAACTGACTGGACACGTGATGTGTTCTCCTTTCCTTATTCTTATTTTATGTATGTTGGTGACTTGACGTCATGTCTGTGTGAGGGTGTACAGGAGTTATAGACAGTTGTGAGCTGCCATGTGGGTGCTGGGAATTGAACCCAAGTCCTCTAGAAGAGTAGCCAGTGCTCTTAACTGCTGAGCCATCTCTCCAGCCTCCCCCCCCCCCGCCCCCATCCTTTACTTCTAAGGAGAGTTGTAGTGACGATTTTGGTATTTTGGTTTTTTAAGAAAACACAGAAAAGTTATAAGAGTATGTCTCTGTTTTAATCGCAGGTGTGGGATATGGGGCTACTTCAGATTGTTTACAGCAGCTGACTATGATTTGCCTCGTGCTCTAGCAGGGTTGTAATTTTGCTAACAGCAGATAGTTTCTGCATGATGTTTGGAATTCTGGGGACTTTTCAGAGGGTATATAATGCTAAGGCTCAAGAGGGTTTTTTTTTGGGGGGGGGCTATTGCTTGATTGTTGTTGGTTGCTGTTGGTTATGGTAGTCCTGTGTATGTAGTAGTCCTTCGTAAAGAAGAAAGAAATTAGGTATCCTGATGACAAAGATCAAACTTGCACCAAGAACTCCCAAGTCTCTAATCAGCAGGAAGTAGTCTAAAGATAACATTGTTTCTTTTCTCTCTATTCTTTATTCCTACTTTCTTATCTAGTGTTAGGGGGTTGAAAAGGTGGAAGAAAAGAGGTAAAAAGGGTGGAAGAAAGAACCCACAAATCACTGAGCTGTGGTGGCCCATGCCTTTCTTTAATCCCAGCACTTGGGAGGCAGAGACAGGCAGATTTCTGAGTTCGAGGCCAGCCTGGTCTACAGAGTGAGTTCCAAAAAAGAAACCATGAATTATCAAAAGACCAGCTACAGGAGTTAGAGAAAAGGGTAGAAGCAGCAGAGGGATCCCCAGAGGTCTGGGATGAAGAGCTGGGTTGCCTATTTGGTGGTGGCTACTTCAGAAATAAACCACCACTGTGTCTCTCCCAACCTGAGCCCAGTCTTCCAACTTGAGCCTAGTCTTGTTCCCTGCTGTTTGGTTAGTCTGGTGGATTCTGAAGAGCTGTCAGTGATGGAGGAGACTGAAGGCAGGCAGTGCCGGGGTGTGGAGGTGTCAGTACAGGAAAGGGCACTGTTGCTCCTACTGTTGAGGTACTGAAGCTTCCAGTGCTCCTGCATGGGGGAACTTGAGTTGTCCTCTCCAGCCCAATTCATTCTTGAATGATCTTCATCAATCCAGCTGGAAACACAACATCACCCAGAGAGAGGCCCGGGCTTTGGAGCTGGCAGGACAATCTCAGGGAAAGGAGGAGAAAGAGGCACAGGGCAGGTGAGTCCACTGTTGCGGGGAGGGGAAACAGAAACAGCCTGCTGCTGGCTGCTTTCACTTCTCTCTCTCTCTCTCTCTCTCTCTCTCTCTCTCTCTCTCTCTCATCCTGTAAAGGAAGGCAGGAAACCCCCCCACCCCCCTACCTCACAGCAAAGTTGTGTTTGGTTTTGCCTGGATTGTGGATCCTGTATTCTCTGGGTAGGCAGAACCAGGTAGACTCCTGCACAAAAGAGTCTCAGGATCTGAGAGTGGAAACTAATCCAGAGGGAGCAAGTTGTGTTAGCTCCCTGGCTCCTAGCACATGCTTTAATCCCAGCACTCCCGAGACAGAGGCAGCCCAACTTGGGTTACATAGCAAGTTCTGAGTCGTCCAGGGCTACAGAATGCAGCTCTGTCTGCAAACAAAACACCCTGGCTCCTGCAATCTGTCTCCTTTTCAGCTCTTTGCCCAAGAACCTCAGTGATGAAGATGTGCTGAGGGACCTTCTGATTCAAGAGCTCCTGGCCTGGATGGTGGACCAAACAGAGCTCTGCCAACTCAGGTGGGGAGCACGGGGGCCATGGGAGTGTTGCAAGCTTATTAGTTTAAGCTCTGTCTTCTCATCTAGGTGTCCTTTCTGTTCTCAGCTTTCTCTCATAACCTTTGGGCCAGGGCACCTTCCCAGGGATAGGAACCCCTATTTAGTCACATGGTTCTGACTTATAACCACTGTGTGTTCCAATGGCCGTCAGCTAGGTTCTGCTCCAGAGTGAGGGTCTAAATACTGTGGAGTGACCCATGAATCCCATGGTGAAAAGGATCTCCATTCAAAACACAGAAACCCAAACACACCCAAACTTACTGGGGGCTGGGGAGGGGTGGAGGGAGCAAATCCAGGTGCTTTTCAGAAGGTAAAGAGGGAGAAGAGGATTGAAGAGGAGAGAACTCAAAGAGTAAAGTGCTTGCTAGACTGGACATGGTGGTGCACACCTTTAGTCCCAGCCCTTGGGAGGCAGAGTTGGGCAGATCCCTGTGACTTAAGGCCAAGGCCAGCCAGGTCTACAGAGTGAGTTCTAGGACATCAAGAGAAAATAGTAAAACTCTGTCTCAAAAGAAAAAAAAAAAAAAAGTGGGCAAAGGCTAGAGAGATGATTCAGTGGTTAAGCACTTGCTGTTCTTCCAGAGGACCTGGGTTCTGTTCCCAGCACCTATTCGATGGTTAACCACTGACCATAGCTTCAGTTCCAGAGGATTCCCTTTGGGCCTCCACAGGCACTGTGTGCACATTGTACACATATATACACATAAATTAAAGGAAATAAGTCTCTTAAAAAATTAGAGTGGATATCAACCTGTGGTCTGTACATACGTGTATGTGCACACACAGATGCACAGGCACATATGTATGTACACACACACACACACATACACACACACACACACACATACATGCATGCACGCACGCACGCACGCACAGAACGTGATCAAGCCACTTGAGAGGACAAATCTCTGTCGGAAGTAGGGGGTGCTGTCTTGGTGCTTTTGTGAAGGATTTTGACTACTAATCAATCATTTAAAAAAAGCCAATTGCAGGTGTGAGTGGCTTATCTATGCCTGGACAGCAGGATAAACTTGCTGAGCTGACTCCAAGTTGCTAACTCCCCTCCCCCTCCCTTTTCTTGTCTTCCCCTCTTCCAGGTCCCAGTGACTGACCTAGCCTGGAGCAGGACTAGACTCTGACCTTTGCTCGCTCAGCTCCCGCTTCCGCCCTGGTCCAAAGTCTCTGAGAGAATCAAAGCAATAAAGCCTTGAGCTGAAGTAAACCTTGGAGTCCACTGTGAAAACTCATTCAAATGTCAGCCGAGCACTCACTGGGCATGGCTGTGTGTATCTTGGGTGTGTCCATGCCTCCCAAGGAAAAGGGACACATCGAGTTATTCCTCTATGCATCCTACAATCATACTAGAAACAACATAGACCAGAGGATTCTGACTAACTCACTGTATAGAACAATGAAGCATACAGACACAGTGGCAGCCCCGAGTGCTAACAAAGCATGATCTCACAAGCCCGGAATACCAGTACTGAGGAAGGGAAGGCAGGAGGACTAGGAGTTCAAGGACAGACTTGGCTATATGAAACTGTCCTAATGTCTCAAAAAAGCAAGCAAATAAACACAAAAGGAGAAGGTTCTTCAACTACATGGGCCTTTCAAGTTGCTAGAATAACACTCTCCATAGCACAGCCAGCAAGCCTTTATCTTTAAACACACAAACACACTACTAATCACAGCATGCTGAGTCACATGGAGAAAGACAGAAAAGTCTTCTCTAGATGGGATGGAGTAAGAAAAACTCATTTAGCCGGGCGGTGGTGGCACACGCCTTTAATCCCAGCACTTGGGAGGCAGCATGGACAAGACACTTTACAACTGTTTATAGCTCCGGTCTCAAGGCATCTGACGCCCTCTTCTGGTATCTGAGAGCAATGCATACAAGTGGTACACATACACACAGGCAAAACATACATAAAAACAAAATTTAAAAACCTTTACAATTTTTTTAGACTTCTAAATTTCTTTTAAATTATGTCTAAGTGTGTGTGTGTGTGTGTGTGTGTGTGTGTGTGTGTGTGTGTGTGTTGTTATGCTCATGTGAGTACAGGTGTCTCAGATGTTAGAAGTGTCAAGTCTCCTGGAGCTGGAGTTTCAGAAGGCTCCTGGGAGATGAACTCAGGTCCTCTGAACAGCAGGTGTTCTTGCCTGCTGAGCCATCCTCCAGCCACTAAAATAATTGAAAAGTAAATGCAGCCAGCTAGAGTGGCACCCACTCTGTGAATTTGAAGTCAGCCTAGTCTACATAGTAACTTTCAGGATAGCCTGAGCTAAACAGTGAGACTGCCATATATGAGTGAATGCCCACAGAGGCCAGAAGAGGACGCTGGATTCCTCTGGGGCTGAAGTTCAGGGGTTTGTGAGCTGTCTTATGTGTGGGTGCTGGGAATTGAACTTGGGATCCTCTGGAAGAGCAGTAAGTGCTCTTAAACACTGAGTCACATCTGCAGTCCATGTTACAGACCTAAGACTGTGTGTATGCAGTGTTGATGGCAGAACTCAGTCTTTGAGCACACTAGGCAAGCACCGCACATTGAGCTACATTTCCATCCTCACACTAATCCCAGAATTGAACTGGAGCTGAGGACTGCCAGTTTACAATCTCTGGACTTTTTTTTTTTTTTTTTAAAGATCTATTTATTTTATATATTACTCTATGAGTATACTGTAGCTGTATTCAGACACATCAGAAGAGGGCATCAGATCCCACTACAGATGGTTGTGAGCCACCATGTGGTTGCTGGGAATTGAACTCAAGATCTCTGGAAGAGCAGTCAGTGCTCTTAACAGCTGAGCCATCTCTCCAGCCCCCCAGCTGATTTTTAATAGGTTTGTTTTACTTATTAATAGTGGTGTGTGTGTGTGTGTGTGTGTGTGTGTGTGTGTGTGTGTGTGCTGTGAGTGGGGCATGCTCACACCACACTGAGTACAATTAGAAGACTTTGTGGAGTCTGAACTTAGGGTCATCAGGTTTGCACAAGTGCCTTTGTTCCATAAGCCATCTACGTTTTCTTTTTAGATTTTTGTTTTTCTGTTTTTCTAGACTGGATTTCTCTGTGTAGCCCTAACTGTTCTAAAATTCACTTTGTAGACCAAGCTGGCCTGGAACTCAGAGATCTGCTCCCTAAGTACTGGGATTAAAGGGATATGCCAACATGCCTGCCAGACTTCTCAGTTTTGATGCATCTTTGATGATATTGTTTCTTCCCTTTGAAACTTCTGCAGTTTGTGAAGTATGTATCATGCAATTATAGGACAACCTTTGCTCAGAGGATTGTTTGTTTTAGCCCCCCTACTTTTGTGATGCTAGGGGCTAGAACTCAGGACCTACACAGCAGCGGTTGGCTGAGCTGTACCTTCTGCCTTGTTAAGTACTGTGTACGTTTACTTATTGTGTGTCTGTCTGTGTGTGCATGTGGGGCAGGCTTCTGTGGATGTGTGCACTGGAGCACTTATGGAGGACAGAGAACAACTTTCAGGAGTAAATTTTCCTCTTCCACCTTGTGGGTTGCAGGATCCCAACTCTGGCCATCAAGATTAATATCAGGGCAAGTGCCTTTGGATACTGTCCTCTTATTATTTTTAATGAAGCAGCACTTATTAAAAATAGGTTTTATTAGTTTTTTGTGTCTCTGTGTATGTGGTGTGTGTGCACGCACATGTGGAAACCAGAGGGCAACCTCAATTTTCATTCTTCAGGAGCTCTTCGACTTAGTTTAAGGAAAATTAGTATTGAGCTGGACATGGTCTCACTTGTCTCTAATCCCAACATCTGGAAGGCAGAGGCAGATAAATTTCTTAAGTTCTAGGCCAGTTTGGTCTACAAAGCAAGCTCCAGGATAGCCAGGGTTACACAGAGAAATCCTGTCTTCAAACAAACAAACAAACAAACAAACCAAAGAAAGAAAGAAAGAAAGAAAGAAAGAAAGAGAGAGAGAGAGAGAGAGAAAGAAGGAAAGAAATTAAGAAAGAAAGAAAGAAAGAAAGAAAGGGAAGGAAGAAAGGGACTGGAGAGATGGCTCAGTGGTTAAGAGCACTGACTGCTCTTCCAGAGGTCCTGAGTTCAATTCCCAACAAACACATGGTAGCTCACAACCATTTGTAATGGAATCCAGTGCCCTCTTCTGGTGTGTCTGAATGTACAGTATATTCACATACATAAAATAAATAAATCTTTTTAAAAACCGAAAGAAATATACTATTGTTAAGTATCTATTTAGTTAGAGAGGTGGAGGCTCTTGCTGTGCAGCTCTGGAAGTCCTGGAACTGGCACTGTATATCAGCCTGGCCTTTAACTTAGAGGTCTGCCTGCCTCTGCCTCCTAAGTGCTGGAATTAAAGGTGTGAGTCACTGTGATCAGCACTTACATTTTTTTTTCATTAATTTCTCTTTGCGGGTGAATATTTAAGTACACTGCAGTGCTTGTTTTATGAGTTGGGTGGGGGTAGGTGTGTGGTGGCATCCATGTGGAGGTCAGAGGACAACTTGGAGGCATCAGTTCTCTCCTTCTACCAAGTGGGTTTTAGAAATCAAATCCAGGTCTTCAGGTTTGGCCATCTCATCTCATTTCCCCTAACGGTTTTGTTCAGTTTTGAGTCAGGGTTTCGTGTAGCCCATGCTGGCCTCTAAATTACTATGTATGATCTTGAACCCCTGATTCTTCTATCTTTCAAGAGCTCGGATTACAGTTGTGCTTACCTCACTAGCTAGAAATTACATTTTTGTTTGTTTGAGACAGGGTTTCACTATGTATCTTTGGCTGTCCTGGGACTCACTATGTAGACCAACCTGGCCTTGAACTCTAAGAGTTCTGCCTGTTTCTTCCTCCTGAGTACTGGGATTAAAGGTATGAACCACTAATCTTGGCTTAGTAATTGCTTTTTAAAAAAGAGATTGTTATTTTATGTGTATGAAATAGTTACATACATACATAGATGTACAGCACATGTATACCTGTAGAATTTTCCAGAACTGGGGTTATGGGAAGTTGTGAGCCACCATGTGGTGATACAACTCCAACCCAGGTTCTCTGGAAAAGTGACAGGTGCTCTTAACCACTGAGTCCACTGAGCCATCATCTCTCTATCCCCTAGGAATTACTTTTTTAAATGGCTGTTTTAGTGATTATTCATGATAGAACTTATTGTCTTGACCTGTGTTCTATCCCTAGAACCTAGTAAAGGTGGAGGGAGAAAACAGACTTCACAAAGCTGTTTGCTGACTTTTTCACATGGACTGCAGCATGTGTGTCCGCACACTAACACAGAGACAGCTATTTAAAAAAAAAAAAAAAAAAAAAAGCAAAGTTTGGATTTACGTTTGTGACATCTTGTATATTTGAAGGGAGTGTCAAAGCCTCAGAAAGAGTTACATATTTTCCTTCATTCATTTGTGTAATGTTTTTCCTCCAAGCCAGCCATTGTAAAAGACTGTCTATAAACATTGTTTTTAATCGAAATGGTTGCTTTTAAAACCACACCACTAGCTCTTACACAACACTGCCTGTGTCAGATAGAAATTTATAAGTCCATGCATTAAGCCTGTCTGCTACATAAACAGAACAAACCCTGACTTGATTTAATTTACCTATTAAATTCTTTTGCAGAAATTCTGAGTTGGGTTAAGAATTTACAGCTAAGGGCTGGAGGGATGGCTCAGTGGTTAAGAGCACTGACAGCTCTTCCAGAGGTCCTGAGTTCAATTCCCAGCAACCACATGGTGCCTCACAACCATCTGTAATGGGATCTGATGCCCTCTTCTGGTGTGTCTGAAGACAGTGACAGTGTACTCACATACATAAAATAAATAAATAAATCTTAAAAAAAAAAAAAAAAGAAAAGAAAAGAAAAGAAAAAAGAAAAGAATTTACAGCTAAGGGCCAGGCGTGGTGGCACACAAACTGGGGAGCTAGAGGCAGGGAGATCTCTGAGTTCAAGGCCAGCCTCGTCAACAGAGTGAGTTCCAGGACTGCCAAGGCTATATTCAGAAACTGGGTCTCAACCCCTTCCCCCCAAAACTTGAATTTGAGTTAGATTGTCTGACTGATAGCTAATCCTATTCCACGAAGTTAAGTAATTTAAGGTAGATTCCCGAATAGAATTCCCTTGTAGAAATACAATAACGATTCACAAATTTGAGGGTTTCGAATAAGTATAGAACAAGGCAAGTTGTGCAGTGCGTGGCATAAAACTATCAGATGCTGCTGCTACTTTTTTTTTTTTTAATCTAAGATTTAGTTTTATTATTGGCTTTTGCTCATGGTGGCACCTATGAGCGTGGTGGCTCATGCATTTAATCCCAACATTCGGAGGTAAAGGCAGGAGATCTCCGTGAATTCTTAGTGAGCTTGGTTTACATAGTTCCAGAACAACCACGGTTATGTAGGGAGACTCTGGCTGGGGGGGAAAAGGCACCTTCCATGGCCAACACAGCGCTTGGTCATGTCCCAGAAGCATCTGTTGCTCGCCAGGCGCTGGAGTAGTAGAACACCAGGAGCCCACCTCGGTAGGATGCAAGGGGAATTACAATAGGATACGGGGTCCGCGCTTCCAGGTCATCTGGGCTTCGTGGAAATTGGCCCCTAGCTAAGGCGGGGACCGAGGCCCTTACAAATACTCCTAGACTCCGCGGCAGGAAGTGAATAACGCGACTTCCGGCGCTCTCAGATGACGCGCGGCACCCGGCTTCCGTGTTGGGAGCTGGCTATAGAACCAGGGACGCGGAGAGCTGGGGTCCGGGCTGCGGGGCGGCCCGCGGGCCCGGGGTGGGAATGCACCGGCGCGGGGTGGGAGCTGGTGCCATTGCCAAGAAGAAACTCGCCGAGGTGAGCGGGTAGGAAGCCGGGCTGAAGCCTGTTCTGCCCGCGAGACACCGAATTCTCCCGGAGTGGAGTTCTTTCCCCCTAAATCTCCTCTTAATCTGTAGAAGACAGGGCTCTCCGGAGCCCAGGGATGAGTGCATTGGAGTGTCAGGAGGCCGCCGGTTAAGTCACTATATAAGACATCTTTAATACTAATGCTGTGACAGCACAAGGGGAGCCTTAACGATCACTGTCTCAACTCATGCCGGTCTTTTTGTCTGACAGGCCAAGTATAAAGAGCGAGGGACTGTCTTGGCTGAGGACCAGCTGGCCCAGGTGAGTGATTGTAAGGCTCCAGACAGGAAGGGAGATGGGACAGGGCTGGTCAGTATACTTTTGGTATATAGATTGTCTCCACTGAACTAAACATAGGTTGTCAGGCAAATCTAGATTTTGTTTAGGGAAATTTGCTAGTAATAATAGCTGGGAGTTTTGAGTCATTTAGACTTGTGTGTTTTTAATTTACTTGATTATTGTCTTTTTCGTTATTGTTTTTTTTAAGATGCTGTCTCACTTTGCTGCCAAGGCTGGGCTCCCAGCTTGTGATTATCCAGTCTCAGTTTGATGAATAGCAAATGCCACCACTCCCAGCCTTATGGTTTCTTTACATACATGGTCATGTTCAATCCTATACTTTAAAAATTCATCCAGTGATCTGGGAATGTACCTTAGTGGTAGAGTGTTTGCCTGACACCCACAAGTACTTGAGGCCATTATCAACACAGCAAAAATTTAAACAAATTTTCTTTAAAAATCAGAATGATAATTTCTCCTAAGAGCACTAATATTTGGCCAGGCAGTGGTGGCAGTGTATGCCTTTAATTCCAGGACTTGGGAAGCAGAGGCAAGTGGATTTCTGAGTTGGAGGTCAGCCTGGTCTACAGAGGGCATTCCAGGATAGCCAGGACTACACAGAGAAACCCTGTCTAAAAAAAAAAAAAAAAAAAAAAAAAAAACCAACAACAACAAAACCCCAAAAACTAACACTAACATCAGGAAAGCATGAGGTACTGAGACAAAAAGTAAAATCATTAATATTATGTGAGATATTTTGAAATGATAATCTTTAGTCATAATGATTTATAATAAGAACAGTGGTGTTCAAGGTTGAACAGTCTGCTGGGCAGATGCCTTTTTTGAAAATTTGTTTTATTTGTTTTGTTGAGACAGGGTCTCTATGTAGTCCTGGCAGTCCTGGAACACACAGTATAGACCAGGTTGGCCTGGAACACACAGAGATCCTCCTGCCTCTTCCTACCAAATGCTAGGATTAAAGCCACGTGGCACCTTTTTTTTTTTTTTTTTTTTAAAAGAGTTAGGCTTTTACTGCCTAGCACTGGTATGGAACTAGTGGTGTTGGACAGAGTGGCCTTGAAATAGGCTCTCCGCTTGCCTCTGCCTCTGTCTCCCAGTGTTGGGATTTTAGGACTAGACCACCATGCACGCATGCTTTATTGTGGTGCTTTGTATCACACCCAGGGCCTGGCACATGCTGAGTATGTGTCCCATCACCAAACCGTGTCTCAGCTTTTTCAAGTACCTCACAGCAATGAAAACGTGCCTGACTTGTGGCACCTGTCACTCATAGCAACTGGGAACACGCAACAGGGCAGATGAGTGATGGGTTCAAGTCCCTTCTCTAACCTCACCCTTTCATGTATGGACTCTGAATGCACTTGGATATTGTGATTGGTGAAGAAGAGGAGGTGCTTTGGCTTGAAATGGGCTCTTGATCTGATGAAAAACAGACAGGATGTCATTGTAATTTTTTAAAAAAGATTTATTATTTTGTTTATATATTTGTCAGTGTGCCTGTGCACACATGTATGCAGGAGCCTGCAGAGGTCAAGAGAGTGCCAGATCCCTGGAGCTAGTAGTAGGTAGTGGTGAAGAATCCACTGTGATTACTGAGAAGCAGACTCTGGTTCTTTCATGGACAGCCATGGTTTTAACCACTTGGTTATCTCTTCAGTCCTTACGTCATTTTCTTCCTTCCTTTCTTTCTTTCTTTTTTTTTTGTCATGGTCTTATCATGTAGTCCATTGTGTGGCCTTGAACTTGGATCCTCCCACTGCAACCTCCAAGTCCTTAACCACATTCTCCATCTAGATTATGCTTTTAATTAGTTTGTTTTTTGAGACTGGGTTTCTCTATGTGCAGCAGGCTGGATTTGAACTCAGAGATCTGCCTGCCTCTGCCTCCCGAGTGCTGGGATTAAAAGCATGCACCAACATCCCTGGCTCCTGACTGTGCTTTAAGATGCACTTATTTGGAGACTGGAGAGGTGCTTTATCAGTTAAGAGTGCTTACTGCTCTTGCAGAGGACCTGAGTTTGAGTCCCAGCACCCTACATGGAAACTCACAAGTGCTTACAATTACAGTTCTAGGGCATCCAAAACCTTATGATCTCCTCAGACTCCTGTACATATGTGATACACACACACACTCAAACACACATACCTACACACACATACATACACACACTCAAACACACACACCTAAGATAAATATGAAAAGATAAATAAATAGGGCTGGAGAGATGGCTCAGCAGTTAAGAACACTGACTGCTCTTCCACAGGTCCTGAGTTCAATTCTCAGCAACGACATGGTGTCTTACAACCATCTGTAATGGGATCCAATGCCTTCTTCTGGTGTGTCTGAAGACAGCTACAGTGTACTCGTCATATATATAAAATAAATAAATAAAATCTTTTTAAAAAGATAAATAAAAGCTCTTGTTTGATAGGGTAATGTTATAGGAGAATCTCGTAAGTTCCAGACAGCCAAGGCTATAACAGAGAAACTGTCTTAAGCAAAAACAAATCTGAGAGGCAGAGGCAGATGGATCTTTGCAAGTTCAAGGCCAGCCTGGTCTATAGGGCGAGTTACAGGACAGCCAGGACCACATAGAGAAATCTTGTTGGAAAACCAAAACAACAACAACAAAACCAAAAATACAAAAACAAAGAAGCTGTTGTTTATAGGGAAGGCAGCATGCCAGTCCTGAGAATAGTGATTAAAAGGATATAGAAATAATTTCATGTGGCAAGGGAAGAGATGTTCAATCAGAAGTGATTGCTCTTGGTGACCTAAAATTTGTTAATTAGAGAAAAAGAAAGGATAATACAGATCATTTTTCTCTTCTCTTTTCATTTTTATTTATTTATTTTAAAGTCAGGATTTTTCTGTGTAGCCTGGCTGTCCTGGAACTCTCTTTGTAGATCAGACTGGCCTCAAAATCAGAGATTACCTGCCTTTGCCTCCTGCCTACTAGGATTAAAGGCATGCGCCACCACTGCCTGGCTTTTCTTCCATTTTTTTTTTTTTTTTAAGACAAAATAGATTGTTGTACCTTCAGTTTAATGAATTGTTCCAGGAAGAAGAGAAAAAGTACATTAGTTGTGCGTGTTGATTATCAGAACCGGGACGCGTGAAAACAAACCCAGATCTTAGAACAGAGGAACCACTATCATCTCCTTTCTGCCTGCAGCACAAGTGTGCAGGAACATAAATAGGAGAGAGAACACAAAGCTGAGCATCACTGCCAGCGTCTGTAATCTCAGCACCTGGGAAGTACAGGCAGGACGATCAGGAGTTCAAGGTCCTCTGCCAATGTGTTATAGTGAGTTCAAGCCAGACAGGACTCCATGGACCCCTGTCTCAAAATAAGGACAAAGACACAAAGAGAAAGCACAAAATAAACAGGGTAGGGAGCTGGAGAGATGGCTCAATGGTTAAGAGCACTGGCTGCTCTTCCAAAGGTCATGAGTTCAATTCCCAGCAACCACATGGTGGCTCACAACCATCTGTAATTGTATCTGATTCCATCTTGATCTGGTGTTTCTAGGACAGTGTGCTTATATACAATAAAAACAAAACAAAACAAAACAGAGTAATGATAGATCTGAAGGAAACTGGTTGTTGTTACATTTATTTGTGTGTAGTGTATGAACTCCTGCCATAATAGATGTGGAAAGGTCAGAGGACAGTTTATAGGAATTGGTTCTCTCCTTGTATCATGTGTGGCCCAGGGATGACACTCAGGTTGTCAGGCTTGATAGCAGGTGCCTTTACCCCCTGAGCCATCTTGCCTGCCAGAGATTGGTTGATTTGTTTTTTTCTCTGCCATAAGGCTGGGGACCTATGTTTAGCTTCTGATTGTACTTGGGTTGCTCTAATCTCCCCTTGTCTTTCTTATCAGATGTCAAAACAGTTGGACATGTTCAAGACCAACCTAGAAGAATTTGCCAGCAAGCACAAGCAAGAGATCCGGAAGAATCCTGAGTTCCGAGTACAGTTCCAAGACATGTGTGCTACCATTGGGGTGGATCCCCTGGCCTGTAAGGAACTGCCTGTAGGGTCTAGTGTAGACTCTTATAGGAGCTGACCTGTTCCCGTGTCTTCTGTGGGGCATCTCTAGATGGGCTGTCAAGGAAATATGGAGAATATATGTTTAAGATGTCTGTGAGGATTGTGTGCGTCCTTCTTAGGTGGAAGGTGGAGAGCCTGGAATGCTGGCTGTAGTCTGTGGGCACCATCTTTCCTTGAACAATCTTTAGTATGCTTTTTCTTTTTTTTCGTGACTTTCCTCTTATTAGAAAAAGAAAAGTATTGTAAATATCTATTTTTATAATTTTTAATTATGTGTAGGGGTGCAGCATAATATGTGTGTGATCACAGGTGACCTTGGAGGCCAGTGAGCTGGAGTTCTACTCTGTTGTAAGCTGCCTTGGGTGCTGGAAGTAAAAGATCTTACTTGCTGAGCCACCTAAAGGGAAGCCTTGGAAAGAGAATTCTTTTTTTGACTGGGCGTCACTACATAGACTAGGCTGGTCTCTAACTCACAAGAGATCTGCTAACCTCTGCTTCTCTACTTCTGGGATTTAAGATATGTGTCACCACACCTGGCTTTTAAAAATGTTTTTTACTTATATGTATGAATATTTTGTCTGCCTGTGTACCGTAGTTGTGCCCGAGCTCAAGGAAGCCAGAAGAGGGCTTTAGATCCCTTGGGGCTGAGCGTTATAGGCAGCTCGGAACCATCACTTTACCAGCTGAGTTACTCTGCCACCCCAGCCACCCCACCCAAACCCACTTGGAGACAGGAGATCATGTAGCCCAGGCTGGTTTCAAATTTGCAGTTTAGTGAGAATGACTTTGAACCTGCTTATCTTGCTGCCTCTGTGGGATTGCTGGTGTGCACTCAGCATACATGTGCCTGGCTCAGAGGCTCTTCAGTAGTAAGCATGGCCAGCACTTAGGATTAGGCAGGGTTTGAGTCTGAGTCTTATTCTGGGAACATGGGGCTGGGAGGAAGAACCAGGGCCTAACTTCTACACAGGGAGACTTCCCATAGGATAGATGCTTCAATCCAGCATTGAGAGAAGAGAAGAGATGAAAATGAATGAATGATACAGCTTTTATTTTTCTGTTTTTAGCTGGAAAAGGGTTTTGGTCTGAGATGCTGGGCGTTGGGGACTTCTATTATGAACTAGGCGTCCAGATTATTGAAGTGTGCCTGGCCCTAAAACATCGGAATGGAGGTAAGGGTAGTTGGGACTTGTGACCTGGGCTTTAGACTTAGTTTTCTGATTTTCTTTTCTAAAGTTCTGTAGCCCGCAGGCCTGTAAAGTATTGAAACATATCTTAAGTATTTCATGTTGTTGAATCCGTGTCTGATCTCTACAGCCACAGTTAAAGGTAGGGGGTAGGAGGGTGGCCTGGTACTTTGGTATACACTGGGCTGTGTTACAAAGTTCTCATTGTAATTGAGGTAGACCTGGCCCACCTTTCTGAAGTATGGTGGGGCCAGCCCAGCCTTTGAGTTTTGAGGTTCATGATTTTAAAATCTGGTCATCTTGGGCCAGTGAGGGACTGCGCATGTGCAGGTGTGTGCTTTGCAAGCTTGCGTGCGTGAATTCAGTCCCTGCAACCACATAAAGATGGAGGGAGACAACTGACTACAGACACTCATTCCCTGAGCTCCATATGCACATCTTGGCATATTCACAGGTATATCCACACATAATACACACAGTCTTAGCACATACTGTTTAATAATAACACACAGTAATGACAAAGAAAATTTTTAAAAATCAAAAGAATAATCTTGCTGTATGGTAAGGGACACAGCTGTAATTTCATTACAAAAAACTCAGGCAGCACCATGAATTGGAGGCCAGTCTGGGCTATATAGGAAGGTGAGGCTACCTGGTTACAGAGTGACCCTGTACCGCAGTAAAATAAAACAGGAACATGTATGGTTCTGTGTTATCCCAAGCACTCTGGAGGCAGAGGCAAGCAGGCTTCTGTAAATTCCAGGTGAACCAGGACTATATAATGAGAGACCCTTTCTTTCAACAAAAAGTTCACAGTCACTCTGACTACATGGTTGGAGGCCTGCCTAGGCTATCTGGCAGAGACTTGTTTCAAAGAAACCTGACAATCAAATTGGCCATCTTTTTTTTTTTTTTTTTTTTTTTTTGTTTTTTTTTTTTTTTTTTTTTTTTTTTTTTTCGAGACAGGGTTTCTCTGTGTAGTCCTGGCTGTCCTGGAATTCACTCGGTAGACCAGGCTGGCCTCAAACTCAGAAATCTGCCTGCCTCTGCCTACCAAGTGCTGGGATTAAAGGCATGCGCCACCACTGCCGGGCTTTTTTTTTTTGGGGGGGGGGGGGCGGGGGTAAGACCATCTTTTTTGTTGTTGTTTTGAGGCAGGGTCTGGCTCTGTAGCCCAGTGTGGCCTGGACCTCGTGTCTGCCTCCTTCCTCAGGGAACCCAGGCGGGGGTGAAGCTACGATGTTCATCTGCCACCTTTGCTTTCAGACTTTCCTGGGCCTCTGCTGTTGAAAGTCCTAGCAAGGTCTCAGGGTTCGTTTCTCATGGTCTGTTATTTTAGGAGAGACTGAGGAACTAGAGTTACATTTATTTCTCATAGAGGAGGTTGTCCATGCATCTCAAGCAGCTGTAGCCATCTAAGTAATTTTTCAATTTCTTTGTGTCCCTCTCCAACAGGTCTGATAACTCTGGAGGAGCTACATCAGCAGGTGCTAAAAGGAAGGGGCAAGTTTGCTCAGGATGTCAGCCAGTACGTCCTGCTCTAACCCTTGAAGTATTAAGGAGGTTTTTAAAGACAGGGTCTCACCAGACAGTGATGGTGCATGCCTTTAATCCCAGAGTTTGGGAAGCAGAGGCAGGCTGATCTCTGAAGCCAGCCTGGGGTCTACAGAGCAAGTTCCAGGATAGCTAAGGTTATACAAAGAAACTCTGTGTGGCAAAGCAAAACAAACAAACAAACACCCCAAAACAGGATCTCTGTGTAGCCTAGGCTGGCCCGTGGAGCTTAGAGTGGCCTTGAATTGATATCCTGGCCCACCTACACCTCTTTTTAAAAATTGTATGTGCAGTGCCCATAGAGGCCATAAGATGCCTTTGGATCCTCTGGAACTGAAGTTTTGGTTATGACTTGCTATGTGGGTGCTGTAAGTCAAATTTTGGACCTCTGAAAGAGTGGCTAATGCTCTTAACCACTGAGCCATCTCTCTCCAGCCCCACCTCTTACTGTTGGGGTTACAGGCAGGCACAGTACTTGGCTAGAAAGAACACTTTCAAAATCATACAGCACTTTCTTCCTAGTTCTCCAATGTCTAGGCTAGCTTTAGAACCATTCTTAATCTGTATGATAAAAGTACATTCTTTTTTCCTGTTTTTGGTGGTATTGTGGATTGAACCTAGGTCCTTATACTACATCCCTGGCCCTATAAAAACAATTGTGTTTTTGAGACAGGGTCTCATTAGCCTAGAACACACTCTGTAGACCAGGCTGGTCTCAAACTCACAGAACTCCACCTGTCTCAGCCTTAGCAGTATTGAGATTAAAGGTGTGTGCCACCACATCTGGTGTATGTTAATTTTTTAATGTGTTGACATTATTTATTTGATGTCAAGGAGACTAGAGCAGACACCTAAATACTGGGGACCAAAGTGAGGGTCAGGTAACAGGACGTAAGCTGATCTAGTTGTCCTGTCTGTGCAAATCCACGTTGAGGAAAAAAAAAGTGTTTCCAAAGACCAGACTGAAGCGATGTGCTGAAGACCAGGGATGTTAAAAGGAATGCAGTGGCAGAAGGCGGCCAGCTCTTTGCACATCATGTTTTCTGAAGAGAGGGGAGCCAGTGTATTCAAACAGATTTGAGTCTGCTCCTGTATGGTACCAGAAGAGCATTCACACCACAGGTGTCCTTTCCCTGGCAAGGGGTGTGAACCTCGAGTGTGCTGGCTGTGTGCAATCTCCACATGTTCTGTGGGTTTTTTTTTCTCTTCCTGAGTTGCTAACTACAATCAGAAAATAACAATAATCAGCTGCTGCCCCTTTAAAAATGAACAAGCACTCTCTAGTTTGCAGTAGTCCACACTACAGCCCGTTGGCTTCTCAGTTGCTGTTCTGCTTAAAGTATCTGAGTGTCAGGCCTGATTGGCCAAGGGTCTTTAAGCTGCTCTTACTCACTTCAGAGACGACCTGATCAGGGCCATCAAGAAGCTGAAAGCACTGGGCACTGGATTCGGCATCATCCCTGTGGGAGGCACTTACCTCATTCAGTCTGTTCCAGCTGAGCTCAATATGGACCACACTGTTGTGCTGCAGCTGGCCGAGGTAGGCCATTTTTGAGACTGCTGAGGGGCAGCTTGGGCCCTATCAGGAGTGGTTTCCACCTGTCCATTGCTTGGGCCTTGTGCAAAGACTGTCTCATGGATGAACTACTCTGGCCTGTGCTCGTTCAGCACATTTATTGAGCAACTGCAGTGCAAGGCACCTGTCTAGGCTGTAGGACAGAGAGGCTAATACAGGCCCTGTCCTTGGGGTGCTTACAGTCTAGTCAGGTAGTCAGACATGCAGACAACTACATTTCTTGGGGCAGACAGACCTTCTGATGTCTTAAACTAATTTGTAAGTTCCTCACAAACCTAATCCCCCTGCCCTGGTTTCTCAGCAAGCCTCAAGCATAAACATCCATGACATAGGGAAGATGTGTTCATTTTTCTTAATTATGTAATATAAAACAAAACCAGATAAACAAGGGGCTTTCAATGCTGGAAGATGGATAGGGGGAGGTGGTACAGCAGCTTTGTATTTAAATATTTAGATGAAATTCATGATTATCCCCATTCCTTCTTGGTTAATCATTCTGAATGTCTTCTTCTTTGGAGTTCTCTATGGAGGTGTAATTTGGTGTCTTAGTGCCTTGGACCCAGTTTTTAAGGATGAACTCCACAGTCTTTATCCTGAAAGTCACCTCTCTGCTGGGAACTTTGACATTCTTTTCCTGCATGCTCAGGCTTGTTTAAGGGCAGCCTGTCCAGATAGGTCCTGTTTCTAGGCAGGTGCTGGGCTCCAGGCAACACTCCTCATTTAGTTTCTGTTTATTCCTTCCTCCAGAAAAACGGCTATGTGACTGTCAGTGAAATCAAAGCCAGTCTTAACTGGGAGACAGAGCGAGCACGGCAAGTGCTGGTATGTGACAGATGGCCCTGGGTTAAGAGGCAGCCTTACTTTGTTACCTCTTAGTTCACATCAGAAAGGCCAACATCTCTGCCAGTAACACTGAGAAGGCAGAACTTCCCTAAAGCTTGATTCTTCCCCTGATAATACACACTTGCTACTGAGGGACCAGTGGTACCCAACAACTTTCCTGGAGACACCGAACCTGGAGCTGTTGACCAGGGCATGACAGAAATATAGTTTGCAGAGCAAAGGGAATTGGTAACCACTGAAGATAATTATCTATCTGTAATTACAAACTGTGTATTATACGGTGGATAATTTTGCATATACAAACTTATACTAGTGAAACACTTAGGCTCAGAAGAGAGAGCAGAATGAGGGAACACTGTTTTAGTACCTTTTCCTTATCCCAGCAATTCTTCAAATTCTCTCTGTAAAATGAGAGAACATAAAATATGTGCTAATATATACTGACTGTCCAGTCAGCAGCTTATCTTAGGAACTGAGCCAATTGTAGTTTTAGTGCTTCCTATTTGCTCCCTGCAAATTAACTGAAATCCATCCAGAACACTGATCTCCAGTGTTGGGGATTTGGAGAGACAGGCAGTGACTTTGTCACTGAGTCAGTGTATACTGTTGGAGCCTTGCATTCTTTCCACTAACATTGTACTGTGGCTGGATAAGTTAAAATACTTGGTGTCATTCAGGCCTTGGCCAAAACCAAACATGATTCCATCTGGGTGCACGAAGAAATGAAGGCACATGTAGGTTGTCTGAAAACTTCCCAGAAGCTAAAGTAGATGTGGGGGCTGCTTAGCTCCCCAAATCTATTATCTCCCTTTCCTCAAATCAGTTCTGTTCCTCCTTACAGGAACACCTGCTGAAGGAAGGACTGGCCTGGCTGGATCTGCAGGCTCCAGGGGAGGCCCACTACTGGCTGCCAGCTCTCTTCACAGATCTCTACTCCCAGGAGATATCAGCTGAGGAGGCCAAAGAAGCCTTCCCTTGACTGAGCATGGAGGGATACACAGCGGCAGGCCAGAAGATGTCCTCTCTGTGAATAAACCTGGACAATTCTGTTTATAAAAAAGAAGTTCATTCCAAGTTTTGTTTTTTGTTCCCTCAGTATTTATTTTTAGAAGTGCCTCCACATTTCATGTTTTGGAGGAAGCCTCTATTATCCAGTGAGGATAACCTGAGTAACAGGGATAGCAGCAAGCACATAAACGACTTGCATAGAACATCTACAGACTCAGAGCTGGGCCAAGATGCAGTGTCTTGTGGCTAGCCTTAATATAGCCGTGAAACAAATTACCACTCCACTGATTCAAACCTCTTCCTCATTCCTTTGTACCCTAGCAGACTTCGGCTCTCACAGTCAGTCACAGTGACTTGTCCTGCAGCCTTCTGTAGAGGTTCTAAATTAGAGAGACCGAACTGTGTGAAGGAAACAGAAGTCTGGGGGTAGGTAGAGGAAAGCAAGCAGGGCACAGTTCCACTGCAACTGAACAATTTGTCCAAATTTCTTACTGGTCCCCTACCAGCCATGTAGACTCAAGTTGGGGAGTTACTGAGTACCCACCCTGTTCTTTCACATACACTGCTCGTTCATCCTCACAACCACCTTCAGTTAAGCAGTTATCTGATTCACAGGGGAGTGAATGCCAGAGGCAGTGCCAAAGCTAAAGCCAGGCTGTACTAGCCTACGTTACCCTATCACTGCACTTACAGTACAGGCTGGCAGGACACATCGTGTACTGGTTCTTTCTTTCTGCACTCATGATCAATCAAGAGGAAAAGCTCTGTTAAAGTAAAATTGTCAGCACATAAATGAGATAGTAATGGAGAAGAGGCTTGAGTTTATAACCCAGTATTACAAGCTGTCAGATCCTAATGCTGGGTCAGTATCTGGACACTGAAATACAAGTGGCATCTCCACATAGACATCAGGTAGCACAGGCTGATTTTTCTTTACTCCATCTGCCATCACAAGATGTGCTCACTCCCAGTCTTGAAAGCTCCTTCTGAATCCATTCAGGGTTGCGTGTTCCTGTCATCGACTGTTGAGGCCATAGCCCTCCACTCCCAAATGATAGAAAACCAACCTCAAATAGTTCTTTCCACAGATTTTTCCACTCTCAGCTTCTAGAAAACTCAGGCCCACCTCCTGGCAGTTTGGCCCAGGTGACTCTCTGTTTTCTTTACACAAACCCTCCCACACCCACAGGCGCTTCCTCCTTCTGCCAAAACAAACTTTATTGCACCAAAAAGGAAAAAAAAGAAAACTTCATTTATGTACAGTCAGATATAAAGACATCTCTTTGACTCCTGTGCATATATTTCCTCAACTTAAAGTTAGGGCATAAAAGTCAGGCTGCTATGCCAGACATGCTCTGCCCCATGGCAGGGCCAAGGAGAAGATTGTCACTTGAAAGTGGGAACACTTAATGGATGACAGACAACACTGGACCCACAGACCAAAGGCATTCTCAGCCCTGGACTAGCTCTGGGAATGGAAGAGGGAAATTGAAAGCAGGGTCTCTTTTCCAACCTCCACATATGTCCCAGCCTCCATTAGCCAAAACAAAACTGCTCCCCAAGAGACTTGTCTCTGTCCAGTTCTCTTTCTGCCCTTCCAAGAGGTCCCTCTTTGTGCCCTATCTTCTCCCTATCTCTCCAAGGGAGTCCCATGATCCACAAGGCAGAGACCTTTATAGCAGCGGGCGGGCAGGGCAGGTAGTTTTCTCCATTCCTCAGGGCTGGCCACTGGCCAGAGGCCTGCATCCTGTGGATCACTAACCACCCACTGGGAGCCAGAACAGCAAACCTGAAAAGTGTGAACTGTATCAAACTGGGAAGGATGGGTTCTTTTGACCCCGAGCCACTGAAAACACATACTTCTTACTCAACCAGCTGAAGGATCACTAGCTAAATTCAAAGAAAGGAACAGCGCCAGTGACAAAGAGGGAAAGATAAAGGGAGGAGTCTCCAGAGTCCCAGCCACAGTCCCCTCGAGCCACTGGCTGTCCATGCTCACAAATCCCCAGGGAATGGGGGTAGGGCAGAAGGGAGGACAGGGATGACAGACATAACAGCTAAACAAAAACAGGGACTAGCATCAGTCTTCCCATGCTCCACCCCAAGAAAACACCCTCATTGACTACTCTTCAGGAAAATCTGTAAGAGACTATTTTATGTAGTGGCTCAAATCCCATACCCGCTGCAGCTGCCTGTGCTGGGAACCTTTCAAATCAGTGATTGTGGGGACACAGTGAGCAGCTTCCTGGCGCCCATGCAGGCTTCACAGAGACCTGGGCTCAGTCCTAGCTGGCTTACCTTCTACCTGCAACCTAAAATGCAGAGGAAGTGGTGTGAGGGAGAAGGTGCTCAGGTGCTAGGTAAAGCTTACTGATCAGCAGCCCAGACTCCACCACTGTTCCTTGTCTTTGGTCTGTCTAGAACAGTGACTATATAAATTAGGAAAAACAAAGTTATGCTGGCCCATGGGAAATTATAGGGAAGGGGAAGAAAAGGATGTTGGGAAGCCCTGCTTCAAGACTGAAGACAAACAGATAACCAACCAGACTGTTTAAGTGTCATGGACAGCACCCCCACCCAAACTCCCAGATATCCTTATAAACCACTTGGGCATGCTCCCGCTTAGGTTCTCATTTTCTGTCTTCTCCTATCCCTAATTAGCTGGCCCTGCAGAGAGGTGTGTTGGTTGTTGAGCTTTGCCAGAGGCCATCACTCCAGGTACTCTCACACAAGTACCCTGGCCCTGATCCAGGACTGACTATAGCCCTAGGTGCTCCAGCACCAAGGAGGTCAGATTGGGAACAGCCCCACTCCCACACCCTGGGATTGAGTTTGCTTGCTTCTTGCCATCTTGCGGGATGCCAACACTTTTGAAGGGAGATGCACAGTGCCTCTCCGTCCCTGGGGTGAGGGGAGGGGCTCTGCTGGGACTCTTGAGTTAGGGAGGGGCAGGGGAGCAGGGTCTAGACCCTCAGGCTCCCATGCAGGTCTGTCTCTGTCCCAGAGGAGCTGCTATCAGAGTCCATTTCAGCATTCTCATTGTGAAGCCTTTCCAGCACTTTCTGTCGAATCAGTCCGAGGCGCATCAAGAGGGACTGGTAATCAAAGTGGCCCCGTTTCTCTCCAAAAGGGTCCTGTGAAAGAAAAAACAAAAAACAAAAAAAACACAAGGGGATGTAAGATTTACGTCTCTGGTTCTAGTGCAGCTTTGAAATGCAAGCTCACCTTCTGGGACAGAGGAAGCACAGGTGGTTCAAGTGGTTCCAAATAAAATAATGTATTACTGCCCCAAATAGGTCTAGCTTGGGCTAACACTAAAATATGTTTGCACTCTGAAAAGAAGCCAATATGCAAAAGAGGATATGGAGGAATTCAAAGAAGTATCAAGGGAGACCATAATCTTTAGGTGAGCCTGTGCTTTCTAATTGTTTTTGAGATTTTTTATTTAATATGTATGAGTACATTGCCTACATGTATGTCTGTGCAGCTCATGTGGTACAGTGGCCATAGATGCCAGAAGATAGCTTCAGATCCCCAGGAACTGAAGTTACAGACAGCTGCTGTATCAGTGCTGGGAATCAAACTGGGAGTCTGAACAGGCAGTCAGTGCTTTTAACTGCTGAGTCACCTCACTGGCCCTAAGGGCCTGTGTTTTCGATCTCTGAAAACTCAAGAAAATAATCTCCCTTCATCTTCTGTCTTTACAAAGAACACTCTGCTTTTCTAAGGTCACAGGCAAGTCTAAAAGTCAGGAGTGCTGACTTCCCAGAGCCCTACCAGGATATTCCTCTTCAGGTCTCTGGGCAATGCCCCAGAGCCACCCAGCCTTCATCTCTCTCTGTGTGTTCTTCTAGATCAAAGACCACTAACTTTTTTTTTTTTTTTTTTTTTTTATATAGGGTCTGTCTCACTGAGTAGCTGCGGGTGGCTTAGAGCTTACTTTGTCAGCCACACTGGCCTTTGGGCCTGTCCTTACCTTCCAACTGCTAGGTTTAAAGGTGTCGGCCACCACACCTAACCAACCAAAGATCACTAAACATTTTGTATAAATATATAAAACAAAAACAGCTGTAGCTGGACTGGAGTATACTTTAAAAAAACCAACCAACTAACCAGCCAACAAACTTGAGTTTTTAAAAATAATATATAGGAATGAGCTCCAGGCCAGCCAGGGTTATACAGTAAAACTGTCTTTAATCCCAGCACTCGGGAGGCAGAGGCGGGAGGGATGGAGGGAAGCAGAGGGGAGGAAGGGAGGGAGGGAGAGAGACAGACAGACAGACAGACAGATACAGAGAAAGAGAATGCTATATAGGGCTTTAACGGTAGCAAATTCACATGGCCAGGGTTCAAATGGGAATTTTCTTTTCATAGCAGTAACACACAGACGAAAACAAACAAACAAACAAACAAACAAACCCACAACGTACATTGTTCCCTCCTCTGTTCCCTCCTCACAAACCCATTTCCACTTTTTTCTTTTGTGGCTGCATGTGCACTCCAGTGACCTGGAGCCCCTATGAGTACTCACACATTACACTCAGGAGCAGGTGTCAGGGTGGGCACTGTGACAACTACCTATCCTTTTCATTCATGAAGGTTAAAGTTCTTAAAGCTAGATTGTATCTTTATTTTGGGACTATTGGTTCTTCAAATGTTCCTTCACCTTGGTTCCCTCTCCCCAGAACCTGCTCCTTCCATCTCTTCTCTCACTGAACAGTGTTCCTTCACAACCTAATGTTGTAACTGCTACTAGGTACTAGTGATGAAATTTCCTCATGGAGAACAGACGGGGGCTGGCTTCCTCTAATGTACCCTAAGAACTAGTTCAGGAACTAGTCCATCCTTAGCCTGCCTCATCCTCCCTTGTCCTCAAGATAGGTAAGTGGACAGAGAAGCTACCAGGAAACAAACAACTACTGTAAGGGTGTTGCATAAATACAAACGGCTCAAGAAGAGCTGGGAAAAGCCATGAGAGCTTAGTCAACGGCCTAAGTCACCCGGTTTCTCTTTCTTTTGGGGATTACCAATTTTGAACCTCCCTTTTTCTTCATGCCAGACAATTCAATTCTATCACTAAGCTAAAACCATCAGTCCTTTCTTCACCTGAAGAAAAGTTCTCACTCAACTACTCAGGCAGCCTTAAACACTGCATGCTCCTGCCACGTCCCTCTAGTAACCAGGACTGCAGGTAGCCACATCCAGCCAAGCTACCCCATTTCTAAGTAAGGCATCCAGATCCAACGAACTGATCGCTAAAACAGGGGACTCTCAGCTTTTCTTTTCTCTCTCTTTTTAAAAAGATTTATTTATATGAGTACACTGTTGCAGTCTTCAGACACATCAGAAGAGGGCATCAGATCCCATTACAGATGGTTGTGAGACACCATGTAGTTGCTGGGAACTGAACTGAGGACCTATAGAAGAGCAGTCAGTGCTCTTAACTTCTGATTCACCTATCCAGCCCAAGCCTTTCCTTTTTGTTGTTGTTCTGAGACAGAGTACAGACCAGGTTGGTCTGAAACTCAGAGATCTGCTGGCATCTGCTCCACAGTGAAAACAAGCCCAACTTAAGCTGGATGTGGTGATACATGCCTTAATCCTAGAACTTGGGAAGCAGAGGATGGCAGAGCTCCGAGTTCTAGGCCAGCCTGGTCTACTTTTAGGTTCTAGAGCAGGCAGGGCAACATAATGGAACCCTGTCTCAGGTCCTTCCTTAACCTGCATTTCAAAAAAGAAATTTCATTAGGATCTTATTAGTCTAGGCTGGCCTCTAACTCACAGCAATTCTCCCACTCAAGCCTCTCAAGTGCAAGGATTATAGACATGAACCACCAAGCCATTATTATTGTATGGCACGCATACAGATGTCGGAGGACAAAAGACAATCTTGTAGAGCCAGTTCTCTCCTTCCATCTATTCATGGGTTCCAGAGATTAAACTCAGGTTACCAGACTTGTGCACCAACTACCTTATCCATCAAGCCATCTTATTAGCCACCACAGCCTATTCTTTTTTTTAATTTCTATTTTATATATACATTATACATTGGTATTTTGCCCTTTATGTGTGAAGGGGTCAGACTCCCTGAACTGGAGTTGAGATAATTGTGAGCTGCCAAGTAGATGCTAGGAACTGAACCTGGGTCGTCTGCTGAGCCATCTCCTAGCTCCACAGCCTATTCTTTCTTACATGAAGCCAGAACACATGTCCTCAGTAGAAAATGAACCAGTTACTACCTCTAAATCGGGAATCAACACCATACACTACACTACACTACACTACACTACTGCTACCCTAAGTCACTTTTCTCTGCAAGCCCTTAGGGTCAGGGACAGAATGCCTACAGTCAGTGTCTTATCGTCTTTGATGTTCTGAGCAGGCTGGATATTCTTGAAAGAGTTTAAAGAACTTCCCTAGAAAGGAAAGGCTTATAATGTACGTTCTGGAACAAATCATTCCTACTTGACTCTGAGTATGACTAGAAACCATCTCTTCATGTTCTGAAGCAAGTCAGTCTTCTCTCTGGTCTCACAGGACAAAGGATTTTTAGTTGTGACATTTTACGAGATGTGGATGAGACCTGTGTGAGGGCAACTGTCTATGTTCTGTGTGGGGCTTCAAGAACAAGAACTGTGTGTTCTTCAGTAACAAGAGACTGTCTTACCTGCATGGTCTGCCCTTGAAGATGCAGGCGGTCTTTGCAGGCCACCTCATAGAAGTCATAATACTCCAGGAAGGACTTCTCCATGACGCCCCTGGGAATTAAACAGAGCAGTTGGAAACATAAGGCACAGGTCCCACTTTCCCTTCCTAATCTTAATACCAATTAAAGAGTGACTGGCTCTTGCATTCTTGGCTGGGTGGTGGCATTCCCCTTTAATCAAACCAGTACTCAGGAGGCGAAGACAGGAAGATCTGAGCCCGAGGCCAGCCTGTTCTAGGGAATACAGAGAAACCCTGTCTTGGAAAATACAAAAAAAATCTCTCTCTCATACACACACTCTCTGTCTCTCTCTGTCTCTCTCTCTGTCTCTCTCTCTCTCTCTAAACAAATGAGTATTTCCAGATTCAGATTTAGTTTCCCATATATACTTTTTTAAAAAAAGATTTATTTATTTATTTTGTGTATGTGAATACACCATTGCTCTCTTCAGACACACGAGAAGAAGGCATCAAACTCCATTACAGATGGTTGTGATCCACCATGTGGTTGCTGGGAATTGAACTCAGTACCTCTGGAAGAGCAGTTAGTGCTCTTAACCACTGAGACATCTCTCCAGGACTCCCACACAAACTTTTAATTAATAAATAAATAAATAAATAAATAAATAAATAAATAAGGGCTAGAGAGATGGCTTAGTGCTGGCTGCTCTTCTAGAGGTCCTGAGTTTAATTCTCAGCAACCACATAGTGGCTCGTAACTATCTATAATGAGATCTGGTGCCCTCTTCTGGTGTGTCTGAAGATAACTATTGTGTCTTCAGCTACTCATCTACATAAAATAAACAATTAAAAAAAAACAATAAAAAAAATTTAAAAAAACAGGCACTAGGCAAAAGATGACTGTTAATAATTGACATCTCTTGTAATTCTAGTCACTGAACCAGAGCACTTAAAACACAGACTACTTGAATCCCAACCTCCTTTCATTTCATGTTCATTGTTCCCTGTCTGCATAGGCCTTTTCAAATCACAAACAATAACCTGGAATCAGTCATCTAAGTGCCTGCTGTACAAGCATGAGGGAGGGCCTGCGAGCGGACCCCCAGCATTCACAGTAAAGGTGGGTGTGGGGCACATACCTGCAACCTAAGCACTGGGGATACAGAGACAGGAGAATGTCTGGACTTGCTGGCTAGTCAGTCTAATCACTGGAGAACTCTGGGTTTAGTTAAAAACTCTGTCTCAGACACTGAGGTGGTGAGCTGGTGATGACTCCGAAGGTAAAGGCACTTGCTGTACAAGCCTGGTGACCTGAGGTCAATCCCCAGACCCATGTAAAGGTAGAAAGGGAAAAGCAACTCCACAAAGCTGAATGAACTCTGACATCCACACATGGATCATGGCATCTCTCCCCAGTGTTTTAGAAAAGGTGGATATAGAGAAAAAGGCACCCGACATTCATCTGTGGCCTTCACACAGCATGCACAAACATGTACACACACATTAAAAGAAAAAAGAAGTAAAAAAAAAATTGTGGGTTGGAGAAAGGTCTACCTACTGTCACAGAAGATCAAAATTTGGTTTTCAGCACCCATGTCAGATGGCTCACATTGCCTGTAAACTCTAGCTACAGGGCACCTGACACCCCCTCTTCTAGTCTCCCTAGACACTGCACTCACATGAATGCATACACATACATCCATGTAATTAAAATTAAGTAAGAGCTGGGCGGGTGGTGGCACACGCCTTTAATCCCAGCACTTGGGAGGCAGAGGGAGGCGGATTTCTGAGTTCGAGGCCAGCCTGGTCTACAGAGTTAGTTCCAGGACAGCCAGGGCTACACAGAGAAACCCTGTCTGTCTCGAAACCCCCCCCCCCCCCAAAAAAAAAATCCTCCTTGGGGCTGGAAAAATGGCTCTGTATTTAAGAGCACTGTCTGCTCTTCTAGCGGATCTGGGTTCATGTCTCACACAACAGCTCACAATTGTCTAGCTCCAGGAAATCTCGCTCTAGTATCCAAGCTCTTTAATTTGCACAGACACACCCACCCTCTTAGGAAGGCCGCACTCGGACTCTGCTCCTCGGGGTTGGGCACTCAGAAATGAAACTAAAGTAGGTTTCTATGGCATTCGCTCTCATTTGGCCATTCAGCCTTCATCAGGGGCGTGATCCAGAGACTCCGTGAAGACACACACTACTTTTTCCATCACATTTTATACTCTTAAAGAACTGAGAGGTCCAGCAGAGTGGCCACACACCTTCAATCCCAGGGTTTGGGAGGTAGAGGTAGGTGGATCTCTCTGAGTTCGAGGCCAGCCTGGTATAAACAGTGAGGTCCAAGACAGCCAGAGCTTCTTGAAACCTGACCCCTGCCTCCCCCCCAAAAAAACCCAAACAGAAAAATTCTAAATAACTTCTTGAGTAACCATAGCCACTTGCTCTTTAAAAGCATGAACCAAAAAAATAAAACAATATAAACCAGACTGGACACAATGATTTTAAGTCTGTAATTCTAAAACTACAGAGGCAGAGGCAGGCGGATCAGGAGTTTCAGGCCAGCTTATCCTGAAAATTAAAACCCTGTGTGAAATCCAAAAGAGGCGGGCAGACAGTCTGGTAGGCAGAGTGCTTGCTAAGTAAGCATAAGGATCAGAGTGCAGATTGATTCCCAGCACCCATGTAAACGCTGGGCGTGGCATACATCTATAACCCCAATGCTTCTAGGAAACACAACAGGTGGGTCCTGGGGTCTTGCTGGCCAGCCAATCGAGCAAAAGTGACCAACTCCATCTTCAGTATAGTAGTCCCGTCTCGGTGGAGAGATGGCTCAGTGGTTAAGAGCACTGACTGCTCTTCAGAGATCCTGTGTTCACCTCCCACCAATTACAAGGTGGCTCACAACCATTTGTAATAGAATCTGATGCTCTCTTCTGGTGTGTCTGAAGATAGCTACAGTGCACTCATATACATAAAATATACAAACAAATCTTAAAGCAGCAGATAAAAAAACGAAAGTCTGGGGCTCAGTGGTAAAGTGCTTGCCCAGTAAGCATAAGACTGCAGGGCTGGAGCCAGGTGTGGTGGTGCACACCTTTAATTCCAGAACTCAGAAGGCAGAGGCATCTGGATCTCTGTGAATCGAAGGCCAGCCTGGTCTACATTATAAGTAAGTTCCAGGACAGCCAGGGCTACATACATACTGAAACCCTGTCTCAAAACAAAACAAACACAAGCAAATAAAAAAGAATTTAAAAAAAAAAAATCCAGCTTTCTTTCTGTTCTATCATTCTTGACAACAAACTCTGATGGAAAGGTCCTCACAGATGCAAACCAAATCTCCAAAATGCATGAACACTTAGTGGGTCCTTGGGACACATACCGTAGGGGTTCAGGGCAGGGACACTTGCCCTCCATCATGTCACAGACTGCAACTCTGATGGTCTCATGTCGGATACATTCATTATAGTTTTTGCTGTCTCCTGGATGTCTTTCCTGTAATTTGACAGATGCCATAGTACCCATTTAGTCAAAGAGAAAAGCCAGTGCAAAGATATTTCACAGTTAATACAGAGTACATGACCCAAACACATACAGTCAAAGAATTAAAGAATACCTTTCCTATTGTAAATCCAAGACAACTGTGAACCCCTGACCTCCCTATACATAAAAACACCCATTCTATTATAGGTCAAATAACTAATTAGCAAACTAGATCCATCAGATTATTCTGAGTCTCAATAAAAGGCTTATTAGGTAAAGATTAATGGGGAACAATGCTAGAGCTGCCTGGCTAATTTCTTTTCTTGTCTATAGGCTCCTCTATTTCTGAAGTGCTGCAAACTTATCAAAGGAACAATGTTTAACATTCGAAATAAACAGAGTCAAATGTTGGGAGCTAAACAAATGCAAATAAGTTAAAAGGCACTTTGGCCCTAGGGTTCTATGCCAAACATGCACGTGCATAACACACACACACAGTGGGTCCTTTCTGGATTGGGGTGAGGGGGAGGGGAAGGGGTTAAGCCTGGACTACATGAGACCATCTAGGAAAAGAATACAACAAAAAAACAAAACAAAGAAAACCTCTATCTCCTCACCTGAATATTAGGACATATTTACCTCGTAGTTAGCATAAATATTAAACAATATACATATACAGGACTAGCACAGTATGGCATACAGCACTGGCAAATGTGTATTTCCTACACCCTTTTCTTTGCAGTGTCAACTAGAATATTCCTGTCTTAACTAATGACTAGCTCCTTTAACTATACAAATAATTAATTACCTAGCCTATCTCCAAAATAATAGATAGCTAGAGAAAAGACCTGGTGACACAGGCCTGTCTGTGATCCCCACTATCGGCAGAGACTGAAGCAAGGGGACCTAAAGTTCAAGGTCTAGGAGGCCGGAGAGATGACTCAGTAGTTAAGTGGTCGCTGCTCTTCCAGAGGACCCAAGTTTGGACCCTAGTACTCATATCTAGCAGCTCACAACCCACTACAACTCCAGCTCCACATGACATCCTCTTCTGGCTTCCATGCCATGTGCATATGTGCACGCATGTACACCACACAACATATACTCAAGTACAAGTAACAAAAACTAATCCTACAAAAAAAAGTTCAAAGTCTGTTTGGAATATAGAGAATTCAAGACCAACCTATACAACTCCTGAGAACCTGTTTCAAAATGAAAAACTCAAAGGGTTAGGAAAGTAGCTCATGGTTAAGTTTGGTAAATTCAATCCTTGGTATTATAAACGGGATGGGGGTGGGGTTGGGGGGAGGGAGCTAGCTCAGCAGGGCAGTAGTCACTATGAGGACCTTAAGGTGATCCTGCAGAATGCAGACACACTCAATAACCCACTGGCATGGAGCTGCAGAGGTACTCAGCAGTTCAGGGCACCCGCTACTCTTATGGTGGTTGATGTCTCTAACTTCAGTCTCATCTACATGGAATAAATTTAAAAAAAACTCCCAAAATAGGTTCAAAATTGATTTCCAAATGACAACATTTACCTCGACTAAGTAGGCTAACCCAAGCCAAATACTTAACAATCTTATTGTAACATTTGTTTGTTTGGCCGGGCGGTGATGGCACACGCCTTTAATCCCAGCACTTGGGAGGCAGAGACAAGCGGATTTCTGAGTTTGAGGCCAGCCTGGTCTACAGAGTGAGTTCCAAGACAGCCAGGACTACACAGAGAAACCCTGTCTCGAAAAACCAAAAAAAAAAAAAAAAAAAAAAAAAACAAAAAAAAAAAAAACAAACAAAAAAAAAACTATTTGTTTGTTTGTTTCCTTGCTCCGGCCCCCCCCCCCGCCCCTTTTCTTCCTTTTTGAGACAGGGTCTCACTGTGAAGTCTTAGCTGGCCTGGAAATCACTACGCAGACTTTGTTAGCTTTAACCTCAGAGACCCACTAGCTCTGCCTCCCTAGGACTGGGATTAAAGGTGTGCTTCACCATGCCCAGCTGATATTGCAATTCTTGCAAAAAAGAGCACTTATGTGGGTTCCCTTTCTCTCTGTATCAGTATTATGTGGGGCTATCCTAGGCGGAAAAACAGAAAAAGGACTCTTCAGGATAGCAGAGCACCTACAGACCTTGGTATTGCAGTCTCAGCACAAGGCCCAATAGTCCTTACCTGTTCAAAGCCTGGCTCATTGTGGTAGGGATTCTCAGTCATCAGCGACTGGATGGAGATAAGCACAGAAGAGATGCTCTGGGCTGGGCTCCAGGCAGGGCCAGTCCACGTACTGCAAACACATCAGAGGACGAGGGTGATGCAGAGAACAGCCAGTGAACCCTGACAGCAGCAGCAGCACCACCATTAGTGACTCACTGTAAGTTGCTCTTTCACTATTAACACTTGGGAAATTCCCAGCCTCTGTTTTACCCTAATTCACCAGACTAGCCAAAAGCCTAAATTCTCTTATCAAATCAAAGAGAAGAAAACAGAGAGCAAGCAAGAACGAAAACTCTGAAAAGACTCTCTTTGATCTAGAAAAGAAACAGTGGTCAAGGAAGACCAACCTACCAAAACAAGAACCCAAGTTAGGGAAAATAACTCTAAAGGCTGTCTAAATGTTAACCTGTGACTTCAAAGAGCTTGTAATTAGTTACTGGTGGTGATAGAGTTGGTGAAGGGAGAGCAGCTAATCAAAGGCACACAGGTAACTGGAGCTGTTGCCTATCAGAACACAGGCTGAAGTTTATAGACTCAGCCCTGTAACAAGACAAGCAGAGTCAAGTTCTCTAAAGACCCATAACTCTGTTAAGACAGAAACAATGGTGTATTTTCAGAATGTGCAGAGTCTGACAATATCTAAAATATCAGATAGAAAACAACTTGAACACCAGGGAAAATATCTCCCACACACACTTAAAAAAAAAAAAAAAAAAAAAAGACTGGGTCTTGGTATACAACCTTGGCTATTCTTAAACTTAAAAGCAATCCTCCTGTCTCTGCCTCCTAAATGCCAGGGACTAGAGGCATGTACTACACCACTCTTGGCTAAGCCACATTAGGTAGTAGAGTGGGGCACTTCAACGTCAACGACTGCCTGCCTTCCTTCATCCCTTTATTTATTTATTTAGAGGCAGGGTGTCACTATTTATTTATTTAGAGGCAAGGTATCACGGTCATAGCCCTAGCTGTCCTTGAACTTACAGAAATTATGTCCTACCATACATGACAGGTATTTAGTTTAGCTAAGTTAATTAACAAGATGGCATGAGAAATGGAAACAGAACACAACCTGAGCCATGACTGGCTTATTTAAGTTAACTAACCACTGCCCTTTCCCCTCTACACTTGAGGAAAACCCAAGTCACAGGTATGGAACAGAAACTCCAGAGACTGCTCTCTCCCAGTGCTGTTCCCCACTTTACATACGGCAATTCCCATCAACAGGGTTAGTTCTCATTCCATTACTTCAGCAGCTAGTCACCCTAACAGTTATGTCTAGCTATGAAGAGAGGGAATTAGGCCAAAAAGCTGATGTAGCCAACTAAAACTACGTAAGAACCTTCTTACTCCATGACTCTTATACGTGTAAAATCTCTATTTCAGAGTGGACATCTCATTACCATGCAAACTTCTGCGGCTTTCACTCAACCACCATCTTTGGATGAGCTAGTATCTAGGATGGCTCCATATTAGCTTACTGAGGGAGAACCTACTACACACATACTTTCAAGAACAAACTTCATACCAAACCCATGACTTAATTTCCATACTATCAAGGGACACACACACACACCCAATCCCACCTCAAAGACACTTATGCAGCCTAACAAGATGAAGGACTTATGATAGATCTCCTTGTTGTATCTCTCCTTCAATGGGACTTTCCGGCTGTCATAATCCCAGCTGAGTGTACCATATTATCTATAGGTTTGAGAGTTCTAGAGAGAGAGACCACCACATTTCTAATGTACTTCAGCTGCTTTTCTCACAGACAAACCTAGAAATGTGCTGGATGCAAGAAAAAAACAGCATCAAAAGTTACAGCAACTTTCCAACATTCAACATATACTTTCTACCTCAAGGAAAGCTATACTACAAAAGAATCCAAAACTGGCTACGAGATGTTTTTTTTTTTTCCTTTTTTTTTTTTTTTTTTTTTTTTTTGGTTTTTGAGACAGGGTTTCTCTGTGTAGTCCTGGCTGTCCTGGAACTCACTCTGTAGACCAGGCTGGCCTCGAACTCAGAGACCTGCCTGCCTCTGCCTCCCAAGTGCTGGGATTAAAGGTGTGTGCCACCATATGTGCAAGATATTCTTCATACTGAGTTTTAAACTTACAAAGGCAACTGATATAGAATGAGTAAGAACTCCACAAAGCAAATTCCTAGTAGCACCCAAGGAGTATATGTGACACCCGTTTCATATCTGGTATTATTTCCAGGCTCAGATTTTTTTACTCAATTGTTAAATTAGCATAATCATTGTTAGCACCACTGCCTCCAAAGGCATCCATTAAGAGACTCCAATCAGACACCTATTGCATGAACACAGCAGACCTGGAGCCTTTCTCAAGCCTCTGGGGAAAAGTAAGGCCCTAATGTTTCCTAAGAGAGTAGTTCTCAAAGGGGCATAGAGCATAGTCATCTGTATGGCCTCTAGAAAGCAGACTGCGGACACACCCCAGAACTTGAAATACACTTCTAGGATGAGACTTTCACATCTGCAGATGCTGCTGTGGCAGCTCAAGGACCATGCTCAATAAACCACTTCATAAGGTGTTTCTTACATGTAATAACGTGACTTTACTCCTGTCCATCTAGAACACCAGTCACGTGCCATCCTGAGATTGACTGAATAGTCAGTCACTTCAGTGCTGTGAGTTCAGAGGAGGAACCTTAACTGATGAAGGCTGTCCTAGAATGGTCATTTGCTAATCCCAACTTGGCCTCTTAGAAGTCTCCTCTTACCCTAGAATACTCAAGCAGACTTTCCCATTGCGGTAGAAGTTGGGGTTAAACCTCACTGTGTTATTGCCCGTTGTCATCAGTTTGACCCGAGGTGGGTGGATGGGATAGTCGGGTGGACACCGAAAGACGAACAGGAAGAAACCTCCTTCATAAGGAGTGTCAAATGGGCCTGTGATCAATGCATGAATCTGCAAAATAAAACCCCATCTCAAAATTGTGAGGTGACGCCCCACCACAACCCCTCCTAGCCTCCACCTGCTCCCACCACCAGAAGCTGTCACCAACAGCATGCACTGCCTGGTATTCATGGTCCACATCCTCACCATACACAATGAACACCTGGGCTCACTTATGTACATAGGTCTTCAATGTAAGGAAAGTCCATTACAGTGGAGTACCATCATACACCTTGCTCAGAGGTTATGTTCAAAAGTTAAAGACCAAGATAAAAAGTGACCTTTGTCAGAGGCAGGTGGATTTCTGAGTTCGAGGCCAGCCTGGTCTAGAGTGAGTTCCAGGACAGCCAGAACTACACAGAGAAACCCTGTCTCAAAAAACAAAACAAAACAAAACAAAACAAAGTGACCTTTGTCAATAGTACCTTAAAACAAGTTTTGTTTTATTTCTCCCACCAGACCTCCCTGATTGGTGTTATGGACAACAAATGGAACCTAAATATATAAAATATACAATATAAAATTAAGTTTTTATGCTTAGGAAGTCAGTACATATTTTGACTGAGATGCTTGGATTTGCCAAGATTAATCACGCTTATGATGCAAGTCCATTCTGTGTGTGTGTGACAGGAAGAGGAGGAGAGAAGGGAAGATGAATGGAAGAAGGGAGATTGGAGGATACAGCACCAGTGCCAACAACAGTGCAGAACTGATAACTACATGGATGCAAAGACTGTCTGCTCGATTCCTCCAGAGGATCAAAACTACTGTGCCAAAGATTACTACAAAAAAAAAAAAAAAAAAAAAAAAAAATCAGGGCCCACTCATGGCCAATGGAAACCCCCCCAAAAAATTTCTAACACTGCTGTAAAAATAAATAAATAAATAAATCAGTATTCCTAAAAACATAACATTAAGTTCATTTCTCTTCCTCCACAAGTCATAATTATTCCTCTTTTTTTTTTTTTTTTTTTTTTTGTTTTGTTTTGTAAGACAGGGTTTCTCTGTGTAGCCCTGGCTGTCCTGGAACTCACTCTGTAGACCAGGCTGGCCTCAAACTCAGAAATCTGCCTGCCTCTGCCTCCCAAGTGCTGGGATTAAAGGCGTGCGCCACCACTGCCCGGCTCATAATTATTCCATTATTGAACATAATTTTCCTTCAAGGGAAGCAAACTTGAGCTGACTCGATTCTATGCTTTTTTTCAAAGGCTCCTAACTAATGACTTAAGTATGCTCAGAATTTAACCGGCAAGAGGGAAAAAGACCTTGTACTCCCATGCCTCAAATCTATAATCCTACACTGCCCTGGCAACACAGTAGGTTATATTCTAGTCTGCAAACTCTGAAAATAGCAAAGGCAACTGGCATCAATTTTACAGCCTCAGAGATTAGCATACTACCCTAGCATGTGTATGGAGACAGCATGTCACCAGAACAATATTTCCAATCACATGAAAAGAAAAAAAGAAAACAAAATTCATTTAAAAGAAAGTCTATTCAAAATAAAAAAAAAGTTTGTGTGTGTGTGTGTGTATATATATATATATATATATATACACACACACACATATAAATATAAAAGTTGAGTTTTTACTTTAGGAAATCTCAACTCACTGGTTTTTGCTTAAAACCCTAGATTTAGGTTATCTGACTTTTCCCCCCAACATCAGCTTATGTACAAATTCACTCCCAAGGGTAGAACATTTAATGACGAGAGAAGCCTAGATATATATGCCAGAAGAACATGACTATTATGCAGAAGCTTCCTGTGTAGAGGACAAGAGAGGATAGGTCTCTGGGGTGAGAGATACTCTAAATCGTTAAGACTAGAAATCTGTACCACGAACACCTCAGCCAAGACGGTCTCATCCTTGCCTTCCTTGCACCTGACTAGCAGCACTACAGTCAGAATCAAGATGCTGAGATGGAGCAGAGATGGGGAGTAATGGGCAGTTGACCACACGGATCACCTAGAGTGGAGCAGCTGAGAGCAAAGAGTGGTCTGTTAATAGCTAAGCTGGAACAAGAGGTACAGCTTGTCAATATGAGGATTTTCTAAGCCAAACAATACCTGTGTATACTCTAACAACAGACCTATTTAAGATTCTGTACTACTTCTCACTGTATATAACCTTGGGCAACCCACTTACTTTCTCGGGGTTTTGATTTCTTCACCTGAACAATCAGAGAGGAGAGCTGAATTATCATTTTTTAGGTCTTTCCAATTTTATGTGCCCAATTTTCCCATAATTCCCCCTCCCCCTCCCCCATCAAGTTACCTACCTTAGTCATGTCAACAGTGTCAGGTACAACGAACATTCCTGGAGGAGGCTCCTTATAAATGGACATGATATCCCTGTATAACACCAAGAGGAGGTAGGAGGAGTGAGGAAGGAAGAGGGAAATCCCTTGAGAGGGACAGCTATTACCACCTCAGTGAGCCCAGGGTTTGAGAGAGTGGTGCTTGGTACTGAAAATGTTTGCACTGTCCTTTTTGGCTGAGAAATCTCAGCTGAATACTTGTCAGGCAGGCAGAAACAATTATTATCAAAGGGGCATTGTTGGGGGGGGGGAGTACTGAGAGAAGACAAATAAGCCAACATCCCAATGATACCAGATGTCACCCTGGAAAAGGCATATCCCATTCACTCTTACTTCTTCCCATGTGGAAACTCATTTACTTCCCATCTCCCAGGTATCACAACTGAGCACAGAGATATTCTCAAAACTAACTAAAAACTTATTCCATAAACCATATGGGTTTACTTTGCTGGTAAGGAGACTATATGAAGCCAGTGGGAGCAAGTCTACCATGGCCTGTGTGTCCAGGAAACTAATGGGATGAAGTTGTTTTGGGGAAAAAGGAATCCTCTGGAATTACCAGAATCTCATCTCTGAAAGACGACATTTAGTAACTAGGATGGATGAACTTCTGGGTTAGTAATCAACTAGAATGGATCAATTGAGAACTGACTCAGAAAAAGTCAATTATGAGTTAGTCTGGGGACACAGCAGGGTAACAGAACAAAGAAGTTTGTCCAGGCCAAACTCAAAGCTGTATCAAGACTAGGAGAATCAAACAGCTAAGGAGTTGAGAGTTGTATTCTGAGTTTAAGTTCGAGGTGGCAGTATCTGTGAAGTTGTTCTGTGTCCGGCACTGTGCCAAGTACTTTACACGCATGGTGTAGTTTATTTTTTTATTAAAAACTTGAAAAATATGTAGCTAGGCAGACACCTGAGGGGACTTGGAATGTTTGGGATAATATCCAGATAAGGGGTATGAAAAGAGTAAGTCTGGTCACCAGGAAACAAGTTTCAGAGTTAATAGCTCAACAGTCTTATCCCTTGCCATGCAATAGGCACTATACTAAGTGAGCACTTTTGCAAAACATATTTATCTATGAAGTGATATGATCTAAGATCAGTCACCCAAAAACACAAGCACAGAAAGGCCCTAGGCCCTTTGTTCCTATATTTGAACGGAGTACATCTGCTTCACAAAAGTAAACCAGAAAATCTAGGGAGTAAATACAGGAAAAAAAGTTCTTGAATAGGATATTACAATGCAGAGTGATACTGAGAGATGGGAGGAACGCTGAGTTTCTGGGACAGGTGTGAGAGACAGCTATGGGGAGACCATAACGGGGGTTCAAAAGATGAGCTGGAAAGTCAGGGAGGCTATCTGGACTCGTGGAAAGGACCATATGGTGGGGAAAATGAGGAATGGAAAGGTAAAAAAGGCTGACTCGAGCCTACAACTGGGCAATGCAGGTAGAGTATGTTCCAAGCGGGGACTCTAGAAGAGATGGGGGGACTTATGGGTGGGGCCTGAGGGTAGCCTTTAGGTAAGTAAGCTGGTGGGGTAGGTTAGCGGGGAAGTGCGAAGGGCGGGACCGAGTGTTACAGAAGAGCAAAAGGGTCGGGTTTCGGGTGAACCGGAGGGGGTAGGGATAGGGCGTCTGGAACAGAGCTGCAGGGCTCACCGGAGGTCGCAAGGGGCGGGGTAGGCCCGAGGGCAATCGTGGATCTGTTTGGGCTTTAGGGCCGGGCGCTGAGGAGAGAGGGAGGGTGGGAAAGGGCAACACTAAGGCCCCGTCAGTAGAGGACCGCAGGGTTTGGGCCTGGAAGACATGAGGCGGGAGTGAGCCCCGATGGGGAAAGGTTGGGGGGGGGCAGGAAAGGTCGAGCCCTGGAGCTCCGGGGTGAGGGAGGAAAAACCCCGGCTCACCGCTTAATCCGAAGTAGACACTGAGGCGCGGTTCGCTCGCCGTCCCAGTCCGAGCTGAGCGTGGGGTCCCAATGGCTAAGCAGCGCAGCCCCGTGGGCAGCGGCCGAGGGCGGGAGTCCTGGCAGCGGAGCCAGGCCGCTCCCCGGTCCCCCGGCCCCGCCCGCCGCCGCCGCCGCCGCCCACACATCCGGCAGGAAAGGCGGCCCGAACCCGCCGCCGCTCCCGCTAACGCCGACCACACCGGCAACACCACTCGCCCCTGGGCCTGATGCCCCGGCACCCGCCGTCGCCGTCGCCGCCTCCTCAGTTGGACTCTCCGCCATCGCTGCTTCGCTTCCGGGACTGCTCAGCAGCACGTCCGCCGACCAGAGCGGCCGCTGCTGCTCCCGCACCACCGAGAGCCGGGCAAGAGTGTCCCCACCCTCCGCTTCCCTGGCCCGGGTGGCGCTGACTCCGCCCACCTCCGCCCGGACCAGCGAGAGGCGTGCTGCCAGAGCGTCCACCCACGGTCCTCCAGAGAGGGGGGCGGGGGCGGGGGCTAGCCGACTAGCTGGCGCTCCCGGCCGGCGCAGGTTCTGCGATCCGCTGGAGATGCTGGCAGTCCACCGTGGTTAAGGGTTTTATGTTGGAGTGTTGATGTAAGAGAAGACAGTTCAAAGAAGATGGAGAGAGCCACAGCTTCTCCTTTAAAGGGAAGGACCATCGGTACTCAATCCTGGGGTAGAACTGAAGTCCAGCTTCCCTCTAGGGCGATCGAAGGAAAAGCTTGACTAGTTTAGGGCCCTTCACATCCCTATGGCTCTGTGATGGATCATGCCTGGTTTTCTCTCCCACTAACGACTACTATTGCCCCTGACTGTGGATGGACCAAGTAGAACAGAATCAGAACCTACGAATAAAACACCACCTTATTTCAGTTTATTCAATATTTATTTATGAAGGGCAGACTAAAAGCCAGGAGCTGTTGCTAGGCATTGCCCTGGAGATAATGACACAGAAGTTGACAGCTTGGTAGGAGTCAAGCACTAGGTTAGATTCCAAGCTCAGTACCTTTTCTACCTGCTAATCTTGGAATTATGGGTTTGAAATTCTAGATTTCTTAGAACTATATTGAGATTTGTAATATGAAAATTAATTCTATGACTAAGGGGAAAAGACTAACCTTTCTCTACTGACGGGAATATGTGTGTGTGTGTGTGCTCATTGCGGGAAAACCAGAGGTACCCTATGACTGAGAATTTACACAACCCTTTCAGCTGGTTTGAGACAACATTATAACAAACATACTGATTCTTCTACAGCAAAATGTATATTTTTTTTGAGACAAGGTCTCCATATGTAGCTGCTTACCTCAGCTTTCTTAGTGCTGAGATGACCTGCATAAGCCACCACACCCAATGAAATATTCATATTAACTTTAGTACATTTATGAATACTCATTCTAGAACAAATAGCCAGAGCCTCACTTTGGATCTTGTTTCCCCACACTCTTTTTTTTTTTTTGTAGTTGTTTTTTTGTTTTTTCTTTTACTCCCAAAGAAGCCTGGCTCCTGTGATAGCACATGCCTGTAATCTCAGCACTAGGGAAGCTGAGGAATCAGGAGGGTCCTGAGATGTAGGATAGTTGGGACCACAAATTAATCAAGGCCAATCTGGGCTATAAAGGGACACTCTGTCTCAAAAAACAAAAACCAAAAAGTGAAAAGCCTTGGTTCTGGACATTTGTGCATTTTCTCAAATGGTCGGGTGGCGTGGAGGACGGTCTGGAAATAGCGAATACATTATTATGTTTTGAAGTTGCCATTAATTGAGTGCTTAAGGTTACACATTGTTTATCTGTTTTATCTTACTTGTTCCTCTCACCAGCTCTGTGATGTAAGGACTGTTATTAGTCTTTTGTAACAGATGGAATGACAACAGGCAGACAGAAGGTCAGCCACATGTATAAGATCACACTGAGAGCAGGGGGCAGAGGTGCATTGGATTTCATACGTTGTCATTTTGCTACACAAGCAGGCACACCCCTAGGATTCTAGCTTGTGTGTTATTTGTGAATGCAGCTTAGTGTAGTTCATCTTAGGAACGTAACATGAAATAAAACTAATCAGCATACTATTGTATAGATGTTCCATGTTTTGTTGATGTATCTTTGTTTTGGTTTGATTTTTTAAAATGAAATAACATTTTATTAAAAATAATTATTTTGCCAGGCAGTGGTAGCACTCATGACTTTAATCCAGCATTCAGGAGGCAGAGGCTGGCAGTTCTCTGTGACTTTGGGCTCCAGCCTGGTCTACAAAGCTAGTTCCAGAACACCCAGGGATACAGGGGGGAAATAACTTTGGCTCTTCTGAAACTCACTTTGTAGACCAGCCTGGCCTTGAACTCACAGAGATCAAGATCAGCCTGCCTCTGCCTCCTGAGTGCTGGGACTAAAGGCAGGTGCTACTACCAGCCAGCAACAGAGAAAACTATTATTACACAGAGAAACTCTGTCTCAAAAAAAAAAAAAAAGAAAGAAAGAAAGAAAGAAAAAGAAAAAAAAGAAAAAGAAAAAGAAAGAAAGAAAAAGAAAAAAAAGGAAAAGAAATTTGGTTTGTAGAGTCAGGCACGGTGCCACAATCCTATAATTCCAGCACTTGGGAGAGGCAGGATGGTCAGAAGTTTAAAGTCACACTTTAACTTGGCCATCACACTTAGCCAAAGTCATTCCCCCCCCCCCCCCATCCAAAGACAGGGTTTCTCTGTGTAGCCCTGGCTACCTGAAACTTGCTCTATAGACCAGGCTGACCTCCAAACTCAGAGACCCACCTGCCTCTTCTTCCTGACTACTGGGACTAAAGGCGTACACTAGCACACAAGGCTGCACCAGTATTTTTTAAAGTAACTGCACTGTACTTTTAATATTTATAACTTTTACTAATTGGCCCCTCCTTGACTTGTCTCCTCCTTTTTACCTCAACCCCCGTTTCAGATAGTCTCACTATGCAACTCTGGTGATCTGGAACTCACTCTGGACCAGGTTGGCCTTGAACTCACAGCAATCCACCTGCCTCTGCCTCCCCAGTTCTGGGGTTTAAAAGCATGTGTTACCATTCACAGCTACATTAGACCTTTCTTCCTGATACTTTCTATGCTTACAGTACTCTTCCCTTACTTCTAGCCGAAGAAATCTTAATTACTTAACCTCTCCAAACCTCCTCTCTTCCTAGTAAAACTGGGACAACAACCGAAGATACTAAAAGCAGAAAATATGGTGGTGAATGGGGCACCATGACTGCCCAGGGCCAATAATAATTATTAACTCTTATTATTCTTAAATGTCCTTTAAAGCCAGTTGGACTTACTTTCACTTTCTTTGTCAAGCCATAACATTTCCAGGCATATTATTATTACTATGTTTAATTACTCCCTCTTCAGGTTCCTATGGTTGGTTATTCATGCCTTTATTACAGCTCTCGCAAGTTTTATTTCAGTGGTTTGGTTACTCACGTCTGGCCACTGGCTAGGGCTTCCTCTAGAGCAGGAAGAATGGGACACCTAGCCCTAGGGCCTAATGTTCAATAGATACTGCACAAAGGTCAGGAGGATGGAAAGGAGGCCAGCATGGTAGCCACTGTCCCTCCCCCTGGTCATAGCTCTTTAGCATCTCACCTCTTCTCCTTCTCTTCCTTAGGTAAGAGTGATTTCAAAGTGTTGTGCCAAACTTGCACAGAGAACCAGCAAGTCAAGGCATGATGGATTGCCAAAGATGGCAGGTACTTAAAAAGCCAGCTCACCAGCCACCATGGGAGGCACTGATAGAGCAGAGGCCAGGATAACATAAGGACCCAGAGAAGGGTGAACACAAAGTGAGCTGGCCAACTTCCTCCAGTGTCCATTGACTTTCTCAAGGCAACATCTGGCTACTTTCCATAGGGAACGTGGCCAGAGGGCAATAGCATGCTTGCTGGAACTAATTCTATGCCCCTCTGGGAATGGCTGACAGTTGAGCCAGCTTCCCATAGGAGCACGGCTCCAAGCCTTCTTCCTCCCCAGCTTCATGTTGTTTTTGTGCTGGGCCAACACAATTTGGTAAGACTGCAAGCATCATTCTCAGATGGTAGGGGTTGACCAGTGTTCAGATGGCCTTTCTGAGGAGATGCACCAGGAAGACTCATCTCCGGCTTCCCAGTGGTGGGTCCCACCACTGTCTGGGGCATCCTTTCCCCTCCAGCATTCCGGCTTGTGACTTGGTGCTATGCCAGGAATAAATGAGTATTTCCCTACTAGATCATAAATCCTAAACTAAGAAAAAAAATCAGAACTTGGAACAGATATTTTAAAGCTTTTAATAGGCCAGGCGGTGGCAGCACACGCCTTTAATCCCAGCACTTGGGAGGCAGAGGCAGGTGGATTTCTGAGTTCGAGGCCAGCCTGGTCTACAGAGTGAGTTCTAGGACAGCCAGGGCTACACAGAGAAACCCTGTCTTGAAACACCAAAAAAAAAAAAAAAAAAAAAAAAAAAAAAAAAGCAAGCTCTTAATAATTGAAAATACCTCTACACATACACACATACACACACACACACATACACACACACATACACACACACACACACATTACATATATGTGCACACATACATGAATATATTTGGTTTTGTTGGCAGTGTGTTTGAAGCCTGACTGGCTTGGACCTATAGCAAAGGCTGGCCTAGAATTTCTTGACACCTTTGCCTGTATCCTCCGAGTGCTGAGGTTACTAAGCACTTACTGAGCATAAGCAACCTCACTTATTTACAACAGCTGTTTAATAGTGCAGTAAAAACCATTTATTTTGTGAGCTGGGAGATGCTTCCAGTGAATGAAGGGCTTGCTGCCCACACATAAGAGCTTGAGTTTGGATATCCAGTAAAAGCCTGGTGTGAGGGGCTGGCAGAATGGCTCAGAATGTAAACCATAACTACTCAGGCAGAGCACTCATGTTTGGTTCCCAGGACTCACACTGGGTAGCTCACAACTGCTTTAAACTCCAACTCCAGAGGACATAACATTTCTGACCTCCTAAGGCACCTACACTCTCATGCACACAGACACATGCACATACACATAATAAAAAATAAAAAGTATTTGGGCTCCAGATTCAGTGAGACTCTGTCAAAAAAAAAATAGCGTGGATAAGGACAGGGATGTGAATCAGTTGGTTGAATGCTTGCCCTGACCCCCAGCAGCATGTGAAGCTGGGTGAGTATACAAACATTACCTCATTTACATATACTACCTGTAATATTTCATTTCCTTACAATCACCAAAAATCAGTCTCATCACCAGTGTAGGGATGGAGAAGTCCCCACTCGGGAGATAGTAACATCTTAGGATGGGGCAAGGCTGAGATTTGTATTTCTGTTTGCTTCTCAAACCCATGCACTTCTGATCTTCCTGCCCACTAGCTAGGAATAAAACTCAGGGTTTCAAACATGCCAGGCAAGCAGTCTATCACTGAGCCCCACTGCCAACCTCATGATCAGCTCCTGATTGTGGTTCCTATGCCCTTCTCAGAGTGTAGTTTATTCTCATAACACCCCCTCCCCCCCATAAACACTTTGCACTAGGCAAAATGGCCTCTTCCGTTCACCAGAGCTAATGTCAAGATCTCTGAAGAGCCTTAGAGGTTATGATACTAACTAGCCTATAGTGGATATGAAAGCATTCTCCCTCCAAGAGTCCACTTGCTAGATTCCTAGCCCTGCCTAGCTGTTAAGTTCAGCCAACTCCAAGGCTCTTTGAAGGCCAGGACAGGATGGAAGGAGATCCTTACCACCCTCTCAGATTCCTGGCCTTTCACAGGAAGGAAAAAGCAACTACTTTCCCTGGGGAGTGTTCCTTGATTACCTCCAAAGCAAGTGACCTGCCAAGGGTGCCAGCATCATATCCCCAAGGGTTATGGTGTTCCGTCTGTGTAACAGCATTACCAGTTAATCTATTGCTCCCTTGGTGACACTTTGCTAGGTCACCTTCAGTCCTCTTTGGCCTGAAACTGCCAGGCTGTCTCAGGATTTACCACTGGTCAGTAACCCTGAGGGAGTTACTTTAGGTAAAACACCTAAGAGAGCATCTGTCAATGGTTGTCAACTTGACAATCTATTGCTACTGATATCTAGTGGCTACATTAGGAATGCTCCTTCCACTTACTGAACAGAAACAGAAGCACCCCTCAAGACAACTGAAACTGTCTTGTAGGAATAATCTGTGTGGAAGCATTACCTGTCAACAGAGTTGATGGCCTATTAGCAAAAGGCAGGAAGTAATAGGTAGGAGTTCCAGGAGACAGAAATTCTGGGAGTTAGGCTGAGGAAGATTTGCCACCCGGGCTCTGAGGAAGTTGGACATGTGAAACTGAGGAAAAGAAACCGGCCATGTAGCTGAACTCAGGTTCAAATAAGTCAGGTAAGTTAACAGTTAGTGGGAGTGTGTGTGTGTGTGTGTGTAGAAGCAGCCTAGCTTACTGCCTAGGCATTTCTTAAATAAATGTAAGCCTCAGAGTGGTCATTTGGAAACTGGGGCACTGACGTTATACTACCTGGTCCCATACACATCAAAGCTGAGAAGTACAGGAGTAACCATCAAATGGAACAGGGTTGGAAATGTCTGCTTACTGCATGGCCTTGGGCAAGTCATTGAACTTATATTCTCGCTGAGTCAGCACAGTGATAAGAAGAGGTGCTAGAATTTGAATGATAGCTTTACTAACCAGCTATACAACCTTAGCAGGACGCCCCACCCCTCGAGCTCTCCTCTTGGTTTCTTATAAAAAATGACTTGTTCCAGACACGAGAACTGGCTTAATGGTTAAGAACTCAAACTGAGAGCTGCAGAGACGGCTCAGTGTTAAGAGCACTGGCTACTCTTCCAGAGGACCCGGGTTTACTTACCAGACCCCATATGGCACTCAGAACTGTGTCACTCCAGTTCCAGGGGATCTGACATCCTCAGAGATGTACATGCAGGCAAAACACCACACCAAAATACATATAATAGAAATAAATAATTTTCAAAAAAGAAAAAAAAAAAGAGTTCAAACTCTTCCTTTTTTTTTTTTTTTCTTTTTTTTTTTTCTGTTTTTTGAGACAGGGTTTCTCTGTGTAGTCCTGGCTATCTTGAAACCCACTCTGTAGACCAGGCTGGCCTCGAACTCAGAAATCCACCTGTCTCTGCCTCCCAAGTGCTGGGATTAAAGGTATGCGCCACCACCGCCCGGCTTCAAACTCTTCTTATAGATGTGGGTTCCACTCCTACTAACACATCTGCCTGTAACTCCAATTCCAATCTGACAGCTTTCTGGCCCGAATGTCTGCATGGATTCTCCTGCCATCTACATACACAAACATGGATGCCTGTATGCTTTTCACGTGTGTGTGTGTGTGTGTGTGTGTGTGTGTGTGTGGAGGGGGTGGCAGGAGATGAGTCATTGTTTTACCTGAGCCATCAGTGCCATTTTAGTCAAATGAGGGGGGAGGACACAAGCCACAGAAAAAGAAGCTTCACAACTCCAAGGAATTCACTAGTCCACACCCTCCAAAAGCACTTTGGCTCAAGCAAAGATTATAGATTAAGGGAAAATTGTGTCTTCTGTTTACTCACCATTTCAAAAGCCCATGAGGCTAAGGGTGAAAATGCGACTCAGGAGCTAGATACAGGTGATGAGGCCTCGAGGCCTCCCGCCACCTTCATCTTCTGTGGAGCCATAGGCTACTGTGACAAGAACCTTTACTCAGATGGGCGTGGTGGTTACAGCTTTTAATCCCAGCACTTGGGAGGCAGAAGCAGGAGGATTTCTGTGAGCTGAAGGCTAGCAGAACAGATTGAGTTCTAGAACATGGGGAACTATGCAGAGAAACAAAACAACAAAGAAGGGAAGAATCTCTACCCCACAGAGCCATCTTGACTACTCAATCAACACTCTACCTTTAATCTGCTTCTCTACAGCACTTTTAAAGTGTGGCAAAAATAAAAAAGGGCTGGGGGTAGGGAGAAACATCAGATGGGTAGCACCTTTAAACTAAGGCTAATTCCCCTTCCCTGCTCAGGGTTTTGGACAAACTCTTTTGCCTTCCTAAGCACAGGTCTCTCATGTGTAAAACAGACTTAATGGTTATGCTTAACAGGGTTGCTGTTCAACACTCAGCACAGAGTTTGTAGTAAATTAAGCTCCTCAAAAACCGTTACCTGTTATAAACAATAGGGGGCGCATGCCTTTAATCCCAGTAGAGGCAGGTAGATCTCTATAATTTCATAGCTAACCTGGTCTATATAGGTTATATATAAGTTCCAGGCCAGTCAAAGCTACACAGCAAAGCCCTAAGGACTCAACAAAATAAAACAATACACCCCCTCCCACCTCAAATAAGCAAAATCCAATGAAATGGCACCTGTTGATATGCTACATTTTTAAGGGACAAAGCACCAATATCACTACCCAGGCTATTTCATATTCTCCTGGGAGACCTGAGACCCTTTCATGCTCTGCCCACTTCTTTATCACCAAGGCTGACCCAAGTGTCACTGCTCACCATTCCAAAGCCTCCCCCTCCCCCCAGGGTAGAAAGACAGGCACAGGCACATGGTTTAGAGAAACGTTGTTTAATGGTAAAGCTCGGCACACCCCAGCACCAGGACTGGCATGGAGTCAAAGCAGCAGGGACGGCTGGGTGACCCCATGGAGCCTCACATGGCGAAGAGGATGAGGAAGGCGACCATCAAACAGAATAGTCCCATGGCCTCAGACAGGGCAAAGCCCAGGATGGCATATGAGAAGAGCTGCTGCTTGAGAGACGGGTTCCTGCAGAGACAGGACAGAGGATGGATCAGAAGACGGCAAGGGAGGGGCTGCTATTCCAAAAGGGGCTAGCCTACATCTACCCTGAGAACTTGGACAGGAACGGAGACTGGCAACTTTGCATGTGGTGTACTTCAATTCTGACTTAGGTCACTGGAGAAATAGGAGGTAAAAGAACATCAACCTGGAGACTCCTGCTTGCTAAGACTCTGCCCAAATGGGGTGGAATTTATATGAAGAACCATTGCAGACAGCCCCAAACTTACCTGGCATAGCCAATAATCAAGCTACCAAACACTGTGCCAATGCCAGCCCCTGATCCAGCCACACCAACTGTGGCGGCCCCAGCACCAATGAACTTGGCTGCCGTGTCGATGTCCCGGGAAATAACACTGGTCTGAAATTCCCGTCTGGCCACCTGGAGAGGGGAGCGGCTGCAGGAAGGCTAGAAGGAAGGGAGGCAGTGAGGGAGTGCAAGGAGCAGTGAGGCCACAGTCAGGTGGCCCTCCACGCTCACCCCGCCCAAAGGGCAGAGTGCTCTGCTTGCAGACAGAATGTCAGTCCTAGGGTGTTTTCAGATAGGCCTGGTCACATCTATGATTATCATTTGAGTCTTGGAATTACAAGGCTGTCATAGTGGATCCTCTAGTTCTCCTGAAAGCACCACAGTTAACTGGAGGGACCATTGCCTAGGGACATTCTGAGGGGCCTGACTTCCTTACCTGTTTAGATGGGGCCTCTGGTCTACTGAGGAGGGAGGCAGACACAGGCCTGATTAGACCCCTGGTACAGGAGCGGATCTGTGAAATCAGAAAGATATATTGCTCCAAATCAGACAAACAAAAACAAACAAACAAAAACCCCAGAAACCACAACCTAAGCGGCAGGAGTTTGTCACAATACATTTCAAGGTCAATTAACTTATTCTTATTTTTCTCAGGTAGGTCTGCAATCGGAGACAGCTATGCTGAGAATCTGTAGTAGCAGCCATCATCATTTGATATAATGTACCAGGCTGGGGAGCACTCACAAGATCCTGGGGTCAATCCTCAGAACCAAACCAAACCAAACCAGGTACCAAAGTTCCTTTCCAAGGGCACAGACTTAATCAGTTTCCCAGATTCAAACATCCAATCAGTTTTTGAGGTAACAAAAGGCACCAAGGGGAGAGATTTACTGAAAATGCATTTACAGCAACATATATCCTTCATGCAGGGGACCAGAGAGCCTGGTCTGACTCCCAGAACAGCCATCTTAGAAAAGCTCGACACAAATTTCTTGACATATTATTCAGTGCAATGACTCTCAGGTTTGGCAGAACACTGGAATCACCTGGGGTGTTCTACCAAAATTACTTGGGGCTCCCCCTTCATTCTCACAGTCTGACGGAATTGGTCTGAGGTGCAGTCGGGGCATTAGGAGCATTAGGCTTTCCAGATGAACTGAACATGCAGCCAAGGTTGAGAAAAACTGCTTTCTGGTTGTCTGGCTACAGCCAAATCAGGACTATGATAAAAGGTCAGCTCTAGCTTATCTGAGGACACTCAGAAAGCCCTGAAAGCTTGGTTTACAGGCCTGAATAGGGTACCTGCAAACACATCCTATACCCTTCCCCAATAGACATCACCATCATCAACACGGAACGCCAGCTCCTCTTAGTCCATTCATTAAACAAACTGCTCCCATACCATACCTGGCACTATAGGGAAACCCGGAGTCACCGCTTACCAGAACTGGAGAAATGAGCAGTGCCTTGGTGGTCTGCATTTTTCAATCTGCAAGAAGAAGGGGGTGAAAATAAATATAATTCCTATGAAAGCCCGGGTGTTTGCTTATACTGGTACCTCTTGTCGTCCCCATCTACCTCCAATCGATCTCCCCAACCCTCTTCCTATACCCCAGCTAAGGAGAGCATTAGAGGTCAGAAGGACAGAGCAGATTCCGGGGTCAACCACATTCTGCGCAGCGGGTCTGCAGAAGGACCAACCAAGAACGGAAGTAAAAGGAGGTGGCTCAGGCCCCAAGAGGGAAATGTTGCGAAAGGGAATGGTCTCCCGGGAAGACTGGAGGCAGAGACTGGCAGACGTCGTGCAGGATCCTGCCCAAGTTACATAGCTGTCCCCTACTCTCCCCAGCGGCCGTTTATCGCTCATTACCGTTGGTAATTAACACTAATTGATAAGGCTTAAAGACTCTCGTTCTCCTTCCCTATCCCTGGAGGCAAAGGCTGCTCCACGTGGCACAGCTCACGGCCTTGCAGACCCCTGTCTCCCGGTCCCAAGTCACCTGCACTCCCACGCCCCTGCAGCCCCTGCTCACACCACAGCACACTCCTGCTCAAGGTGACTGACTCACCTCCCAGCTTTAGCCCTTGGTCTCAGCACTCAGCTCCCCCACCCACGTGTTCGGAGTCCCTCCACTCCCATTGGCCGTTATCTCTCCGCGTTCCAATTGGCTAGCGTCATCAACTCCATCTTTCTTATTGGTCTTTTTCAGCTTCTTCCTCTCTCTCCACAGGAGCTTCGTGGCAATTCCCGCCTCCTTGCGGATAAAGGCGGGTTCTTTTTCGTGATCGGGGTTACGATTGGTCGAATCCCGAAATGCTTGACCATAGAGTCGACGAGACTCAGAGGTTCTACAACCTTCAACACAAAATGGCGACCAAGGTGCAAGCGGAATTAAAAAGCGTGGGAGTGGTAACCGGCCGCTTGACGCAAGCGGACACGTGATACGGGCTCCGAGCCTTCATTCGGCCGCTTGGACCTTGGAGCGCATTGCTTGTTGGGCCTTGTAGTCCTGTTCGAGGACTCAAGGACCACCGACATCCCGCGAGACGTTGCTTCCTGGCAGGGAGCGCCGACGCCTTTACAGTGCCTTCCAGTATAGTTATTTGTAAAAATCCCCATTTTCGTCCAAGAATTAAGGCAGGCTGGAAAATTTCTAAGTAGTGAGCGTGCTGTTGTGGGCCTGTCAGTGGTCAGTCAACATGGACTCAAAAATTGAATGGTGAAAGAAAAAAACAACAAAAAAAGTACAATTAACAGCCAGGTTTGCTATTTCATCCCTGAAATCCTAGCACTTGGCAAGTGGAGACAGAAAGGTCAGGAGTTCAAGGCTAGACTAAGCTTCATGAGTTTAGGTCAAAAAACCAAGGTGGGACCAGACAATTGTATTAGGAGCGAGGAGAACTCTAAAACAAAAACAATTAGTTGGCAGAACAAAGTATGCAAAGAAGTCAGGTAGTGTATTCTTGTAATTTCAGACAACAGAAGGCTACAGCTGGAAGATTGCACAAGCTCTAGGCTAGTCTGGATTAAGTAGCAAAACCTTGCATAAAACAACAACGACAACACATGTATATGCACACAAGCATGAAGGATAGGAACAGGAAAAATAGGACTGCAATAACCACTCAGCTATTATGAATTAGAATACCTTCCTGGAAAGCAGTTTGGCAATATTTTATGAAATGCTGTGAATCCTCTTTGACCTAGTAATTCTTGAGTAATTGAGAACCTTTAAATGCTCCGCCCTCTTTGAGCCAGTATTAACACTTCTAGGAACCTGCACTAAATAAATAATGTTATGCAAAGGTTTTGATGAAAAAGAATGAACATAGCAGACCTTTTGTCATTGCTTGTTTTTTTTTTTTTCTTTTTTCTTTTCTTTCTTTCTTTCTTTCTTTCTTTCTTTCTTTCTTTTTTTTTTTCTTTCTTTCTTTCTTTTTTTTTTTTTTTTTTTGAGACAGTGTCCCTTTTTGTAGTCCCGGCTGTTCTGGAACTCACAGAGATTTCCCAGTCTCCCAGATTGCTGGAATTAAAGGCGTTTGCTACCATGTCCTCCTGTGCAGAGTTTACTGAATGGGAAAAGTAAATGTCACACTGATAGTAAATACTTAAATAAACTATATATATTTAAACATAAATTTAAAAATATATAGGTGTTTTGCCTGCATGTGTACCACATATGTGTCTGATGCCCTCAGAGGCCAAAAGAGGGCATTGGATTCCCTGGTACTGAAGTTAGAGATACTTGTGAGTCACCTTGTGGGTGCTGAGTCTCAAAGTCAGGTCCTCTGGAAGAACAGACAGTGCTTTTAACTGATGAGCCATCTCTTCAGCCCTAATTTGTTTTATTTTGTTACTATATTTGAAAGTTTGGGCTTGTATGTGCCACAGTGTGGCAGCCAGAGGCCAACTTTCAGTCCACTCCATCCACTGTAGGTTCCAGAGATCAAACTCAGATTGTCATCTGGCTTGTAAGGTAATTAATTGCTCAGACCCATCTTACTGGCCCTAAAGAGGACAGGTATTATAATCCATTTATAAAAATGAGCAGAAATAGGAACCAGAGAGGTGGCTCGGCAGTTGCTTGCTGCTCTTCCAGAGGATAGAACTGTGGTTTCCAGCAACTGTGTCAGGCAGCTCACAGTCCTCTGTAACACCATCTCTGTCTTGAGGGGACCCAAAGACTATGGCCTCTGCAGGAACCTACACTCAGGCACACATGTCCACATGTAGATGCACAAACATACATGCTCAATGAAATCTTTTTTTGTTTTGTTTTTTGTTTTTCGAGACAGGGTTTCTCTGTGTAGCCCTGGCTGTCCTGGAACTCACTCTGTAGACCAGGCTGGCCTCAAACTCAGAAATTCTCCTGCTTCTGCCTCCCAAGTGCTGGGATTAAAGGTGTGCACCACCACTGCCTGACTAATGAAATCTTTAAAAATAAGAATGAACATGAAATAAAATAATAAAAGTTTTCTTTTCCTTTTCTTTTTTTCTTTTGGATAGGGTCTCACATAGCCCAGGGTGGCTTTTGATTCTATCCAGGTTCTAGATGAAGTCTTAATCCTCCTGTCTCCAACTTCCAAGTTCTAGAATTACAGGCATGCACCATCATACCCAGTTTAAGAATATTTTCCTTTTTTCTTTTTTTCTTTCAGAGACGAGATGTTGCTATGTGACCCTGGTGTTCCCAGGGCTGGAGGGTTTAGAACACTAGGGGACCAGAGTTCGGTTCCCAGCACCCATGTGGAGTTGCACATAACAGCTTGTAACTGGAGTTCTAAGGGAGCTCATACCCTCCTTTGGATGTCAAGAACACTTGCACATACTCTGCCTACCCCACATATACATAATTAAAAACTGGCCTAGTGAGATGGACGGCTCAGCAGGTAAAGGCCTTGACCACCAAGTTTTACAAACTAAGTTCCATTCCCAGGACCTACATAGTGGAATGAGAAAAGCCCCCACAAGTCTCCTCTGCTTACTGGCTCACACACCCCCCCCTGGCTCATTCAGCTAGTTTACCCCCAAGAACACAATAAATGAATATATGTAATAAAACATTAAAACAATTCTTTTCTGATTCAAGATCTTTCTATGTAACCCTGACTAGCCTGGAACTCGATATGGAGTCCAGGCTAGCGTTGAATTTACAGAGCTCTACCTTATTCAGCCTCTTAAGAACTGCAGTTGAAGGCACGGCACAAATTATGGCTAAAATTAAATGTAAAGGAGCCTCGTTAGCAAAATAAGTAGTGCTTCAGTCTCACAAAGTTAAATTTAAAAGAAAGAAATGAGGACCGAGAAGAGGTCTCAACAGTTAAGAGCACCGGCTGCTCTTCCAAAAGGTCCAGATTTGGTTCCCAGGACCCACATGACGCCCCCATAGTCTGTAACTCCAGTCTAAGGAATATGACACCCTTGTTTTGGCTTCAGGGCACTGCATGCATGTGGTACGCATGCATTCCTGAACTAAAACACACATAAAATAAAAATGTTTTAAACTAGCAAAATAAACACTAATTTTTTCTTCTTTTTTTTTTTTCTTTTTTTTCGAGACAGGGTTTCTCTGTGTAGCCCTGGCTGTCCTGGAACTCACTCTGTAGACCAGGCTAGCCTCGAACTCAGAAATCCACTTGCCTCTGTCTCCCAAGTGCTGGGATTAAAGGCGTGCGCCACCACCGCCCGGCCAAAATATTTTTTAAAAAACATGGAGAAAAGGCTCATGATTTAAAAAAAAAAAAAAAAAAAAAAAAAATGAAAGCTGCAAAATGAGAAACTGGGTTTGTTGGTATCACTCTTCAAAGTAAATATTTGGCAAGTCCCAGGCAGTGAGAGATCATGTCTGAAAATAAAAGTAGAACATTTGGAGAAAGGATAGATTGTCCTCTGGCCTACACATACATACATATACAAACACATACAAACAAATATAGACACACACATAAAAATATATATGGGGGCTGGTGAGATGGCTCAGCGGTTAAGAGCACTGACTGCTCTTCCAGAGGTCCTCAGTTCAATTCCCAGCAACCACATGGTGGCTCACAACCATCTGTAATGGGATTTGATGTCCTCTTCTGGTATGTCTGAAGAGAGTGACAGTATACTTGTTAGTTGTTATTTCAGATGTCCGACCACAGTTCAGAACAGACCACTCCAGACCACAAGGTTCCAAGTGGGGGAGGTTTATTCAGGAGATAGGGTAAAGGTAGAATGAAGTAGATGGAAGAAGAGAGGAAGAGAAGTAGAGGCTGGCCATGAGCACGTGGAAAGAGAGGAAGAGAAGGGGGGGGGAGGGGACAGCAAGGCAAGAGAGTAAGAGGGTAAGAGAGTAAGAGAGAGAGGAGGGGTCAGTCAAGCAGCCCCTTTTATAGTGGACCAGGCCTACCTGGCTGTTGCCAGGTAACTGTGGAGGTGGAGTTTAGACAGAATACTAACAATACTCATATACATACAATAAATGAATAAATCTTAATATATGTATATATATGTATATACATATACACATACACACACATATATATACATATATACATATATATGATTAAAAGATCAGAAGACAGTGTGTATTTTATAAACTTGACTCAAGCTGGTGTCAGTTAGAAAGAGGAAATCTCATCTGAAGAGTTGCCTCTATCAGATTGGCCTGTGGCGAGTCTATGGGACATCTTCTTGATGGCCGATTGATGATTGATGCGTGGGGCTCAGCCCCCTGTGGATAGTGGAATCCTGTGCCCTCCCCAGCCTTGAGCAGTCTGAACAGACCTTGTTGCCACATAAGACCTTAACACCTAGCGGAATCCAGCTGCTTTGTTTACACTTGCAACTTCCTGCAAGACTTTAGAAAGAGACTGCCCGCTGGGCCTGCCTCACAACTGAAACAAAGGGTGGGTTCTGGTGGGCTTTCCCTATATAAACGCAGTGCTGACCATTAAACTTTGAGCCTTGATCGGAAAACTGTCTTGGCTCCATGTTTCTCTCGCCCCTCGTCTCCTTTTCATTTCCAGTCCTCCTTTCAGGTGAACGCAGTTCATCCGTGGCAGCGGCTATAGAATCCCTGAGCAGGTGGTCTCGAAGTATGTAAGACACTAGCAAGTAAGCTGTTGGGGAGGGGGCAGTTAAGCGGTAAGCAGTGTTGGTACTTGGCTTCTGCTTCAATCCCTGCCTTAAGCCTCCCACGCTGGCTTTCCTTTATGATGGGCTGTAGACTGTAAGATAAAATAAACCCTTCTCAACTTGCTTTTGGTTATGTTGTTTATCACAGCTATAGAAAGCAAACTAGAACAGTATGTAATCCTAATAGTTATTTGGCTTTTAAAAAGATTTATTTATTTTATGCATGAGAACACCACCATTGCTCTCTTCAGACACACCAGAAGAGGGCATCGGATCCCATTACAGATGGTTGTGAGCCACCATGTGGTTGCTGGGAATTGAACTGAGGACCTCTGAAAGAGCAGTCAGTGCTCTTAACCGCGGAGCCATCTCTCCAGCCCCAATAGTTTTTTTTTTTTAATTTAAACGTTTATTTTTTAAAATTATTTTAAAATATTGATTTATTTTATGTGTATGAGCATTCTGCTTGCATGTCTGCATGTCCACCACATGCATGGCTAGAGCCCACAGAGATACGAAGGTGAAGGATCCCCTGGAATTGCAATTAGGGATGGTTGTGAGCCACCATGTGGGTGCTGGGAATTAAACCCAAGTCTTTTGAAAGAGCAGCCAATACCCTTAGCCACTGAGCCATCTCTGCAGCATGTATTCATTCTTATTTTATGTGTATGGGTATGTTACCCGCTTGACTATGTACCATGTATGCGTAGTGCCCCGAGAAGCCAAAGATAGCATCGGGTACTCTAGAACTGGAGTTATAGGCAGTTGAGAACTGTCTGCCAGCACAAACTGGGCAGTCAGTTAACAATGTCTATAACTACAGTTCCAGAGGTTCTGGGAATTGAGCCTGAGTCTTTTGGAAGAGGAGCCAGTGCTCTTAATTGCTGAGCCATCTTTCCAACCCTCAAATTGTGTTTGTTTGTTTGTTTGTTTTTGAGACAGGTCTTGCTGTCCTTGAACTCACAGGGATCTGCCTGCTTCTCCCTCTGCTTCCCCAGTGTTGGGATTAAAAGCATGTACTATCATACCTCACCTCAAAAAGAATTCTTTTAAATTTTTTTGTGTGTGCATGCTCGCATGTGGTTTGTGTGTGTGTGTGTGTGTGTGTCTGTGTGTGTCTGTGCGTGTGCATGCATGTTGAAATGAATACCACATGTGTGCAGGTACCCAAGAAAGCCACCAGAGAGGGTGTGGAATCTCTTAGAGTTGGAATTACAGGTGGTTATGAACAGCCCAGATTCCTAATAGTTAATTAATTTCTTAAATTATTTTTTTGCCGGGCGGTGGTGGCGCACGCCTTTAATCCCAGCACTTGGGAGGCAGAGACAGGCGGATTTCTGAGTTCAAGACCAGCCTGGTCTACAGAGTGAGTTCCAGGACAGCCAGGACTACACAGAAAAACCCTGTCTCGAAAAACCAAAAAAAAAAAAAAATTATTTTTTTAAGTTTATTTATTTATATGAGTACGCTGTAGCTTATCTTCAGACACAACAGAAGGGGACATCGGATCCCATTATAGATGGTTGTGAGCCACCATGTGGTTGCTGGGAATTGAACTCAGGACCTGTGGAAGAGCAGCCAGTGCTCTTAACCACTGAGCCATCTCTCCAGCCCTAAATTTATTTTTTTAAAGATGTATTTATTGTATTATTATATATGTATGAGTGTTTTGCTTTCATGCACATCTGTGCATTTTGTGTGTGTGTGTGTGTGTGTGTGTGTGTTTGTGTGTGTGTAGCTGGTGACTGCAAGGTTAGAAAAGGGCCTCGGATTCCCTGGAACTAGAGTTACAGATGGTTGTGAGCTACCATGTGGGTGCTAGGAATCAAACCCAGTTCCTCTAGAAGACTGTTTTAGTCGGGGTTTATATTCCTGCACAAAACATCATGACCAAGAAGCAACCTGAGAAGGAAAGGGTTTATTCAGTTTACACTTCTACATTGCTGTTCATCACCAAAGGAAGCCAGGACAGGAACTCACACAGGGTAGGAACTTGGAGGCAGGAGATGATGCAGAAGCCGTGGAGGGGTGCTGCTTACTGGATTGCTTCCCCCGGCTTGCTCAACTTGCTTTCTTATAGAACCCAGGACCACCAGCTCAAGGATGGTACCACCTTCAATGGGCTAGACCCTCTCCCCTTTGATCACTAATTGAGAAAATGCCCTACAACAATCTCATGGAGGCATTTCCTCAAGGGAGGCTCCTTTCTCTGTGATAATTCCAGCTTGTGTCAAGTTGACACAGAAAACCAACCAGTGCAAAGGCCATCAAGTGCTTTCAACCAATGAACCAGCTCCATCCCCCCCCCCCAATAATTAATTCTTTATCGTATAGTAAGGCTGAATAATATTTATACAAGTGTGATTATACTTCTACTAAAATTATTTAAAATTGCTGTAGGCTGGTGCTTGTAATCCTAGAACTCAGGAAGCTGAGGAAGAAGATTGACATGAATTTTAGGGTAGCCTGGGCTGCAGAACAGCGTCCTGTTGGAAACAAGATGAAAGTGAATCTGAAAAATCGAAATTCTGGCTTCCTATAAAGACTTGGAGATGGCTGCAACTCCAGCCCTAGGGAATCTGATGCCCTCTTCTTCTTTCTTCTTTCAAAGTTCTGAAACTGTGAGTTCAGGCTCCAGCACAGTGTCCAACATCTGTGTGATATGGAAGCAGGGGGATCAGAAGTCAAAGCTCCTTACTACTTCTTGGGTTCAAAGCTGAGCCACATGAGTACCTGTCTCCAGAAAGAGAACTTGAGGGCAGGGAGTGGCAGATGGAAAAGGTCGGTTTAAAATTTGCACAGGAGCCGGGCTGTGGTGGTGCATGCCTTTAATCCCAGCACTTGGGAGGCAGAGGCAGGTAGATTTCTGAGTTCGAGGCCAGTCTGGTCTACAGAGTGAGTTCAGCCAGGGCTACACAGAGAAACCCTATCTCGAAAAACCAAAAAAAAAAAGAGAGAGAGAGAGAGAGAGAGAGAAGAAAAGAAACTTGTAGAATTGTAGTGTAAATGTTTGACATGCAGGCTATCCGATATGTGACTCTCTGTGAAAGAGCCATTCGAACCCCAAGGGAGTCAAGACCCACAGTTTGAGAACTGCTACTTTACAACCATAGGCTCACTCAATAGTTTTCTTTAGGTCTTGCTCCAAAGCTTGTCCCTATTTAATATGGCAGTCACCCAACCTCTATTATCCCTAATCTTCTTATGCTGCTTTTATTTACTTATTGTAAAAGGTAAGCCGGTTTTGGCTGGGGATATAGTTTGGTTGATAGAATGCTTACCCTGTATGCATGAAACCCTGGATTCAATCCTCAGCACCTCAAACACTGTGTGTGGTGGCATGCCACACCAGGAATTCAGTGGATCTGTAGAAGCAGAAGGATCAGAGGTTCAAGGTTATCCAGGGCTACTTAGTGATTTTGAGGACAGCTTTGGCTGGAGACCTTATCTCAAAAAGAGGGATAATGTGGGAATTTCTAGTTTCCTTGGAGACTCAGTTCTGTCGTGTGTGATGTTTTTCTGCAAGCTCTCTTCTGAGAGGATGTTTTGCTGAAGCAGATATGTGAGAGAATGTTTTGCTGAGGACAGACACTTGGTGTTTTTCTGGAAGCTGCCTGGTGAAGGACATATGATGTTCAGAAAGGGTATAAATACAACCCAACACAGTGGACAATGGTCTTGCATTGGTTTACCTTGCTTTCTTCCCTGATCTTTGCTTGTCGTGACTTCATAGAGAGAAACACACCAAAGAACTTTCAGTTGTGTTCCAGCTGCTTCTTGCCGCTTCTACGGAAATATGCCTCACAGTTCCCTCTGGATCAAGCTGCCACTGCAGATTCATGTTTGGTGTTTTGCTAGTGGACTGGATTGCTGACAACGAAGATTGGAATCACCTCAAAGAACTATTTCTAAACCCCTATTTCCCATTAACCTTCTTTTCCCCTACCTCTGGTGTGTGGTGGGCTAGAATGGAGATTGCAGTACTAAAGAACCATAGTTAAAGCTTTGAAAATTCTAAGCCTACAGAGGGGTTGGAAAGATGGCCTCGTGGTTAAGAGCATTGCCTGCTCTTCCAGAGGATCTAGCACCCACACTGTGGCTCAATAGATTTGTAATCCCAATTGCAGGGTATCTGATGCCCTCTTCTGGCTTCTGAGGGAATCAGGTACATATGTGGTATACAGACATGCAACTAAAATACTGTGTGTATGTGTGTGCGTGTGTGTGTGTAAACTTATTTTTATGTATAACTTTTTTTTTTTGAGATAAGATTTCTCTGTGTAGCCTTGGCTGTCCTGGAACTTGCTCTGTAGACCAGACTGGCCTGAAATTCAGAGATCCACCTATCTCTGACTCCTAAATTCTGGGATTAAAGGCCTATATTACTTCAGCAGACTTTATGTGTAATTTTTATTACATTATGTGTTTGGGTACTTTTGCCTACATAAATGTCTATGTATTACCTGTATGTCTGGTGTCTGAGGAGGCCATGAAAGAGCATCGGGTCCCCTGGGACTTAAATGACAGTGGTTAGAGCTGCCATGTGGGTGCTGGGAGTTGAACAGGGTCCTATGGGAAAGCAGCCGGTGCTCTCAGCCACTGAACCCCTCTTCGTTTTTTGTTTCATTTCGTTTTGTTTTTGTTTTTTTTTGTTTTTCGAGACAGGGTTTCTCTGTGTAGCCCTGGCTGTCCTGGAGCTTACTCTGTAGACCAGGCTGGCCTCGAACTCAGAAATTCACCTGCCTCTGCCTCCCAAGTGCTGGGATTAAAGGCGTGCACCACCACCGCCCGGCTGTTTGTTTTTTAATTAACCTCATTCAGCACACCGCAAAGAGCTGTAGGCATGGTGACTGTTCAGTTTCCAGCCCAGGACAATCGGAGGAGGTGCCTATTTATCAATGTGGACCTGGGCCTCTAGGTTCTCCCAGCATCCCTCAGTGCCTACCTGTTACAGGGTAGGGCTGACATACCCTGCCCTCTACCCTGAACTTTCCAGCCCAGGGAAGAGCCCTTCCCCCCCAGACTCTTCTCCGTACAATGCAGACATGTTGGTTGCCTACCCTCTTTTGCTCCTTTTGTGCTTGGCTGCTGTACTTGGTTCTACTGTCTCCCTCCTCTCTCCCCATGTAGTTCAGGGTCATGACTACGCTGGACTCTCCCAGATGTGTCTGCCTCTGCTCTCCCACATATCCATATCTATAATTAACTTTCTCCTTCGCCATCCCTAGGAGCAGGCAATTCCTTTCCTTTCCTTTTTCTTTCTTCCTTTTTTTTTTTCATTCGACAATATTCCCTCCTCCCGGTCTGCATTATTATTTCACCCAGAACGCTGCCTACGGCTTCTAGCATGACTATCCATACAGCAAACAAACACGATCACTCGTAGTGTTTGCTGTTTGTCCTCTTGAGCACGCTTACATTTTAAGCACTGTAGGATTGTTGCCTGCTGCACACGCCATGCTTAAAATAGCTTCTGGCACAGGCAAGGTGCTCACTCAGCAAATACCAACTGAATGAACAAATCGATGCCCTCACTCCAAGGATTAAGACCCTGCAGCTTTGTAATCGGCGTTCTGACTTCATCCTTGGGCCCAGGAGAAGTTTTGTTGGATGGGTTTCCTCTTCCTTGTCACGTGGCCCTCCCTCTCCTGCTAGATGTGTCTCGTTGTAAACTACTAGGTATGTTCTATTCTCCTCACAGGCCCTTGCAAGTCTGTCATTCTGTAGAGGTGTTCCTCTCACCCAGAATGGTTTTTCTATGCAGAGAAGCCTGGAAATGTCACGGACACCCTTTGAGGCCCAGATTGAGCGCCAGTGCCCCTGAAAAGCCCACTCCGGTTATCTGAGACATTCCCTGGTTCTCCCAGAGGGCTTGATGCACTAGTGCAACCCAGCAGTCATTGCAATAAACTGTACCAAAGTGCCTATCTATGTATCTTACTTAGTGTGTTTGACCTTATGTGTATTGACAGCTCTTCCAGAGGTCCTGAGTTCAATTCCCAGCAACCACATAGTGGCTTACAACCATCTGTAATGGAATCCAGTGCCCTCTTCTGGTGTGTCTGACGACATCGACAGTGTACTTACATTAAATAAATAAATAGATAAAATTAAATAAAAGGTAACCAAGGAATGCGGGAGGGAGGATCTCAACTTCCCCATCTGTACCTCCCCAGAGCAACCTCTAGAGGGCAGCCTTATATCATACTTGCCTTTTTTACCACAGTCCCTCTGGATGGATGGATGGATGGATGGATGGATGGATGGATGGATAGATGGATGGATGGATGGATGCTTGAATGAATTGGTGGGTGGATGGGTGGTTGGATGAATAGACAAGTCAGTGGGGTGAGTACAGTCCACCTGGGTTTTGGGGTTAGCAGATTCTGGGAGAGGAGTCTAACCCAGCTACTTTAGTGATGGTAGTGCTATTGCTCCACTCCTTAGCTTCATAGTCTCAGGTTTAGGGACCGCGATTGAAACCTGGAAAAGTTATTGGCTTCAAAATGAAAACAAAAGGAAAGTCACATTATAGAATCAAACAAAGATTAAATAATAACTCCACTATTTATGTTTTTAAAGGTTTATTCAGCCAGGCAGTGGTGGTGCATGCCTTTAATCCCAGCACTTGGGAGGAAAAGGCAGGTGGATTTCTGAGTTGGAGGCCAGCCTGCTCTACAGAGTGAGTTCCAGGATAGCCAGGGCTACACAGAGAAACCCTGTCTCAAAAAACCAAACCAAACCAACCAAACAAAAAGACTTATTTATTTTATTTGTATGAATACGCTGTAGCTGTCTTCAGACACACCAGAAGAGGGCATCAGATCCCATTACAGATGGTTGTGAGCCACCATGTGGTTGTTGGGAATTGAACTGAGGACCTCTGGAAGAGCAGTCAATGCTCTTAACCACTGAGCCATCTCTCCAGCCCATAACTCTACTATATTATCCAACCACCTGTAACTCAATTTGTATGAAGCTTGTGTGTAAGCTACATTGCATGTGGGATGCGAGTGTGTCTTACTTATTTAGAAGTGTCAAGTCATGCTGGGGTGCCCAGAATGGAGCAGGATTGAGTTAAACTGCAGACTCCCACTGGAGGCCTTTGGAGTTAAAGCCAAGAGTCTGAGGCTTGAGTTTATCTCCTCCTCCCAGGAGGGCAACAGCTAAACCTCCAGCATCCGATGACATAGACTTTGCCCTCTCAGGCATCTTCCTTGACCTCAGGCTAATGTTGGGAGGGATATTAACATGGGTTCTATTAACATGCCAAGGAGAGATTGAGTGGGAGAAGGCTCTGTCATTTGGGACTCCTGGCTCAAGGGGTAGGCTGGAAGACAGATGAGAACAGAGATGCCCTCTGCTCCTCAGCAGGCTTCCACACTCATTTGTCCTTTCTTCTTCCAAATGAGATGATGGTGAAGAGCCCAGAAGATGCCAACACCTCAGTGTTAGACCTCTCAGTCCACAAAACTGAAATTAAAATGCTTTCTGGTTTTGTTTGGTTGGTTGGTTGGTTTTGGAAGTGCTGGGTGAACCCAGAGTCCTTTTTTTTTTGGTTTTTCGAGACAGGGTTTCTCTGTGTAGTCCTGGCTGTCCTGGAATTCACTCTGAGAGAGCCAGGGAGATGGCTCAGCGGGTAAAGTATTTATTGTGCAAGCAAGAGCAACTGAGTTCAAGTCCCCAGCACCCATGTAAAAAGCCAAAACCAGGTATGGAGGGACTCACTTGTCAATTCACTTCGAGGAGGCCGATGCAAGGGAATCCTATGGATTTTCTTGCCAGTAAATCCGGCTGATAGTGAACTCGTTTCAGTGGGAAACCTTCTCTCAAAAAAATCAGGTGAAGAGTCCCAGGAGACAGCTCAGTGGGTACTGTGCTTCCCATAAAAGCATGTGGACTGGAGTCTGGATTCCCAACATCCATGTAAATGCCAGATGGACACCAGAGCCCACCTATAATTCTAGTGTTCAGGAGGTGGTGATGGGGGTCCCTGGAACAAATTGGCTTGCTAGACTAGCAAGTTCCGTGTTCAACGGAGAGATCCTACCTTAATATATAATTGTGAAGATTGACTCTTCATATCAACCTCTGGCCTCCATAGGTACCTGCACACATGCAAGCAAACAAGCATCCAGTACTTGCAAACTTGTGCACACACACACATGATACATATACCACACACATGCACATACCACCCACACAGCACACACATACACACACATATATAAACATCATATACACACATATCACATGAACATGCCACACACATATATACCCCACATACACATATGCCACACACATGCACATACCACCCACACAGCACACACATATACACACACATAAACATCACATACACATACCACATGTACATGCCACATATATATATCACACACATATACACACATATGCCACACACATGCACATACCACACACATACACACAAACATCACACACATACCACATGAACATGGTACACACACATATACCACCCCCTATCCCCACCCTCCCACTTTAAAAAACAGCAGAATAGGAAAGAGAAAAATATATGGCATGTCCTTCGAGCCTTACAGAGCCCACCGGACAGTATCACCTCTATATTACAAATGAAATGACTGGCATTCCTATGAGGGTCCTAAGATGGTCACTGTGAATCTGTCCCTGTGTCAAGCCCTTTGCTGGTACTATCTTTTGCTTTGTCCTTTTGGCAGTAGGTCTTATGGGTTCACTTTCCAGAGAAAGACACTTAAGTGCAGACAGTCTAAATAAGTGAATAAAAGGGAGTCAGGATTTAAGGCTGTGTGACTTCAAAGCCAGAGCTCCCATCTCGGGCTCTGTGGGTATTTTTCTTGCATGCATATGCACATCCCTGGATCCAGAGTTGCAGACAGTTGTGAGCTGCCATGTGGGTGCTGGGAATTGAGCTCGAGTCCTCTAGAGGAACAGCTAGTAGTCTCAACCACCGAGCCATCTCTCCAGTCCCCCAAACCCTCTTTCTAAGTGGTCTGCCTAGTTGAATTTACTGAATGCTTAAGACTCACGCTGGAGGCTGGTGTGAGGTGCACACTTGCAGTCTTAGTGCTGGGGTGGTGATGCACAGAAGCAGGAGGACCTCAGTACAGACCCTGCCCTTCCTCCAAGAAAAGAACACAGAAGAAGAGAAGAAACAAAGTGTCACACAGAAACTGGGCAGAGTGGCACACCCTGTGATCCAGAGGCAAGAAGGTTAGAAGTTCAAGGTTATTCTTGGCTACATAGTGAGTATAAAGACAATATGGAATTCCTGCAAACCTGTCTAAAAAAACTACACACACACACACACACACCAAACAAACAAAAAAAAAACATCAAATATGTTCCTAAACTATTGATTGATTGCTTGTGTCTGGCTATGTCTGTATGTCTGCGTGTATATGTGAACCATACTATGAGTGTGGAGGTCAGAAGACAATTTGTAGCAAATGTGGGTCTCAGGGATAGAGTTCTCAGGTCCTCCAGTTTGGCAGTAAGCATCTTTACTGGCTGACCCATCTTGCCAGCCCCACACACCATTCTAAATCCTATCAACGCTGGACTAGGGATTGAAGACAGAGCCTTGAGTATACAAGAAAATTTCCCAGTTGGGCTACATGCCCCGCTCCCATTATAAATCCTTTACATATCATAATTCATGTGGCTGAATAGGGAATTATGGTAGGGTTTTGTTTGTTTGTTTTGTTGTTTGTTTGTTTAAGATTTCTCAAGCTGGCTGGTGGTGGCATATGCCTTTAATCCCAGCATTCTGGGAGAGGCAGAAGCAGGAGGATCTCTGAGTTCAGAGACCATACTTGTCTATAGACTGAATTCTAGGACTTCCTAAGATGCACAGAGAAACCCTGTCTCAAAAACAAAACAAAAAAAAAAAAACAAATAAAAAACCAACCAACAAACAAACAACCCAAACAAACAAACAAAACAGAGCAGGGGAGGGGGCTGGAGAGATGGCTCAGAGCCTAAGAGTAATGGCTGCTTTTCCAAAGGTCCTGAGTTCAATTCCCAGCAACCACATGGTGGCTCACAGCCATCTGTAAAGGGATCTGGTCTCCTCTTCCGGCATTTAGGCAGAGCACTGCATACATGATAAACAAATAAATCTTAAGGAAAAATTCTTTATTGGGGCTGGAGAAGAGATGGCTCAGCAATTGAGAGCACTGGTTACTAGCTCCCAGCACCCACATGGCAGCTCATAACTGCAACTTTAATTCCATGGGAGCCAATGCCTTTTCCTTGTCTCTCTGGACACCAGGCATGCGCAGATATACATACAGACAAAATACCTATACCTGTGTGTAGGAGCTATTTCCTGGGCCTGAGTGAATTTCTGGTGGGCTTTTGTTGTTCTTTTTGTTTTGTTTTTAGTTTTCATTTATTCTTTGTTAAATTCATACTTGAGTACAATGTACCTATATCTCCCCCCACTCCCCATTCTAACTCCTCCTGCCTTTCACATGCCTGTCCAAAGTTCATGTCTCCCCACATCTTTCTGTTCTTCAGATTTGTGTGTATGTATGTGTGCGCATGCGTGCACCCACAGAGGACAGAGGTGTCAGAGCCTCCTGAAGTTCTGGGGTTACAGGCACTTATTAGCTGCTTAATGATGGCTGGTTGCTGGGAATCAAACTTGGGTCCTCCTCAAGACCAGTATACTTTTTACTGCCGAGTCACTTCTCTAGCGTCCTCATGTTTATATAGATGTATATGCCAGGCGGTGGTGGCACACGCCTTTAATCCCTGCACTTGGGAGGCAGAGGCAGGCGGATTTCTGAGTTTGAGGCCAGCCTGGTCTACAGAGTGAGTTCCAGGACAGCCAGGGCTACACAGAGAAACCCTGTCTCAACACCCCCCTCCAAAAAAAAAAGAGTATATAGATGTATATATGTATAAACACAAACACATTCACCGATATATATATATGTATATATACATGTATGCATATTTATATGTGTATATACATACATATAAACATATATCATAGGCCATATGGATATATGGAGTCTTCACATATACATATGATATATGTGTGTATATACATATATATGTATGTATGTGTGTGTACATATACATATGCACACACACACATATCATGGGCCAGATCCATGAAGAATACTAAATATAGGCTATTGCTATTGTGGTAGTTTTGAATAAAAATGTTCCCCATAGGCTCATACATTTTAATGTTTGGTCCCAGTGAGTGAACAGTTTGTGAAGGATTAGAATGTATAATCTTGTTGGCATAGGTGTGTCTTGCTGGAGCAGGAATGTCATTGACGGTCAGCTTTGAGGCTTCAAAAATTCATACCAGGCCCAGTCTCTATCCTTCTCTGCCAGCTGCTCTCTGTCAACCAGGATGTGACTATCTCAGCTACTGCTGCCATACCATGCCTATCTGCTTCCTGCTATGATGATTGTGAACTAATCCTCTAAGCTGTAAGCAACCCCCCAAATAAATACTTTTATAAGCCTTGGTCATGTTGTCTCTTCACAGCAACAGAACAGGAATTAAGATAGCTATTTTTGGTTATCCACTAGAACTCAATGGGAAGACCCTATTAGGCCGAAGACTCCAGATATTAATCACAGGACATGAGAAATCAAGCTGGTTCTGAGTTGGAAGCATCTTCCCAGCTGGCTAGCCTTTGTAGTGACTGAGGTGCTTTGCTCACTACCAAGGACAAGAAAGATATCAACCGTCCCACCCAGCTGTGAATTCTGGGAACTACAGTCATGGGCAGCCTGGCAAGGTTACGTCATTGGCCCAGTAGTGGTGTGAGTGCTATGGGGTTAGCTGACAGCTTTCTAACTGACTTCAAGTCCTCTTCATAGGAGAAATGAACGTCTGATACTGAAAACCTGGGTAAGAACCAGTGGCTGCTACTTTTATTTTAAAGGGACAAATTCTCAAACTGTCTTTTCTACTTATTCTTATACCCATAGACTAGTGAATTTCTATTTTAAAGGTGCCTCCAAACCCGACACTAGCCAACCCCTGACTCCACACTACTTAACTTTTTGGCGGAGTAGGATCAGAAAGAACTGTAAAACCTCCCAAAAAGAAAGAGTGGGGGTGGGGGGAGGTGTGGTTCTGGATGGGATGCAGTGTGACTTCCCAGGTATTAGGGGAGAAGCCTAGATCTGACTTTTCCAGGATCTTTTTAGGAAGCTATACCCTGTTCCAAAGGTTAGCTGGTCAGGACTGGAGAGACAGATCCAGCTCAGAGGTTGAGTGCTTCTTGTTTTTTTTTCAGAGGATTGCCTCTTGGCTTGGTTCTCAGCATCTATGATAGGTGGCCTGTAACTCCAGATGTGGGGGGCTCCGACACCCTCTTCTGGCTTCCAAGTGTGTTTGCATTTGTATATGTGTAAGGCCCCCACAAAGGGAGGACCTCACTCAAGCCTCAGGAATTCTGCGGCCACCCATTAACTCACAAGACACCGAATTTGATGCAATCAGCAAATTGAAATTTGATGAAATCAGCAAATTGATTGAAATTGAATTTTATTTCAATCAGTATACTGAGGTCAAGACCTGCAGCCTACGCAGGGACAATGGGGTCTGACCCCGGGGCTTTGGAGACAGAGAGAATTTAAAGTCAAAACCACAACTCAGGGGGGAAACCACAACCCAGGGGGAGTAAAGGAGGGTTATTGGAGAGCACCTATGGAAGTCCCAGCCTATTATTCAGTTTGTGACAGGGTACAAAGAACAGCCATGGGGAACATTTTGTATAGACTATTTTCTAAGAGCCTGTACGTAATCAGCCATCTATCTTGTGGTCAGCCAAGTTCCTGAAACACAGAGCTCAGGACCAAGCTGACCTGTACTCTTGGTTGTGCTTGCCTGTTAAGGAGTTTTTGAAAAAACTTTTTTTTTGTTTTTGAAAAATTTTAACCTTTTCATATGCAACACACACACAAATAAAAATAAAATAAAATCTTGATGTTTGGTAATAAGTTATGGCCTCTAATGACTTGGGTATATTTCCAGCACTAAAGTAAACTCTGTTTTTTAAGTAAGCTGGAAACGTCAGGCCACTGGCAAAGAAAGTTACAGAGCTTGGGCTTGGGGCATGGTGTGAGGTGAGAGAGGTTCTGGTGAAGCAGCTCTTATCTTCAGGGACAGGTCAGGGCAGTTGCAAGGGATTTCCTGGACTATGAACTTAATTGGAAAGAAGATAGAGAAAGGTTGAGTGAGAGAAAGGTAGCCTCGGGCTCCACATCCACTTCTTCCAGCTTTCTACAACTGGGTTCCACCCTTTCCCTAGATGGTGCTGAAGTCCCACACCTCACAGCCCAGCTTCTCCCTAAGCCTCGGCCCCCTCATTTATAGAACTCAGTTATGATCAATGTTCAATACACAGCACGTTTAAGTGAACAGAGATGGGTACAAGACTCAAAGATTTGCACTTAGGAGCAGAAACAAAGTGCAGGGACAGTCCCTCTTCCCAAGAACAGTGAGAGGAACAAAACAGGCACATGTCATTAAACATAAATAGCTGGAAACAAAAAATAAACAGGGCTGGTGAGATGGCTCAGCGGTTAAGAGCACTGACTGTTCTTTCAGAGGTCATGAGTTCAAATCCCAGCAACCACATGGTGGCTTACAACCATCTGTAATGAGATCTGATGCCCTCTTATGGGGTGTCTAAAGACAGCTACAGTGTATTTACATATAATAATAATTAAATAAAAAAAACCTTTAAAAAAAAATAAACAGACAGGCATAGGGTCTCACACCTACAGTCTCAGCATTTAGGAGCTTGAGGAAAGGGGGAGAGCCATGATTTCCAGGACAGCCTGGGCTACATAGTGAGTTCCAAGCCAGCTGGGTGTATCATGTGAGATTAAAGTTGTACGCCTTTAATGTCAACAATTAGGAGGCAGAAGCAGGTGGATCTGAGTTCAAGGCCAGTCATAGTGAGTTTTACATAGTGAGTTTTAGGACAGCCAGGGCTGCACTGTGAAGCCCTATCTCAAACAACAACAACAACAAAAGTGAAACAAATAACACATGCACATACACACACACACACACACACACACACACACACGCACGCACACACACACACAAATAAGCAGTTTATTTTCTTATCTAGCTAATTGTGGGGGGCAAAAGTATCAATCTTGGGAAGAATATATGCTTACCTCTTTTATATTTTATTACTCTTTAAAGTATTCTATGGCTGAAGAGACTGCCATGGTTAAACATGTTTGTGCTTAGTGCATGAACTGTTCTTGCAGAGTATTGAGTTGGATTCTCAGCACCCATATTGGCAGGTGGCTCATAAACATGTCTGCCAGTTCTAGGAAATCTAACACTCCCCCTTGAGGCCCCCACATGTACATAAACTGTAGCCTTAGAGTTTTCTTTTTCTTTGTTTTTTAAAAAGATTTATTTATTATATACATAGTGTTCTGTTTGCATATATGTCTGCATGTCAGAAGAGGGTACCAGATCTCATTATAGATGTTTGTGAGCCACCATGTGGTTGCTGGGAATTGAACTCAGGACCTCTGGAAAAGCAGTCAGTGTTCTCAACCTCTGAGCCATCTCTCCAGCCCTACCTTAAGAGTTTTTAAAACCTACTTTAATAAGGGTTCTCAAATGCTTCCACCCCCTTTCCAAAGGTAGGAAAGAAAAGATGGGTTATAGGACAATGGTGAGGTAGACCTGTGTAGGAGTTCTTTGGGGAGACTGTAATCTTCACTGTCAGAATACCAGCAGTCCAGTTCAAAAGTACCACCAAACATGAATCAGCAGCAGCAGAACAATTCAGCAGAAACAGCCAGGTCTCTGCCAAATCGACACCAGTCAGCAGGAGTGACCAGAACTAGCTGGAATGCCAGGAGACATTCTCTGTCACCTGGCAAAGATCAGCGAAGAAGCGAGACCAACCAAGTTTTGGCATGGCCTAGCTATGCAAGTGTGCTGTCACTGTCTGCTGGGTCCTACTTACACTCTTTCCAAACACCACATGTCCTCTGGTGGGTCTGCTTCAGCAAAACATCACGGAGTCTGCATCACATGACACAGCCAGAAATTTCTACTTCGATATACATATACACAAAATAAAATTTTATTTATGTGTTGGTGCTATAGCTACCACATGTGTACAGATGCCTGTAGAGGCCAGAAGAGGGCGTCAGATCCCACTCCATTCCCCACGCAAGCTAGAGTTACAGGCAATTGCGAGTCAGCCGTCGACGTACGTGCTGGGAATCGAACTCAGGTTCTCTATCGGTTCATGCTCTAACCTCTGAAGCATCTCTCCAGCTCTTTTGTTTTTTTTTTTTTTAAGTCACTTTTTAATGTGGTCTTATTCTTCTTAAATTTGTGAGGGGTTTTGCTGTAGCCTAGGCGTGCCTTGAACCTATGATTCTCTGACTTAGCTTCTCGAGTGCTGGGATTACCGATGGGTACTGTCAACCTCAGCTTTTCCCTCATTATCTGTTTCCAGGTGATGCTTCATCGAGGTTTCAGAGATCCTCAGGCTGGATCCTCAGGAAGGAGTCAGTTACAGGCGGCAAGCAGGATGCTGGTTTAGAATGTATTTTGAGTACACTGGTAGGGCCAGAGGATTGACACACAATTAGAAAGCACAAGGCAAGCATGAGTGGTACAAGCCTGGACTCCTCGAATTTGGGAGTTGGAAGCAGGAGGCCACCCTTGGCTGCATATCGAGCTCAAGACCATCCTGAGCTTCATGGCACACATAGAGAGGACAAGAGACTAGGGTTGAAGACTAGGTGGTCACTAAATTGAGCAGAAGTCAACATGCTTACCAGATCCCTCTGTGCTCAGGAGCTTTAGAAGGGACGGACGTCTACGTGGACGGTGCAGCCAGTTGTAGTTTTAGAGCAATTACTGGCATGGGCAGAAGCTGGAGGGTGTAAAAAAGGCAAGGAAGCAATTCCTCAGCTTGAAGCCCTGGGAGCTTGCTTGTGGTAGTTAAGAACCTCAGGACATTCCAGGGAACAGATGTACAGGATGAGACCCTGAGGTCGGATGCAAAATACTCACCCAGTGAAATGTATCAGGTATTTACACTGGTCAAACTGGTATAGCAACTTCTGTGAGGAGAAATTTCCCCAGGCTGCAGGTCACTCTACCACACAGGCTCTCCCCAGTCCACACCCAGGCTGGAACTCATCCACTTCATATCTTCTCCCTGCCTACCACCTGATGATCACGGACTGGTCCTCTGAAACTGTAAGCAAGTCCCTAATTAAATGCATGGTGTGTTTGGTCACAGCAGTAGAACAGTGAAGGATGCAGCACCCTTGACTTGTGTCATTGTTTCCTGGCTCACAATGTCACCTCCTGTTTGGTGTGTGGATTTAAGGCCCACGTCGATCTGTGTTGACAGAATGTAGCTGCCACAAACCAACTGGTTCACCTAAAAGGGGGGCCGGGAGTGAAAGGGGAACACAGAGGGCGAGGAAAGATGAAACCAAGACAAAGTTCTCTGATCAAGGTTCAAAGCTTTAATGCTCAGTTTTCAATTTAAAGGGAAAGGCCCAACCCACAACCCCTCCTGGTTTCAGCTGGAGATGGGTGGGATAATCCATAATCCGTTCTTGGTCACTGCTGGAGATATCTCTTCCTTTTTTTTGGTTTTTCGAGACAGGGTTTCTCTGTATAACCCTGGCTGTCCTGGAACTCACTCTGTAGACCAGGCTGGCCTCGAACTCAGAAATCCGCCTGCCTCTGCCTCCCAAGTGCTGGGATTAAAGGCGTGCATGCGCCGCCGCCGCCGCCGCCGCCACCACTGCCTGGCATGGGGCAATTCCTCTAAGTTCCGGGCAGCCAAGGTGGGTAACTCCACCTAGATCCTATCACTTGGTCGGTTGTGGTAAACAAGGTCTCTCAGGCCTGTTCAAGGCTGGGACAAGGGCACAACAGAAGAGGCAATTGTAGCGGAGGGAAATTTCTGCCACAGGCAATGTTCTTGCCCAGAACATACAAGGCCCTAGGTTCAAACCCCAGCAACACAGAAATAAGCAAAATGTTCCTCTTCTAAGTATGGGGCCACAAGTTCATAGTCCAAGGACACAACACTAGAGCAGGCAAGGTTATAAAACAGACTGTCTGAAAAAACTACAAAATGGCAACACTTGGGCTCAGCAATGTTAAAAGCACTTGCTGCTCCCCTAGAGCATCAGACTCCCTTCCCAGCACCCGTACTCAGTAGCTCACAACTGCTTTAACTCCAGCTTCACAGGGCTCCCTGTCTCTTTGTCATCTCTTCCCTTTATCTGAGAATAATTCTGTTTCAAGGCACCAGCACTTTAAGTCAGGAAGACACTCCTGTATTAGCTGGGCAGAGGTCATGCTTGTAATCCTAGCCTTTGGGAAACTGAGGCAAGAGGATTGTCTCTGACTTCCAGGCCAGTGGTCAGGCTGCAGATTCCAGCCCATCTTAGGTTACAGCTAGACCATTTCAACACACACACACACACACACACACACACACACACACACACACACACCTCCTGTATTAATGTACTGACTCTTCCACTTCAGGCCCCTTTGACCTCAAAGACCGTTCTTTTCTCTGGACTCTGAAGCGTATGAATCGCTATCTTTTTTCCCCATTAGATTTGGAGACCGAAAATCTGAGTTGCTCTGTTGGCAGTGACTCCATTAATTTTGTGGATCTTTAAGGGCAAGGACTCTTTATCTCTCTAAATCCTGGCCTGATAGTAGCCATGCACTCTGTGGGTGCTCAGTAACTGTTTTGACTGAATGGGTAAACAACACACTTAGTACTCTTGGAGTTAATAACGTTAGACATAGTGGACTGGATCGCTTACCGTGACTCCCCAGGACTTGTGGCCTGTGACTCTTTAAGATTTATTTATTATAAGTGATTACACTATTGCTATCTTCAGACACATCAGAAGAGGGCATCGGATCCCATTACAGATGGTTGTGAGCCACCACGTGGTTGCTGGGAATTGAACTCAGGACCTCTGGCAGAGCAGTCAGTGCACTTAACCACTAAGCCATCTTTCCAGCCCACGTGACTCCTTTTTATTGGCTACATGCATCTCCACAGAATAGAAATTCCCCAACAGAGGCCAGATCATGCTGCTGGCCAGTGGTGGTCACCACCAACTGCCTTGACTCCTCAATCTTGATTTCTTTCCAGCTATGGCTGCTGTCATCAGTCCAAGAAACATGGACAACTCAACTAGGTACTGAGAGAAGCAACATTTATCCAAGTTCCTGAGCTGAACTTCCTCTGCAGGTAAAACTCCCACTGTAAACCTTTGTCAACTTTTAAAATATGACTTCATGCCGGGCAGTGGTGGTGCACGCCTTTGATCTCAGCGCTTGGGAGGCAGAGGCAGGTGGATTTCTGAGTTCGAGGCCAGCCTGGTCTACAGAGTGAGTTCCAGGACAGCCAGGACTACACAGAGAAACCCTGTCTCGAAAAGCAAAAAAAAAAAAAAAAAAAAAAGACTTCATAAAATGAACACAGCACAAACTACAATTTAAAATTAATTTATGGGCTGGAGAGATGGCTCCGCGGTTTAGAGCACTAACTGCTGCTCTTCCAGAGGTCCTGAGTTCAATTCTTCAGACACACCAGAAGAGGGTTATTGGATCCCATTACAGATGGTTGTGAGCCGCTATGTGGTTGCTGGGAATTGAACTCAGGACCTCTGGAAGAGCAGTTAATCACCTGCTTAAACTCTTCATTTTTGGTGAGTTATTTTTCATATTTCAACTTATTCATACTTTAAAAATGACTTAATAGTTGCCTTAGCTGAAAGGGTCATCAGAGATATGCAGGTAAGGTAGGGCTTACACCTAAACTATACATTTTACTTATTTAAGATCAGCTAAGTAAGGCATGTTCCTGAGCTAACTGAGGCAAGGAAGTAAACAGGCGACAGCCTGTGTTTCATCTCCATAAAAGTCCATTTTTTTTTCTCCTAGGTAACACATTCCATCTCTTAGCCCTGGCATCTCTAGGCCCATGACATTTTTTTCCACTGTGGAGTAGGGTTTGTTCTGGAACTGGTCCTTTTTTTTTTTTTTTTGGTTTTTCGAGACAGGGTTTCTCTGTGTAGTCCTGGCTGTCCTGGAACTCACTCTGTAGACCAGGCTGGCCTCGAACTCAGAACTGGTCCTTCAAGGGACAAAAGTTTTCTCATCCACACTAATTGCAAACTACAAACCAAATCACAGAACAGCATTTGAATGTTTTATTCCAATTTTTACCCAGTCAAAGAAAATATTAAAGCTGTTCCTATTATTAAAGGCCAGAGCCATTCAGTGTTTGCCATCTGTACTTTTTCTGATTTTAGGCTTGCCTTTTTTCCTTTGGTGGTGCTGGGAATCAATGGAAGGGTCATATATGTGCTAGAGAAACACTCTAGCACTCAACTACACTCCTAGGCCTCGGTTTTCTGAGAAAAGGCCTTATGATGTAGCTCTGACTGCAATTCTCCTGCCTCTCCCGTCTTTGAAGTGTCTACCAAGCCTGGCTGAGGCTACTGACCACTCCAATGTGACTTTACCCACATGTCATTAGTAATCAAGTCAATGAAAAAGATTTCAGGAACAGAGAAAATGAGGGAAAACCTGTTGAAGGAAAAACTGCAAGGATTCAGAAATGTAGTCAGAGGTAGACCGGTCTCCAAGTTTGAGGACAGCCTGGTCTACAGAGTGAGCTCCAGGACAGACAGGGTACACAGAAAGCCCAACCCTGGTTAAAAAGAGAAAAGAAAAAAAAACCTATTCACTCACAAAACTATTTTGCAGGTACCTGAGAACTATGAAGTACCAATTGCACAGGGGATCGGGAAGGTTAGGTGGGCAGTGAGTTATCTAAGAATGGTGTCTTTTACCAGTGGCCTGGAGCATAATTCCCCTTCTCAGCCTTAGTAAGAGCAGCTAGAGAAAATGAACAGTGCTTAACGCTGGTTTTACACCCAGCCAAAATGGCTCATTAACACCTCAACCCTTTTCTTTGCTGCTGCTGATCCTAGAAACCCTCAGGGTGGCAGGGGCAGAGAGTGGGTACTTCACCAGAAAATGGCCTCTTGGATTATGCTCTTCTCGAAGGCTCCCCCTCAAGTACTTAAGAGCTGACTACTACAAAATACATGGTACTGCAGTTTTGAGAACTGTCTAGGTAGCCTACAGGGTTGTTGGAAGCACAACGGGGGAAAAAAGCCATTTTAATTTGCTGTGATACTTTCATTGTGGAATAGGGTCCATGGGGCATCAGGTCCTTCAGGGGACAAAAGGCTTGTTTGTGGATCTCAGTAACAAACTGCTTCACCATGGAGAAATGAGAGCAAGCTGAGAGCCTGAGAGCCTATGAGAGCAACACTTGTCTGTCTTTATCCAGTCTGAGGTCTACAGACCACAAGAAGCTGACATGACACAGCCTAACATGAAACCATATTTTTACTTCTTGTAATTACTGAGTGGGTCTTGAATACAAATGCCATAAATCTGTGGAGCGCTTTTGGGCAGGAATTGGTCATAAATCATGCAATCTCATGTTAGGGTTGCTGTAAGGAAGCAACCCCTGAGGGCTATGTTACCAAGCTCTGGTCTATAGTCCCACACCCATGCACACATTCAAGTACAACTAATGTGTGTGGAGGATGGGAAAGGAATCAGAAGGGACTTTAAATGAACACATGTATAAAATATTTAAGCAGTAAGATTGGATGAGGGCTGGAAAGATGGCTCAGGTTAAAGAACACTGGTTTCTCTTCCAAAAAAACTCCAGGTTCAATCCCATGCACTTGAATGGCAGCTAATAACTGTTAATTCCAGTTCTAGGGAGATTTGGGTCATCAGATTTGCATCTTTATTCACTGAGCTATCTCCCTATCTGGCACCATTTTAAAATAAAAAAAAATTATTTTTGTGTGCGTGTGCACACAAGCCTACAGAGGCCAGGAAAAGGCATCAAAGCTCCTGAAACTGGAGTTTACAGTGGTTATAAGCTGCCAACATGGGTTCTGAGAACTCAATCCAGGTAGTGGCCCCTAACCACTGAGCCATCTCATCAGACCTTTACTGTTTATAGAACAATGTGTACTGGCTCATGAATTTAATCCAGCACTCGGGAAGGAAGAGCCCAGGACAGCCAGGGCTACATAGAAATGGTCTTGAAACAAAACAAAACAAAACCAAAGTCCTTGAAAATCAAGAGAAAAATTTTAATATTGAAGGTTAGTACTGAGACTAGTCCTCAGTCACTGCTTCGGTCTATAGGTCTCCTAGTGATTCTGTGGGTACCTTCATCCAGGGCACTAGAGGTGACATGAGAGGCTGGTTATGACAAGGTGGCCACAATTATGTTCAATGTCATTCTACAGAAATTCTATGTGAACCCCTAATGATTTCTGCCTAGGCAGCCTTCTGATAGGATAATTTACAGTAGAAACCGTGTTTTACACTGAATCTGGCCCAGCACAGAATCACAGGCTGGAGTGCTTAGGCAGGGATAAGCATAGGACGCATGTGCTGGGAGACCCATCTCTTTGTTGCTCTGCAGATCTTCTTACAAAATGGACAATACAAATCTTGGGGCTTCTGCTGCTCCCAGTTTTGTGGGTCCTAGTGAAAGTATGGAGGTCAGTACCAGTGCATGCATCATGCAATGCCCACCATATTCTGTCTGGCATAAGGAGCACATGAAAGAAAGGTACAAGATACAGGAACATATAAAGATCCCTGGGGCTTTCTCTCATCCCAGGACTTATTGCCTACTATTACCAAAACAGTCAATATAGCTCTGGAAGGGGCACTAGGCAGGCCATGCTTGGTTGGCTTCCCAGGCCTCACCCCCTCTACTGACACTGGGTGGAGACCCTGAGCAATGCTGGTGGAAAGCCACTTCCTTCTAGCCTCAACAGGCTACCTCAGCCCAGGGCTCAGGACAGATTCTGTCAGCTAACCCTTGTAGGTATCAAAATGAATTGATCTCTCCCATGCTTTGGAACAGGAATGGAGATTTCTCAGGGACCTTATTATAGATGAGCAACAACCTCATGATACATACCCTGTAAGGGGAACTTCCTTGGATACCTAGGGGAACAAAAAAGGATTTCACTTAATGAAAAAACTAGCAAACCTGAACACCAGCTGTTTTCTAGTAGCCATTGTGACCTTCAGGGTTCACAGTTCCCTCTGACTATACAGAGATTTTGTCTGAGTGCTGGGATTAAATGTGCAGGCTGCTATGCCTGGCTGTATTTGGAGGTGCTCAATCTTTTGGCCTTTTTTTGGTTAGAATCTGCTGCTTTACATGTATTGTGGGTTACAAGCGCCAGACTGCTGGCTTATGGGTCATGGCACATACAGGGAGGACAGAGTACAATCTCAGGTGTAGGTCCTAGCCTGCTTTGTCTGAAGCAGAGTCTCCTTTGCCCAGGCTAGCCTCATGTCTCAAGGTAGGAACACTGGGGTCACTGTGATGTGTTATCGCACCTAGCTTTAGGCAGATTCTGAGAACTCACTCACAGACCTTACTCGGCCCTTTCCCCAGCTCAAACAGGAAGGCAGCTCAGTGGTCACTGTGGCCCTAAGCAGCCTGGGCAGTGGACCAACAGCCACCTGGATATGACATACATACATACATACATACACACATACATACACACACATACATATATGACTGCTGTGCCAACAGGAGAAAAGTTCTAAATCATGTCTCGTCCAGCTGACTGGATTGGGGACATCCATAACTTCTCCATTGGTTCCCCCACACATCGCTCAGTCTATTAAGAACCTTCCTAGCACACACACATGCACCACATACAATGAAAAAAGAGATATTGGCAATTTGAGCTTTGGTTGTTTTTTGAAAGTTTTTTATATAGCACTCTGCTTGCATGGATGCCCATAGGCCAGAAGAGAGCATCAGATCTCTTTATAGATGATTGTTTTGGTTTCTTAAAGAAAAACAAAAACTCCCAAAACAGAAATATTGTTAAGAATGTCTTCCTTTAATCCCAGTTGTGGGGGGCTACAGGGCTGTTTCTTAACAGTTGACAGTGATTTGCCTCGTGATCTAGCAAAGGCATGATTTTGCCAGCTGCAGATAGTTTATGGGATTGCTCAGAGGGTCCGGTGAAGCTTTGTCCATTCTTGCTGTTGGTCATGATTTGTTAAATAGTCATGTGCTAATCATAAGAAATTAGATACCTTGATCAAACTTGCCAAGAACTCAGTCAGGATACCATCATCACCTCTGTTCCAACCCCTGACCTTATTCATAGGTCTCTTTCCAAGCTGTATTTCTCTAAGGTGCTTTTACACAGGTTAAATACAGGGTAATTCTTCTTCCAACTTTGATAGGAAGTTGCCTTACCACAACCTAAGTTTTCACGTTGAAAATAGTCTGGGTCAGCAACTCTCCTAGCAGCTCCTTGAGGTGAAGAGAGGTCTTTGTTGTTCGCGGAGCTCTTCAGTGCCTTAGTCAGGAACTAAGGGCAAAGGATTTATGTTGAAGGACAGTAACAAAGAACAGCCATAGAAGCTGGTAGTCAGCCCACTACGGTAATTCCCAGTGAAGCATGTGGGATTGGTCAAACAATTCTTTTGCATATCTGAATTTAGCTATAAACAGAATTTGTATGTTTTTATGATTTTTTTCTGAGCATGATGGGGGAGAGGCATGTGTGAGATATTGTGAGATAACAATTCCACGAAGTGACTCTTAACATGGGTTTTGGGGCTGCAACTAGGCCACCAGGCTTACATGACAAATGCCTTACCTGATGAGCTATGCTGCTGGTGCCATTGCTTTTTCTTTGATACATTGCTTTTTTCTTTTGTAGTTCAGGCTAGCCCTGAGCTTGTTTGAATGTTTGCATATATGTTTACATGAATGTATCCATGTAAGACAGGGTCTCTATACAGTTCTGGCTATTCTGGTGCTTACCTTGCTGCCTCCCTAGTGCTGAGATTAAAGGTATATATATCACCAACCATACCTGTCTTTAGCTTTTCTTTAGTTGAATCCCCCAAATCCATGTTAAAGTAGGAGAAAAACTCCAGACTTTATTCCTGGTTCTTATGACTGAAGAAGGATTAATGGTTAAGGGTCTGTACTGCCAGGGACTTTTGATAGTGGTACAAGCCTTTAATCCCAGCAGTTGGGAGGCAGAGTCAGGTGGATCTTCCATGAGTTGGAGGCCAGCCTGGTCTAGAGTAACTTCCAGGAGCTACACAGAAAAGCTGTCTTAAAAAAAAAAAAAAAAAAAAAAACCCCTAAAACCTAAGGCAATACATTTTGTTATGTGGGGTCTTCATTGTTTTAAGTAGAAAAGTTGGGGCTTAGCCTGGAAAGCTTAGAGAAAGGGTAGTGAAAGCCCAGTGAGCTGTCAATCTAGAAGTAGCAACAGTTCTGGTGTCTGACATACACAAATAATATTGGATGGCCAATATTAAATGAGTAATTTAACATTGTAGTGAATAGTTAGCACTGGCTAGCCCACTAGAGATTAACACTGTTAATCTAAGCTAAGCAGGACCCAGAGAGGATAATGTACTGAACACAGTACAGTAATGCTTATAATCCTAGAACTGGGGAGGCAGAGACAGGATTGCTTCTAGTTTGAGGCCAGGGTGGACTATAAAAACATCCAAAAAGACAACTTTGGCTGGTCAACTGCTTGCCTAGCATGTGGACCTCCCTGGATTCAGATTCCAGCACCACATACATGAAGCATGGTCATAGATGACTGTAATCAATACAGGGGAGATGGAGCCACAGGCTCTGAAGTGGGTCATTCTCTGCTTACAAAAAGTGAGGCCAGGCTGGGTTACCTGTAATACTTGTGATACTGTCTTAGAAAAGCCAAACAAATCCCAGGACTTTATAAGACATGATTAAACTTAATCTTTGCCTGGGAATCCCCCTTCTATTCAACTTTCTACTTTAACTATTATCATACCTTTGAGCTAACCTGTGCACCTCTAGTCTCTTTGTAGAGGTTGAGTCAGACTCAAAACATATTTAAATATCATGGCCATATAATATAGCTAGGCTCTCTGACTACAATAACTTCAGAAAACCCATTTACTTTAATCTACATCCTGTAACATGGCTGGTTACCTGTGCTTAAGTTACCATGTGTGCATCTTTCCCACCCAGCTTTCTCCCAGAATTTTCTCCTTCTGGATATCCTACCTTCTATATATATTTTCTGCCTAAGCCATAGGCCAGAGGTTTTTCAATTGATACAAGACATTCTAAATCTTTTGTTTTTTCGAGACACGGTTTCTCTGTGTAGCCCTAGCTGTCCTGGAACTCACTCTGTAGACCAGGCTGGCCTCAAACTCAGAAATCCCGTCTGCCTCCCAAGTGCTGGGATTAAAGGTATGTGCCACCACTGCCCAGCCAGCTTGAGAAATCTTAAAACAAAACCTTACCATAATTCCCTATTCAGCCACATGAATTATGATATGTAAAGCATTTGTTTTTGAGACTTATGCTGTAGCCTGGAATGGCCTCAAACTTGGGCTATTTGTGCCTTACACCAGCTTCACAAACACGATCCACTATGCCCAGCCAGCCCTTCCCTCTGAAATCTCAGGATTTTCTTCCTCCTTCCACACTTACAGAAACTTCTTGCTTTAGCCTCTTGTTCTCTATGTACAATTCTCTGCAATTGCTCTTGCAGGAGAGGAGCTGTTGTGACAGGATAGCATTCTTGTTCTGTCAACAATAAAGACATAAGGATTAGAATCTTATGATGCAGTTGTGATGGTTTGTATATGCTTGGCCCAGAGAGTGGCACTATTAGGAAGTGTGGCCTTGAAGTAGATGTATCACTGTGGGTGTAGGCCTTAATACCTTTATCCTACCTGCCTGCAAGTCAGTCTTCAGCTAGTTGCCTTTGGAACAAGTAGAACTTCTCAGCTCTCCCAGCCCCATGTCTGCCTAGATACTGCCATGCTCCCACCTTGATGATAATGGACAGAACCTGGGAACCTGTAAGCCAGCCCTAATTAATTGGCATCCTTCTAAGAGGTCACGGTTTTTGTTCACAGCAGTAAAAACTTAAGACAGCAGTGTAGCCTCCCAAGGTAGGAGACTGTGCAGGAGCTGGTTTCCAAAGGGAAGACTGAGGCTGGGAAGGGAAATCTGGGAGGGTGCTGGTTAGCCAACCCAATGGTTGACCAGGCACGAATGAGATGCCATGTTTGATTTAACTGGCAGAGAGAGTAAAGAGTAAAAAAAGGTAAGGCAAGAGGCAGATGAATTCACATCAGTGATACAGATAACTGTAATCCTACCCAGCCATGATGTAATCTTGTTTGCTGAGTGGACACCTTGCTCCATGAGGCCTGTGGTACTTATTATTCAGGCTTCTCGTGCTTGGGAAGACTCTCCCAGTATGAGTACAGGTATACTGTGTCAGGTTCCACAGGAAAAACAGCCTAGGCTCTGAAGCCTCCCAGAAAGATGGGGTGACTTAACTACTTCCACGATTCTGTATAGCCCCCGAGTCTTGTTTGTACACATACATGTACATACATCTCACAAACACACTTCAGCTAATCCTACTAGTTGTGGTTTGGTTGCATGATTTTTTTATTTGAATGCTGGTGCCCAAACTGCTGTGCGCTTCTAGCCGACCCTGAGGTAAAACGAGAGGGGGCTACCCGATGACAGTGCTGGTGTCGGGCTGGTCGCTCCCCATCCCCACTGGCTCCTGCTGGCTCTTCTGAAGGTCCTGTTTCGCTTCCTCAAAAGGCAGAAATAAGAAAGGACTGAGTCTGCACTGAACCCCCTCAATCATTATAAAACCTTTATCCCTGGGATCCATGGGTGGACTGGGCCTGAGTTCCCAGGGACTTTCCCCATGCCCAGATTGGCTTCTGGCCTCTTAACCCCACCCCTCTCTTTACAGAACAAAAAGTAATGGTATGTATCTTCTGGGTTTGGCCTCAAAACCCTCACTTTCACATCCCTTACTTCCCTGGGCCCCTAACTCTGCCACCTACCATTGTAGAAGCCCTGAGTTGCCTGATCTGTTTGTGGAGTCGCTGACACTCTTTGTACTTCTCTATGTAACAGGCTCTCCCAGCCTCTACCTTTGCCTTTAGGTGATCCACCTCTCTTGCTAACTCCTCCTCCGTTGTTGCCTTGGTCTTAGGCTCCTGAAGTATAAGATACACAGTCCTTGCAGTTAGAGGGCTTTTGTATGAGACATAAAGATTGACCATATGCAAGGGAATGTATGTGAAGAGTCCAATTTTCAGCACCAAGCCCTCCCCCTAAAAGTCCTTGGGTTTCAAAAAATTCCAAGGAAAGCTTGACTAATAACAAGTTTTTCCCACTTCAATACTTAAGACTCACATATGCCAAGCAAGGCAGTAAACATGTTGTTTGAATGAAGGTGAATGGAACAGAAGTCCTGGGGTAGTAGTAGCTTAGTGAAAGAGGAAGTACATGCTTAGTACATGTTCTGGGCTCAATCCCCATTGCCAGTGAACCATCCTCAGAGAACCTATCTAACCACCAATTCTCTGATGGTGCAGTAGAGTGCAGGAATGTAGGTTAAATGGGACCAGGTGGTACCATTTCAGAAGTCAGAAATGCTCCCTTGTCAAGGTTGGTAATTCAGTTTCTCAAAGCCCTGTCAATGGGAACCTGAGAGCTGTCCATTTGCAAACCCTGTCTGCTCTTCACCCCATCATACTTGTGGGCTTTAAACTGCTTATATACACAGTGTGGGCTGGCTTCAAACTCAGTATGCAGGTAGGGAGGACCTTTGAATTCCCACTTCTCCTGCCTCCACCTCTTGTCTACCTGGCTGAGACAGTAAGGGGCAGCTGGAAATACAGTATCTTATACTGTCAGTTCTCAAAAACTGACCAAATATGATGACCAAGGGTAACCAGCTACAGTGGGACTGTCACACAGCTTCAGACCTGAGAATCCTCAGGGCTTCCCATGCCTTCAGAAAACCCAGCTTCCAGGTACCTGTCATGAGGTCTCTTTCCCATCAAGTTATATACAGGACATTAGTACTGGTTAATTAGGGTTGCATTGCTAATAAGTACTTCTCAGAAGGATTTACTATGAATAACTGCTAACATTAATTATAAGAAAATTGGTTTTGGGTGTTCTAATTTCCTGTTGTGTGACTCTTTATAGTTATTAACTATTTCTCACATAACTGGAGTGAGCAGGTTATTATGTTTTATGGCTCCTAACTCAAAGGAGTTCACTACAGTCTGTCCTGATGTTTAATTTTCAGTACTTGATCATTCACTATAGACACATCTGCCTCTGAAACATCTTTAAATGGCAGACTCAATCAATGTCATTTTAGATAGAAAGTAAATGAAACACTGAGGTGACAACCATTCTAACATCTTATCCTTTCTGTCTCCTGGAGAGAGTCCCTGTCTTTCCTCTCAGGCTCCCTCTCACACAGCCATGCAAAACCACTCAACGTGCCTTTAGCTCATGCTTCTTTTTCTGCACCACAGCCTTCTTCTCCTTCAACATTTCCACTGTCTGTTCAAGTGTCTTCCAGTGAATCTTCTGCACAGAAACAGACTTTAGTACCACTGCTGGGACACAGACACAGTAGTACACACACACACACACACACACACACACACACACTTGAAGTCATGAGCAGGCAATTTTAGTTGTTGAATAAAAATCATGACATGCATAACCTCCTATATAACACGGGTTTTTTGAGCCAGCTGTGGTGTTGCACACCTTTAAATACCAGAACAGAGATGGGAGAAAAACAAAACAAAACTGAATTCCAGGCTAGCCATAGGTATCTCAGAAAGTAGAAGAAGTAAGTAGTAAAGGTTTCTGCTGAAACTTCCCCCAAACCCAGAGAAAGCACAGTGTGTCTTCTTGGAAACGTTTCTGAGTATACCTGTTCAGTGAAGTTGACGGCGAGCAGGCGGTTTTCTTTCTTGAGCTTTTCCAGCTCCTCTGTCTTTTCTTGATCTCTCACAATAAGTTCCTTTATTTCTTTTTCTTGAGATGCCAGCTGGGTCTAAATCAATAGAGAATTCACAGGAAGACAAAGGAAAACTAGAGGACCATGACTAGATTCTAATGTACAGGGATGGAAGGTGTTACCCTAGCAACTCCCAACTGCAAAGAACTCTCAGAACGACTCTCCTCAATGAGCAAACAGTCAATGCCATCCTTTTCTTAAATGTTTATCTTTCTCCCTAAATAGTAGTTCAGCTTTAAAAACTTCTGGGTAAGACTTTGCTTGAAAAAAAATTTGAAAAAAAAATTATTCTAGTGATTGTCATCCTTAAGGTTATCTCATGATATACATAAATTAAGTTTCCTTGGAGACCATTATTTGTAACATGCAGGAGTAGGATCACAGGATTGAAGACTGACCACAAAATATTTATCCTTGAAGTCTGACACTGTCAGTTTGATCAGACTGGAAAGTGCCTAGGAGATTGAGCACAGCAACTGCTGATATTGTCAGAGGACATTTTTAGGTATGAGTGTCCACACACCCATACCTTAAAATGTCCTTTGACAATTACAGATGGTTGTAAGCCACCATGTGCTTGCTGGGAATTGTACTCAGGACCTCTGAAAGAGCAGCCATTGCTTTCTTCAACCACTGAGCCATCTCTCCAAGCCTTCTCTGTCACCTTGCAGACATTTCTGAAGACAATAAAGGGGAAAAAAAAATCCTACCTTGGTGGGCCCAGGTAGAGTACGTGAGGAGAAAGGCTGTGCTGTTAAGAAGCTCACTCTCCCTCTCCTTTTCCACCAGGATGGATTCTTACCCTGTAGCCAACCATTCCTTCCAGTGTTGGATATTTGGCAAAGTTGAGAACATGCCGTTTGGCAAAAGCACCAAGAATCACTTACCTGAAGCTCTTTTACTCGGATTCCCAAGTCCTCCTTTTCTGAGGTTATCTTCTGGTTGTATTCTTCCAGGCTAGAAAGTAGAAATGGCTGTTTATTGATTCCAGATCAATTGCCCCAGGACCTAAGTGACTTAAGATAGGCTTGGCCTAAACCTACAATTAATAATTACCTATAAACATTTAGTTTTTTTTTTTACACAAGCCATCATTTAGGTTGGCCTGTATAGCTGAGGATGGCTTTATAAATTTCTGATCCATAGTCTGTGATGTCAATCATACCATGCAGTAACAGGCAGTATTCACTAACAGTGGCCCCACCCATACTTACTGGAGCAGCTCACTCTCCCGAGAGGTCTTCTCTTCCTCCCAAGAGGCCTTCTCCTCCTTCCAAGAGGCCTTCTCTTCCTCCCAAGAGGCCTTCTCTTCCTCCCATGAAGCCTTCTCTTCCTTCCAAGAGGCCTTCTCTTCCTCCCAAGAGGCCTTCTCTTCCTCCCAAGAGGCCTTCTCTTCCTTCCAAGAGGCCTTCTCTTCCTCCCAAGAGGACTTCTCTTCCTTCCAAGAGGCCTTCTCTTCCTTCCAAGAGGCCTTCTCTTCCTTCCAAGAGGCCTTCTCTTCCTCCCAAGAGGCCTTCTCTTCCTCCCAAGAGGCCTTCTCTTCATCCCAAGAGGCCTTCTCTTCATCCCAAGAGGCCTTCTCTTCCTTCCAAGAGGCCTTCTCTTCCTTCCAAGAGGCCTTCTCTTCCTCCCAAGAGGCCTTCTCTTCCTCCCAAGAGGCCTTCTCTTCCTCCCAAGAGGCCTTCTCTTCCTCCCAAGAGGCTTTCTCTTCCACTTTCTGTTCTAAGTTCTTATTTATCTTCTGCCATGTTGCCTCCAGTGCCACCTGGAGTGAGAGACAAATCATTTTACTTTATTAGTACGCTGCAGCTGTGTTCAGACACACCAGAAGAGGGCATCAGATCCCATTACAGATGGTTGTGAGCCACCATGTGGTTGCTGAGAACTGAACTCAGAACTTTTGGCAGAATAGTGTGTTCAACTGCTGAGCCATCTTTCCAGATCATTTTAAAGATGAGTTTTAGTGTGTTAGCTAAAGAGAGAAAGCATTTGAGTACTGTGGTGTATTCATGAGAAATACCCCATTTGAACTCTGAGTTACACCTTTCTATACATACGTTGTTTCTGTAGGGTCTCACAGGCACCAGGTCAGCATTCCAATACTGACCTATAATATATATTACATAGCCCCAGTCTGTTCTTAATCTAAAGGCATCCAAGGACTAGAAAAAAAACAGTGATTGCTGCATTTGCAGGATCTTCTGTTCCCAGTGTCCACAATGGCAGCTCCACAGTCTAGACTCCACTTGCAAATCAAATGTACAAGCAGGCAAACATGCATACGTAATTGAGACAGGCTTTTCACTATGAAAAACAGGCTTGGCCTCAAACTCAGATCTACTGTACCTGCCTCTGCCTTCCAAGTGTGCTATGATTGAAGAGTCTGCCACCACATTCAGCTTAAAAAAAGATTTTAAATGCATTTAACTCCAGTTAGGTGTGGTGACTGATATCTTTAATCCTAACAGTCAGAGAGGTAGTGGCAACAAGGCCACCATAATCCACACAGCAAGCTCCAGACCAGTCAGAGCTCCATAGTGAGAGACCCTTGTTCAAAAAATAAGCCTGACCCTTGGTGCGATGATATGTGGTGGTACATGTCTGTAATCCCAGCATTTGAGAAACTGAGGCAGGAGGATCTTGAGTTCAATGCCAAACTCAGCCACATTATTAAGATCCACTTTAAAAAAAATTATATTAATTTCAACATTGCCAGTACTTATTGAGTGCCTGGGACATACCAGACAACACTTTCCAGTGGATAGAAGCTAAGTCACTGTTTAGTATTGCCCCATAAGAGCTACATGTAATTTTAATTATTGGATACCATGCCAGGTGGTAGCACATGTCTTCAGTCTCAGGATACCATGGATAGAGGCAGGAAAATCTCTTGAGATTGAGGCCAGCCTGGTCTACAGAGTGAGTTCCAGGACAGGCAAGGCTACATACAGAGAAACCCTGTCTCAGAGCAGGGTTCGACCTGAGTTGCAACCCCTTTGGCAACCACCCTCTTGTTGCATCTCCAAAAGATATTTACATTATTATGATTCATACCAGTAGCAAAAGTAGTTTTGAAGTAGCAATGAAAATTATTTCATGGTTGGGGGTCACCACAACATGAGGAACTGTATTAAAAGGGTCACAGTGGTAGGAAAGTTGAGAACCACTGGTATTAAAGGAGAGATGATAGATCACAAGCCAGAAAGAAAATCTCTCTGGGTCAGAGACTGCTGCTGTTCTGACCCACAGGTTCATCTGTGGCCAGCATCTGTATGTACCTGCTTCCTCTGGAGCTGTTCATGGAGGTCAGCATACTTGTCTTTTAGCTCCTGGTTTTCTTGGTAAAGCTCCTCACTGAGCTGTTCCATCTCTTCCATCTTTTCCTGAAAGAGAAGGCAGGTAGCTTTAAAGTCCTTCCCACAAGCTGTGCAGTGTGGTTCCCACTCACAGTGACTCTGGCATCTGCTGGAGAGCAGTTATGCAGTGCTCAGGCAACGCCAGAAAGGTGAGGTTGCCTTCACCAGAGAAAGATGAGCAAACCTGAGTCGGTAATAAAAGATGAGGGACCCAAGCACAGTGGAAAACAAACACTATTGGAATCTTAGAACTCCAGAGGCTGAGGCAGGAGGACTGCCCTGATTGGAGGAAGAAATCATGTATTGTTTGATTTTTTTTAAAAGCATCCCTAAGTTATTCCTCAGTGTGCTGAGTGGCACCATTGGACTTCAACACTATCTACAGCCACTTTAAAGCCTGACTCAAAGTTCACCCTAACTGGGACTGCCATTTTCCAAGAAGGCTTGAGGGGAGATGGTTAACAGACCTTATTGATAACAATCATTATGTCCTCATCAGGGTCTGGATGGAACTGGAAAGGGATACTTGTTCCCTGGACCAAACCATCTTCATCCACATAGCAGAATTGGTAATGCTCCATGTCCTTGGGCAGATAATAAGCTGAAAGCAGAACATGATTTTTAATGAGCTATCCCATTTAAAACAAAACAGTCCCAGTCATGGACAGAGTTCTCAGGGTCTTTGACTTAGTATTTTCCTACCTTTGAATTGGATTTCCTGCTGTGTGGCTGATTCCTTGTTTAGATCTTTGGGCAAGGGAGCCCACATGAAGGTGTAATACTCCTTGGTTGTCTTCCACCCTACCTGTAAAGAGGAGACTCTAATTCAACACTGACAACTGAGTAACCCTTATTTTTGCAATGAATTCTTAAAAGTGCACTTATATTTTATTTGTATATGCTGAAGATAGAATAGAATGAATTATGACAAGATCCCTGTTTCTTGTCTGGCCATTATATGGGGTGGGGGAGGGGAGGGAAAAATACAGCCAGCAGCTTTCAATCTGTGGGGGTCATAATCCCTTTGGCAAACCTCTATCTCCAAAAACATCTACATGGTCACTGTAGTAGTTTAGACCCACACTGATCTAATTAATACAAGTTATACAAACAGCTCAAAAGTCCAGTTAAGGAAATACAACTAACTTCAACACCCATTACATGAGCTCCAGTTTCTACCAGCCAGTTGTATTCCTGTTTGAGGGACAAAAGGGTTTGAGGAGCAGATGGTAATAGTGCCTGCCCATAATCACAGCTCACCCAGGAGCCTGAAGAAAGCTTGTGTGAGGCCAGACTGAAATACATAGCAAAACTGTGTGTGCATGTGCATTTACGCATGCATGTGTGTGTACATGTGTGTCCCTGTGTACATACAGCTGTCTTTTTTTTTTTTCTTTGTTGGTTTTCTCTGTGTAGCCCTGGCTGTCCTGGAACTCACTCTGTAGACCAGGTTGGCCTTGAACTCAGAAATCCACCTGTCTCTGCCTCCCAAGTGCTGGGATTAAAGGCGTGCGCCACCACTGCCTGTCTTAACCAGTTTCTTTTTGCTCCCTAAGAAGGACTTTGCAGAAGCTAGCTGGGCAGTGGTGGCTTTAATCTCAGCACTTAGGAAGAAGCAGAGGGGTCCTTGAGTTTGAGTCAGTCTGCTAAGTTCCAGGATGGTCAGAGCTACCCAGAAAAACCCTGTCTCAAACAAATTGTGTTGAGGTCTCAGGTTACTGGACCACATGAGACCCTGACTCAAAAATTTTTTTTGCTGCATTTGAACTTGGTACTGTGTGCTGAGGGAAATCTTAAGATACGAAGAACAAAGCTTCACAGCCAATGACTGAATCTTTTAATTAACCCAAGGAATTCAGAAAATAGTGGCTTGGGAGTCAAAGCACTTCAGCAGTTAGTTACTTTGAGACTTTTGGAGGAGTCACTAATTGCAGGGTGGGGGTGGGGAAACTGCTGTGAGGATATTATGTGCTCCCCAGTAGAGGCCCAGCCCACAGTAAATCTTCAGTGCTGGTTGCTGAACTCAATAGTTTTGTGGAGACCTTAGAAAACCCCTTTAGATTAACCTTTAATTAATTAATCTATTTATTGAAATATCAGAATACCTTTGGAATGCAGAGCAAGTCAAATAAAGCCAAGCTGGGTTTGACCTCACCATATAGCCTTATTTATGATCATCCTGCTTCAACTTCCTGAGAGCTGGGACTACAAGTATACCACCATATCTTGCTTTTAAAAAATTTAAACTGGGACTGGAGAAATGGCTCAACAGTTAAGAGCACTGACTGCTCTTCCAGAGGTCCTGAGTTCAATTCCTAGCAACCCCATGGTGGCTCACAACCATCTGTAATGGGATAACATGCATAAAATAAATCTTGTGGGCAGCGGTGGCCCACGCCTTTAATCCCAGCACTTGGGAGGTTTAGCAAAAACAAAAATCTTAAAAACAAAAACCACAAAAGCATCATCTTTTAGTTTGAGACTGAAAATAAAATTGTTGTTTGTTTAGAAGGCTCTCACTATATGTAGCCCTGGCTGGTTGGAACTCTGTGTAGACCAGGCTGACCTCAAATGCAGAGAGACCCTTCTGCCTCTACCTCATGAGTCCTAGGATTAAAGAATCAGGCTGAAAATTAGACTGGGCTGGGCATAGGTGATACATGCCTTTGAAGCCCTTGGGAGGCAGAGGCTGTTGGATCTGAGTGTGAGGCCAGCCTGGTCTAAAGTTCCTGAACAGCCAAGGGGTACACAGATTAACCCTGTCTTGAAGACAACAAAACCCTTAGGCTCATACAAACCAGTATGTGATGTGGGGAAATTGTAGTTTAAAATTTCTAGTTGAGCAGACATAATATACCTGGAACCTAAGACTCACTGCTAGTTTCTAATCCCTTAGTATTAACACTTACTTTAAAGATGCCAATCCAGTCCTTGCGACGAGGGATGAAGTTTTCAGTGAGGGTATAACAGCACATGACATCTCCTCCAGGAACATAGAACTTCTCCACATTGTTAAACAGGACTTGAGAGAAATTGCCATGTTCCGGCAAGGAAGGTGTGGGGTGCTGCTCCATGGTGGAGTCCTGTCAGGAGACATGGAATAGAGTATGAGAACCTGCCTCAACAGAAAATTTAAGATATATAAAACAAGACTCAGAAAGGGTTTGCAGGAGATTTCCAGGCTCCACCCAAGAGTGTTCAATTCAGGTCGGGCGGTGGTGGCACACGCCTTTAATCTCAGCACTTGGGTGGCGGATTTCTGAGTTCCGAGGCCAGCCTGGTCTACAGAGTGAGTTCCAGGACAGCCAGGGCTACACAGAGAAACCCTGTCTCAAAAAAAAAAGTGTTCTATTCAAGCAATAGAGAAGTACTGAGAAAGACAAGGCTTGCCTTCCTCTTCACTGTGCCCAGTGTGAGCACTACTCTTAACCTTCCGATGCTATGAGCATTTTCTGAGCATCTGCACCTCGGGCCGGCTGCCTTCCCACACTGTTCTTTACTCAGTGACTTCTTTCTCCGATGGCTTAGCCAGTGTAGAGAAAACAGCAAGAACCTGGAATTCAGTCTAAGTTCTCTACTTTTCATCCCAAGCAAACCATGAGTTTAGGAACATTACTCTTTGGATTTTAGCTTTCCATTATATTCCATTAATTCCATAATAATCAGGCCCATACATATTTTAAGACACTATGCTTGGAGCCATGGGATTTAGGACAGAGACATAGGAATATGACATGTAGTGGTGACAAATGCCATCTGAAATTAGCATTGTACCCTTTAAATTCTAGAGTATTCTCTTCCCTCTTCCTTCCCTGGACACCCCTGTCCCCACACACAGAGCTGGGCACACACACACCCAGATACACCCGGAGCTCAAATGCTCTAACCAGGTCTCTCTCCAGGACCCAAAAGCAGGGATTTAACAACACAAGAGCATTGGGCAGGAGACATGGCTCAGCTGTTAAGAGCACTGACTGCTCTTCCAGAGGTCCTGAGTTCAATTCCCAGCAACCCCATGGCGGCTCACAACATCTGTAATGGGATCTGATGCCCTCTTTTGGTGTGTCTGAAGACAGACACAGTGTACTCACATGATAAAATAAAGAAATCTTACAGGGCACGCCTTTAATCCCAGCACTTGGGAGGCTTAGCAAAAAACAAACAAAAATCTTAAACAAAAACAAAAAACCCAAAAGCACCAAGCAGCCAGACTGGCATAAGTAATCCTAACGTGAGATGGAGGCAGGAAGACTGGGGATCAACCTCAGACACATGGCAAATCCACTGGGCATAGATTTCTGAGACTGTCTCAGGAAACAAAACACTACTAACAAAACCCATTAATCTGGGAATAGTGTAGAGATTCTGTAAAGTGTTATGTTACAGGCTTTCTCTTCCTCCTGTCCAGCAGTTTCCAGAAGATTAGAAGCACGCAGGAAAAGTGCTGATAGTGTATTTTAATATGAATCTCACATTCCTACATTTCATGGTGGTGCACGCTTTTAATCCCAGTACTTGGGAGACAGGCAGTCAGATCTCAAGTTCCAGGGGCTTCACAGAGGAATGCTGTCTCAAAAAACAAAAAAGGAGTCCCAGGAACTGGCTTACAGCACCTAAGAAAACCAGATATCACCTAACGAGGTGTCTAAATTGTATATGCTCATCCCAAAACTGTTCCATGCACATCGGTCTAATTCTGAAGCAACAGCCAGTCCTGATTCTCATTCTGGGTGAATATGCAAACCACAGTTCTAAGTTTTAGCAGAAACAAAAAAAGTATATTCCAAACATTCAGAAATCCTGACAAAACCCAGTGAAGCCCGATGTCTAGGCATCCCTAATCTTTCGTGGTACATAAGCTACAAAGACCTAATGAATTCCGGGCCGGGAGAGATGGCTCAATGGTTAAGCGCCATCTGCTCTTCCAGAGGATCTGGGTCCAATTTCCAGTAACCACGCGGCAGCTCACAATTGTCGTACTCCAATTCGAGAGGACCTGACACCCTCACACAGACATGCATACAAGCAAAACTCCCATGCACATAAAATAACAATTTCGAGTTCCAGGACAGCCAAGGCTATACAGAGAAACCCTGTCTCGAAAAAACCAAAAATAAAAAAAAAAAAAAAATAAAATAAAATAAAATAAAAATAAAATAACAATTTCAAAAATGAAAAACCTAGTGAATAAAGGGTGTATGTAGCCCTGGCTGTCATGGAACTCCAAGCTGAAGCACGGAAGACCAACGAAACGAAAGGGGTCCTAAGCCCTCCCCAAACCACTGATTATCCCGAGCCCTCCAAGACAGCCTAGGGTGATGCCGAAGCCCCCACACCATGCCTTGCCTGTAGACCATGTCTCAAAATCTGAATTTGGGGGATCCAAGGGCTCAATTGCAAGGGACTCACCAGGAACCGCAGCTAGCAGCAGCAGGGCAACAGCAGCAACAGCAACAGCGAGCGCAAAGGCCCGTGGGCGCAATTAAAGGGATGGCCAGGCCCCGCCCACAGCGTCACAACAGTTACAAGCCCCGCCCCAGCCGGGCCTGTACACCTGGAGCCCTTAGTGCCTTGGGTGACAAGTTGGGTTTGCTTTTTTTTTTTTTTTTTTTTTGGTTTTTTGAGACAGGGTTTCTCTGTGTAGCCTTGGCTGTCCTGGAACTCACTCTGTAGACCAGGCTGGCCTCGAACTCAGAAATCCGCCTGCCTCTGCCTCCCAAGTGCTGGGATTAAAGGTGTGCGCCACCACTGCCCGGCAAGGGTTTGCCTTTTTATCTCCCCCAAAGCAAACTGGTTTTTCGTTTTGTTTGTTATATTTTAACTTTCTCAAAGCTTGTGTCCTTGAAAGGGCGTTGAGAGTTAATCTTCTCCTGCTTCTCCGGGACACCTGGTTCACTAATAATCCCAGAGCTAGAGTTGAGACTCTGGCATTTTAGCCTGCTACATACATACACACACACACAAATCGGGTGTGGTAGTGGATACCTATAATTCCAGTTTTTAGGAAAGGAAGGCAGGAAGGTCCAAAGTTCCAGGTCAGCTTTGGTTGCAAAGCAAGTTTGAAATTGGCCTGGGCTATCTGAGACCTTGTTTTTTTTTTTTTTTTTGGTTTTTCAAGACAGGGTTTCTCTGTTAGCCTTGGCTGTCCTGGAACTCACTTTGTAGACCAGGCTGGCCTCGAACTCAGAAATCCACCTGCCTCTGCCTCCTGAGACCTTGTCTTAAAAAAAAAAAAATCATGCTTATTCCTGTCCTTAAAGAAAATCTGTTAACCTGCTTTTTGGATCTCCGGTAACTCAAATGTCTTTTTTCTCCCAATTTTATATGTATGGGGGTGTTGCCTGCATATATGTCCACCACTTGTATGACTGATGCCCAGGGGCTCAGAAGAGGACATTGGATCCCTTGGAAGAGCTGTTATGGATGGCTGTGAGCCACCATGCGGGTGCTATGAACCTAACCCAGGTGCTATGCAAGAGCAGCAAGTGCTCTTAACCACTGGACCATCTCTTTAGCCCCTTGGTTATGTGTTTGAAACAGGACCCTTTTGGGGCTAGCTTTGAACTTATTATGTAGAGAAAGTTGATCTTGTACTCTAGATCTTTCTGGTATCTTCACATCTTCATGTCCTGAGCCTTTAAGCATGTGACTTCTTCATTGAGCTTCTCTTTATTATAGACACAGAATAAGGAGAATCTCTCTCCCCTTCAGTTTTCTTTGTTTGTTTGTTTGTTTGTTTGTTCTTTTCCAGACAGGGTTTCTCTGTGTAGCCCTGGCTGTCATGGCTCTCACTCTGTAGACCAGGCTGGCCTTGAACTCAGAAATCTGCCTGCCTCTGCCTCCCAAGTGCTGGGATTAAAGGTGTGCGCCACCACTGCCTGGCGTTTTGTTTGTTTTTTAAGACAGAGTTTCTCTGTGTAACCCTGCAGTCCTGAAACTCGCTCTGTTGACCAGGCCTGCTTTGAGCTTAGAGTTCCCCTGCCTCCGCTGGCGTTAAAGACGTGCACCACCGCATTGGGTTGAGGGTTTTTGTCGTTTGGTTTGGTTTTTCTTTTTTTTTTTACCAGTCTGTGACTCTTATTACAAGTATGAGTTTGAACTCAAGGCAGTCCTCCTGCCTCAGGCTTTCAGGTGCATGGATTACAGGTGTGAACCCTACCATGGCTGCTCCTTTTTTTTTTTTTTTTTTTTGTAACTACCCAGAAGATACTAAATGCATGCTGCCTATGAAAGACCAAGTTCAGAATTGTCCCTTCCCTTCTCAAAGGGGTTCCAACAGTTGAATCTGGAAGAAAATGCTCTGTGTCACATCACCAGAACATTTATGCTCGGGAAGCACTTTGAGGTTTCAGACAGGAGAAGAAACATTCTAATTCTGCCTGATGGGAACATCTTAGGTACCCTCCTGCAGGCACTCTGAGTGCCGCCTGTAAAGTCTGAGAGTATCAGATTTGTGAAACGGTTCCATCAGAGAATCACTTGCTGCACAATCCTGGGAACCCAAATTCTATCCTGAAGTCCAAAGAAAGGCAGAAGAAAGAGAACCAACATGGCAAAGCAGCCTGTTGACTTGCATAGGCACAGTGGTACCAATGCTCTCCACCTATTATCATGAGCTCACAGGCTCACACAATATTAACAATAAACAAATTTTAATTTTTAAGAAGAAGTTTGAGAAAAATTAAGGACTTTCTGCACATACCTGGGCAAAAGGATGCCAAATTTATTAAGATTGGGAAAATAGTTGAGCCAGGTGGTAGTGGCAGTGGTGACACGTGCCTTTAATTCAACACTGAAGAGGCAGAGACAAGTGGATCTCCATGAGTTCGAGGCCAGCCTGGTTTACAGAGTGAATTCCAGGACAGCCAGGGAACCTGTCTCACTCCATGCCATCCCAGAAAAGGCAAGAAAGACTTGCCAATTAGGATCATACATGCCTATAATTTTGGCATTAGGGAGGCAGAGGCAGAGGCAGAAGGATCTTTGAAAGTTTGAGGTAGCCTGGTCTATATTGTAGCAGAATTTTCGAAGAGCCATTACACTGGGCATTTACTCAGAGTGATGGTCACTTAACCTTGAGGTAACCAGCTTGTAAATAATCCGTGATTGTTATCTGAGATTTATGGGGTTGCTGTTCCTTGGGAATTTCAGTCCCTTAGTATATAATCTCAGTCACCCAACATTCCCGGAAAACCTGGAATTCTAACAATGACCAACAATGACCGTGTTTGTTTGGGTAATGATTCCTTAAGACCACGCCTAGATCAGATAAAGATATTTTAGCATGGGGAGTGGGGGAAATGACTTGCTAAAAGACCTTTTGAGTAACAACAAAAATGTGTTGGATGGTTGCATGTGCCCGGCACCACAGAGAAGGGCCCATGCACCATATCTGGTCTGGAGATGTAACTCAGAGGTGCAGTGCTTTCCAAGCATATCTGAGGCCTTTGGTTTTATCTCCAGCCCTGGGGGAAGGATGAGGACAATGGGCTTAGTGTCTCCTAATTGCAGTACTTAAGAGGTTGGAAGGATTGTAGTTAAGTGTGAGGCCATGCATCGTGGGCTACACAGCAAGGCCCAGTCTCAAAAAGGCAAAACAAATAAAAAAAATAAATAAATAAAACAAGGGAATATGCCAATTATATTTCCCTTGTGGTGAGGGTACTTCTATGGAACCTGTTTCTTTGTTTCAGGGAACCATTTGTGTTAAGAAAAAGGTTGCCTGAAAACAGCCACGAACAGCTCTTTCCCAGGCCAGCTGTTTCCCTAGAAGGCATATGAGGATGAAGGCAATAGGGAGGGCACCGCAGAGCTCGGCTGTGCAGCCCCATGTCCTGGCCTCTGTCTTTCAGCAGACATGGTGAAACAGGGAGCTAGAAGAAGGAAGGGAGGCCACAGCTGCTTATGTTTCGGTTTTGCCAGCATTACTGGAGAGAAGGAGTGGGGGAGGGAGGGGTGTGCTCTGGGGTGGGACCAAGGCCCTGCAAGGCCCATCTCGATTCTCTAGGCCTTGTTTTCCCCATCTGAAAATGCAACATTCTGAGAAGGGTTGGGGGAGTGTCTTCAAGTTCTCATTCTGAAGCTAGGTATGGTGGTACATGCCTTTAATCCCAGCACTCTGGAGGCAGAGGCAGGCGGATCTCTGTGAGCTCCAGGCCAGCCTGGCCTACAGAGTGAGTTCCAGCACAGCCAGGGCCAGAGAAACCCTCTTAAACAACAAAAAAGAAAAGAATAATACACCTATGGCATCCTATGGCATGCCAAGTATCACCTTCCTGGCACCCTCGCCTCTTCTTCAGTCCACTTTTAATCCATCTTTGACTTCATTTTGACCATACAGGAAGAAAGGGGTGCCAGAATGGATTTTGATTTGGGCATCTGAATAAAGATTATTATTACTATTTTTTGGTTTTTCGAGATAGGGTTTTTCTGTATAGCCTTGGCTGTCCTGGAACTCACTCTGTAGACCAGGCTGGCCTCGAGCTCAGAAAGAACTTGAAAGGCTCCCAGGCCTGGGAAAGTACCTGAACGTCAGCTGCTGAGCAGATGAACTTCCTGAGGTTCCCAGTTGTTTCCCTGTGTTTGAGTCCTGTAGGCACCTTAGGAACAAATAAACAATGCTGCTTTTTCCTCCCCCTCCCCCTTCCCCTCTAACACACACACACACACACACACACACAGTTCTCAGGTGGGACCTAGTCTAAATATTTTGACAGCTGGACAGACTCTCAGCACTCTGTTTCAATTTCTCACACCTAGACCTAAAAAAAACCCCTTACCAACCAGCTTGTTTCTTCTCTCTCTCTCTCTCTCTCTCTCTCTCTCTCTCTCTCTCTCTCTCTCTCTCTCTCTCTCTCTCTCATTTATTTTATGCATGTGAGTACATTGCCACTGTCTTCAGACACACACCAGACATTGCCACTGTCTTCAGACACACACCAGAAGAAGACATTAGATCCCGGATGGTTGTGAGCCACCATGTGTTTGCTGAGAATTGAACTCAGGACCTTTGGAAGAGCAGTCAGCCTTCTCCCTCCCCCTCTTTTTTTTTCCCCATTTTTTATTGGATATTTTATTTATTTACAGTACAGATGTCATCCCCTTTCCCTATTTCCCCTTCCTACTCTCTCTCTCTCTTTTAAGACAGAGTCTTAGTATCCAGGCTGTCTTTCAAGTAACTACAGAGCTGAGGATGGCTTTGAATTTCTGATTGCCCTGCTTCTAGTCACTGAGTGCTGTGGCTACAGGCATGTGTCGCAACACCTGTTTATGAGGTGCTGGGGAATCGAACCCAGTGCTTCCCGCATGGTAGGCAGGCACTCTACAGTTGAGCCATGACTCCAGCCCTCCCTTTCATTTCTCCTCTTCCTTCTCCCCTTCCACTCTTCTCTCCCTTCACTGTCTCTCCCCTTTCCTGATTTATTTATTTATTTATTTATTTATTTATGTCTTTTTTACTTTATTCGCCAATGGAAAAGGTTCATACGGTAATCTCCCACTGCATGCCAACAAGTTTCCCACATCTGGGGAAATCTCAGGGGAACAGCCTATCTGGAGTGCCATGGATAAACCAATTTTTTGACACAGGGTCTCACTCTGATACAGCCCAGGCTGGCCTTAAATGTCAAACAGTTCTTCTGCCTCAAACATTCTGAGTGCCTAAAAACTACATCTGCTCTGTTTCAGTGTTTGTTTTGGGGTCAGGGTCTCCCTTTGTAGCCCAGACTGGCCTAGAGGTTTTCTACGTAATCCAGGCTGTTGCATTCCCAGTGCTGCTTCAGTCTCCAAGTTGCTAGCTATGAGATTACAGCGGGCTGGTTTTCCATCCTCTGGTTTACCTAGCACAAATCACCAATGTTCTATGACTTCCTGGTCCTTGGTCTCTAGCCTGTGGGTAAGCCTGACTGTTGAATCTGGCTCTGGCCTACAGTGTGGGCAGCAGTATGGCTCACCTTGCTTGCTCATGTCAGCTCTTTGGAAAGGACAGCCGTGACAGACATTGTCTTATTATTTCCCATTGCCGACACTTTTCTTGTAAGTAGCCAACTGCCAGTGATTTTAAGGGGACTCTCTGTAAGCCTGTGCAGTTCCCGCCTGGATTTTTATTTTCATTACATTATTAATACCACCCCAAAAGGACAGGGTGGGGTAGGAGCGTGGGGCAGGAAACTAAGAGTGAACTGATGAATTATAGAGAAGAGGTGGTTGGGGGAGGAGAGCAGAGACTTCCTCTTGGTCTTTGGAGAAAACATCTGCTGGGTGGTAGATCTGCAGTTGATGGGAGTCACTTGGGCCCTGAGGGCACTAAAAGGAGAATGGAAAAAGGGAAGGGTGTGGTGGAGGTGTGGGTGGGTGGTATAGAGATTTCTAAAAGTGTCACCGAAGGCTGTGGATTTCACCTTGGTCTCTATTTACTCCAAGGTCAATGTAAACTCCAGGTGACAGGCTGCCTTTGTCCTCAAGGCTAAGCTAAATCTTTTCCTTTAGCCTCCTTCCTGTGTAGACCAGCCGGTGAGAAGCCAATTTCCAACTTAGGTTACCAGCTCAGTACACTAGCTCTCCATATAGCTGGGGATGGAGGTTTATTAATAGCTGTTCTAATCCTCAGTGCCACTTCTCCATTGCTTAGCAACCAGACCCAGGCCCCTGTTCATACCCGGCAAGTTACCATTAAGAGACACCTCATCACAACACTTTTTCTAGGGTACCCTAGAAGAAAGTGTCTCTGATAGACAAAGCCTCTCAGGTTTATGGAGCTGCTTTATTCAGTTAACAGAAATTCGAATTCGAATACGAATGCTGATACAATGTAGTGTAGCTCAAATGTTTTCACTTTGAAACATAGTAACTCCATACTATGTTAGTGGGGGTTTCATCTATATTTCTTTTTCATTGCTTTTCGAGACAGGGTAGAGGAATCCTGCTTGATCTGGAACTCCTTCTGTAGATTACTTCAGTTGACCTGTAACTCAGAGATCTGTCTGCCTCTGCCTCTGCCTCCCTGAAGGGACTAAAGGCATGTGCCACCACCAACCCTGCCTGTTGTGTCTGGCTTTAATGAACTTTACGGCTTGGAACTTCTCTCTGGGCAAAGGCAGAAGGTAGCTCTTGCAGACAGAACTACAGTTACATTTGGTGATTGTCCTGTGTGTAGTTATGGAAGGAGTTAGGAGAAGGACCTTCACATGACACTCATGGGCAAGGCTCAAGGGCCAACACAAAGTGATGAGGTCAACATGGAATGAGATGGAGAGGTCTCATCGCTTCTTGGTCTTGGATTTCATTGCTGAGATTTTTGTTGTTTGGGGCTTTGAGACAGTTTGACTTGTAGCCCAGTCTGGCTACAGTATAAGATCCTGCTTCACACAGAATGAGATGACAGATTACAGACATGTGCCACCACTCCTACCTTGGTGTTCTGCCACCACCACCACCCACGACTTCATTGCATTGTTTGCCCATTATCACCTAACTCCAGGATATACTCACGGGTACAAAATTCCCAGTAAAACCAAACCTAACCAAACCAACACCAACACCAACACCAAAAACCTTCCAGGAATAATGTTTCCTGGATTAACTTGGTCAAGCTCTACACCAAACCTGTGGCCCCTGCCTCTTACCTTAGAGCTTGCAGCTATAGGTTTCCTGAAGAGAAGATGTTTCTCTAGCCTTGTGTTTTCTCTCAAATTACTTGTAAGGATCCATTCATTTTCTTCTTTGAGCTTTGGTTTTTTGTTTCAGTTTGGTTTTTTGTTTTGTTTTGTTTTGTTTTGTTTTGAAGGCAGCATGTCATCTTTAAGCTTTTTGAGCTTTGTTTTCCTTCTTTTGTTTTGTTTATATTTATTGTCTTCTTGAGAGGAAACCTTTCAGAGGGATGGCTATATCCCAGTGACTTAAAGTCAAGCACCAAAATAAATAAATAAATAAATAAATAAATAAATAAATAAATAAATAAATAAGAGGAGGGTGGTGATACATTACTTCTCTGCTGGTAAAATGAGCCAATGCAAGCCACATTGGGAAGCTGCTCTGGGGCAAGTTCACTGGCCCCAAGGTCCGAGGCCAGTGAGAAGGGAGAAAGGGGCTGGGGAAGAAAGTATACACGCAGAGAGAGGGTGTGTGTGTGGGGGGAGGGGGGACTAAAATGTCTGGATTATATAGGAAAGAGCCTCGGGGGGGAAGGGCAGCCCAGCCCCTGGGGTGGAAATTTCAGGGTTGGGGGCCTGGTATGCCAGGTAGGGACCGAGGGATGCTGGGAGAACCTGGAGGCCAGGCTGCTGTGCTAAGTAAAATTCCTGGTCTGAAACCCAATTAATTCATCCTGGTCTGCTCAGTTGATAGAGTGCTAGTCTAGCATCATGTACAAAACCCTGGGATCAGTCCCCAACACGGCTAAACAGCATGGCTATGGCCAAACCAGGTGGAGTAGCTTACACCTGTGAGCCCCAGATGGAGAGGCAAGAGGATCAGGAGTTCCAGGACAGACAAAACCTTACCCAACACACCCCCCACCACCCCAAAAACAACAACAAAAAACAAACAACCAAAAACACATAGTAGCTTCAAATCAATTCTTGGGACTTTGTCAACCAATTCTAAATTAACGTTTGCAGGAATAACATTTTTTTCCCCCAGTGCCAGTCTTTGCAGACAGTTTTGGCAGGCGGTAGTATAAGCTAAGGCAGCGGAGAAGATTGTTTGAATCCAGTCACTAACAAGGTTCCCCACCAGAAACATAGTCAAATGATTGTTGAGACGATTTGTTTTCTGAGAACCCTGCCCCCTTAAGTCTCACGGACTCTTCAGTCTTTGTGGGCGGCCGGGACCGGTTTTTATTGGTCAGTTCATTGGAAACCACGACCCCTCCAAATTCTGAAGGCGACGTCACGATTCTGAGCGGCGCATTATAGGTTGCAATACTCATTTTACCGTGAAAGAAGCTAACCCCCCGGAAAGCCCAAGGCCACCACAGTTACAAATATGCCTGGTATCTATATATATTACTGATTTCGTTCCTTCAATCCACTGCTCTCTCACCGAGCGTCCAGCTTCTAGTTTGGGATAAGTACTGTCTCTAGAGAACCTAAAATCAAAGTAAGCCTCTGGTGGCGCTGACCTGAAGAACAGAAGCTTTGGAGTGAGGCAGTCAGCCCGCCCGTGCGTAGGGGACGCCCCCATAACCCCCAGACCCATGGGGACCCAGTGGGGGCGACGAGGGAGGGGGTGGAACCAAGTGGAGATTAGCCGCCTCTGTGCTTCTCGCGCTGGGCGGCGCAGCCCGAGCGTCCTCCGCGTCTCCAGGGACAACCTTGGCAGTACCCTCTGCGGGCGCGGTGACGGTTAATCAGATTCCCGACCGAGGGGGCATGGCCGCCTGCCGCAGGGGCCAATCGAAAGCCTGGGAGGCCCTATATGCAAATATGAGGGCCGGGAGGACCCGAGGTTAGAAGGGGTGCAGGTTGGGGTCGCGGTACCCGGAGTGTGGCAGCCAATGGGCCGGATAGGATGGTTGCGGGAGATCTGAGACGCCCAGTCGGGGCAGTAGCATCGCCGGTAAGGAAGCTCGGAAGCTGGGTGTAGCCCTCAGGAACGCTAGGCTCTGTTGAGTACATCACTTCTCTGTCCCCGGTACTGTTTTCCACACCTAACGCCACCTGGAGGCAATCTCTTAGATACCAACCATCTCTAGGACACTCTGCACACCCCGCCCCCCCCCCCCCCCCCCCCCGGTCCCTTTCTATATCCTTTTTCTTCCTTTGTCCTAAGAATCCTTTCAGAAAGGAATTATGTTTTGTTGTTGTTGTTTATTGTTCATGCCTGGAATAACCCCTTGTCTCCATGGATGCCTCCGTTCTCTTTCCAGTTCTTTCTTCCTTGTTTTTCTGAGACATAAATTCTCTGTATAACCCTGACTGTCCTGGAACTCACTGTGTAGATCAAGCTGGCCTCAAACTGAGATCCACCTGTCTCTACGTCCCAAGAGCTGGGATTAAAGGCCTGCGCCAACGTTGCTGGGCTTCCTGTTATTTTATTTTTTGTCTTTCACTTTTTTTGGGGGGTGGTGGGTATCCTGAAAGAATACTCTTCTTAGTTTTGATAAAGTTATCTAGAATTTGAGCCTAGGAAATATATTTTTTACATTTGGGGATAAAGTAAAAAAAATGAGCTAAGTATTCATTGGCTATTGTTATGTGCCAGGCACTCCAAAATTTATTTAGTATTTGTACCATTTCTGTCAGCAGCATCATCATGACTGTTCTGGGTTGGTGGGGATTGAACCCAGAGATTTGGGCAAGTGCTTCAACACTGAGCCACTGGCCACCATCCCCCAACCCCCTAGTCCTATTTGACAGGCATGGTGCTTATTTTGAACCAAGTACTGTTTGAAGAACATTAGAAATACTAGCTTTGTCTTTAGAACTACCTAGTGAGATGAATATTATCCTTATTTACAAGGAAAGCGAGGTATAAAGAGGATATTAACCAGGGTCGCCACTGTAGAAAGCCGGAAAGTACAGTCAGTGCACGGTGTCACTCACCTGCCCTCCCTGCCTCCTGGGATGCTGAAGCAAGAGCATTTTAGAGTTTAGGTCAGTGAGGGCTGCATAGTAAGACCCTATGAAAAGGAAAAGTAAGAAAGGATTAGGGGTGGAGTTAGCCAGATTTAGCTTGGCTAATAGTTTCCTGAGAGCTGTAGAAGAAATGGCTGGCCGTGAGCCTGGCCTGAAACTGCACTGTTAAAAAAATAAATGAATGAAAAAATATACAAACAAACAAGAACTGCATTGTCTACCATCACAGACACCTTCAGTTCCTTGCAGAATAAAAAGATGATGTCTGAGTGGGCCAGACTCATATTGTTGCCAATAAATCTGGCCCGGCCTGTGATTCCTGGCACTAGTTGGATCGCCTGGGCAGATCCAGTGTAGCTCCCAGATCCTCCTCTGTCTCCTTTTTTTTTTCTGAGAGTCTTGTTTTGTTTCACAAGCTAACCTGGAGCTTGTCATGTAGCTCTCATGCTTCCTCAGCCTCCCGAGTGCTGGGCTTCCACACAGGAGCCACTGTACCCATTAAGTGTGAAGTTCCTGTCCTCCTGGTGCTCTTGTATTCAGAGAAGACAGAGTGAGTAAGGAAATGGTTGCCTGGCTGCTTATGCCATAGTAAATCAGAAAGGCTAAGTCAAAGCGAAGTCCAAAGCCCTTGCTTTTATTTATTTATTTATTTTCATTGAATATTTTCCCAACAGCTGTTCACTGGAGGCCTTCTCAGGGTGCTGCTAGTTGGGAAAAGAGGACAAAAAGATGAAAAGAGAGATGATGAAGAAAAACCTTTGTTGAGAAAGTAGGAAGTCATGGGAAAACCAAACAGGGGAGCCCTCCGCTCTCCCTATTTTCCTGTGGACTGGAAAAAAGTATGTTCTTTAAAACAGAGACTAAAGAGCTCAGCTAACCACTGAGATAGCTTCCCCCAGCAATCTTGTTCACCACCCTCCAACTATGCTTTCCTGCCTTTTGCAGGGCTATGGTATTCATTCATTCTTGTGAAGGAAAGCACTGAAAAGTTTTCCTCCATTTGGAACAGTGCCAGGGGAAGAAGAGTAGTTAATTGTGCATAATCCTTCAGAAGTGGACCCAGGGGCTGCCTGGTGGTGCTTGTTCATGAACCTAGCACTTAGGAGGGGAAAGATCAGGACATCAAGGCTGGCCAACACAAGACCCTGTGTCACAAAGCAAAAAAGTATTCCCTTAAAAAAATAAAAAGAAAAGAAAAGAAAGGGAAAAAGAAAAAAGAAAGACAGGGAGAAATAAGGAAAGGAAGGAATAAAGAAAGAGAGAGAAAGGAAGGAAGGAAGGAAGGAAGGAAGGAAGGAAGGAAGGAAGGAAGGAAAGAAAGAAAAAAGAAAAAACCTAGTCACCAACTGTTCTTCCAAATCACCTGCAGGGCATTTACTGGGGCCATGTCTGTACTCGCTGCCTCCCCCTGGTGGCCAACACAGGGTACTTCCATGCTGTCTAATTAGGATTTGGTTGGCTATTCTTGGAAAAGCTCAAGGTCAAACTGGTGCTAACATCAGTGTACACTGTCCTAAAGTATCCTAATTGGGAAGATGGAATGGACATGTCTTATGTCACTAGGAGAAAACAAAGATACTGTTGTCTGTTAATACATTAACAACACAACTTCTGGTCTTCTGTTTAGGAGGCATTGTTTGGGTTTTTTGGCTTGTTTGTTTTTGAGACAGGGTCTCACTATGTATCTCTGGTTAGCCTACAACTTAGAATGTAGGTTGTAGGCTTAGAATGTTAGTGCAGGTTGGCCTTGCACTAACAGGGATCTGACTGCCTATGCTTCCCAAGTGCTGGGATTACACACACACACACACACACACACACACACACACATCTATATGTAATTTTTTTGAGACAGGGTCTTGCTTGTAACCAGGCTGACCTGGAACTCTTGGTGGTCGTCCCTTCTCAGTCTCTCCTGTGCTTGAACTGTAGGCACACAACACTGTGCCTAACTTTTAACCTTCTGTCCTGAGCTCTCCAAGGGACTTGGCCCATTTTATCTTTCTGCTGTCTTTGCTAAAAGAAAGATATTGTGTGTGGGAGTGGGGAGCTGGAATTTTGTTCTGGCTTCCATGACCTGGTCTTTATCCATGGTCTGTTCCCCTTCCCTAGTCTAGACAAGTGTTAGCATGTGAGGGAAAGCTGAGCTGAAGATAAATGATTAAATCCGAATTTCTTCAAGGTCTCTCCCTGCTATAACATTGAGGAATTCCTTGACAGCTTAGAAAATGTTCTAAATCCATTCCTGGGTTTGGTCCTCCGAGTCCCATAAAGTGGGTGTGGTAGTACATACCCATGATGCCAGAAATTGAGAGGTAAAAGCAAGAAGATCAGAAGTTTAAGGTCATCATTAGATGTTTAGCAAGCTTGAGCCCAGCCTGAGTTTACCTGGGTCGGCTTTAATTTTTTTTTGATATCAGAAAATTAAAATGCTTTGGGGGCGGGGAGGCCTGGTGGTAGAGCATGTGCCTAGCTTTTTTAGGGCCCTGGGTTTAATCCCTGTACAACAAAAATGAGAGGGTGAATGATTTTTCAGCCCTGGGTGAAGCAGCTTTTAGTCTAACTCAGAGCTGCTTGAAGAACCAAACCAAACCAAACCAAACCAAACCAAACCAAACCAAAACAAAACAAAACAAAACAAAACAAAACAAAACAAAAACCCCGGCAGGCAGGGGCACTAATGTAGGGTTCAGAAGTAGAGTGCTCACCCATCCCCTGTGAGGTCTGGGCTCAGTCCCCAGAACTGCAAACGAAACAAAAAACCAAACTACCTGCCTACAGGCTAATGATATACAGACACAAGCCTGGTAAATTCAGATGTTCAAATGGTCAGACATGTAGTATCAATGAAAGAAGTGGGGTGGGGTGCTCAAGAAAATCAGGCCAGGCAGGGTGGCTCTGTTTATAATTGGAGCACTCAGGGGCCTGAGGCTGGAGGTTTGAGTTCAAGGCCACCTACTGCTACATAGAGTCCCAGGCCTTATGAGAAAATGGATACACACACCCATGGTCAAGAAAGAAAGAAGAGTGGGTGGTGGTTCAGAAGGTAAAAGTGTCTGCCACCAAGCTTGATGACCTGAGTTCAACCTCTGGGACCCATATGGTGGAAAGAGAGAGCAATTTTCAGCAACACACACACACACACACACACACACACACACACACACTTTAATTGTAAAAACTTAAAAAAAAAGAAAATGCAGAGTTGAGTCAAATGTAGCCAAATGTAGTAATACAAGCACCAGCACTTGGGACTCTGAGGCAGAAGGTTTATAGCAAGTTCCAGTCAGCCAGGGCCTCACAGCAAGGAAAAAAAAAAAAAATGCTGGGGAGATAGCTCAGAGGTAAAATGCTTGTTGTATGGGCATGAGGATCTGAGTTTAGATCCCCAGTGTGTCTGTAATCCCAGAAGTGGCAGAGATAGGCAGATCTCAGAGTTCACTGGCCAGCCGAGAAAGCCAAAATGGCAGGCAAGCTCCAAGTTCAATGAGAGACCCTGTCTCAAAAAGTGAAGTAGTGGGCAATAGAAGAAGATATCCAACATTGACCACTGACCTCTACATATGGATGGGCAAATGTACCTGCACAACTGTATACACACACACACACACACACACACACACACACACAGAAAAAAAAAGGTCAATTCTCTCATTGCTACTGTAAACACAAAGCTACTTGCCACTTGGTTGCTGTATAAATGGCACCATCGTATATGAAGGAAACACGACGGGGAGTCATTGTCCTACTGCTCTTAATTATTGGCATGAAGGAACAGAGACCCACTTCCTCAAAAGAAATAGAAATCTTTGTTTTTATAAGAAATGTATATTTTCTACTTTGTGGCAAGCACTTCTTCTACATAAGCCTTCGTGTGACATTATTGCGGTTTTGCCAAAGCCACATTTTCCTGTGGGCCAGAGGATATGTCTACAGGCTAGATTTGGGGTGCAAATCTGCAAGCAGGTAATTTAAAAGGAGATGTTCTTTCAGGAGCATTTGGAGAGAAGGCAGCAGGATTCAGTCTTGGGAATGAAACAGATTTGGGAGTAGGAGCAGGAGAGAAAGCAAGGGGAGGGGTTGCAGTGGCTTACACTTCTGGGAGCTAGAGGCCAGAAACAGCAGCTGTGGGATGGGTGTACAGGACTCGAATCTGGTTTCCAGCACCCACGTGGCTGTTAGCAACCTTCTGTAACTTCTGTTCCAGAGGATCTGACCTTCACAGGCACTGCACATATAGGGTACACAAACAGATGCATACAAAACACCCACAAACATAACATGAACGTATTCAAGGCTGAAGAAAGACAGGGGCCAAAGCCTAAGTGCTTACACGGAGCCAGGACTGTTGTTTGCTGGCTTGCTCCAGTTTCAGGCTCCGCCTGGGTGGCTCTTGTATCATAGGCAGCCTGGAATACAGACAGGGTAGGATAGAGGCAAGTAGGCCGTGATGAACCAGCTCTTCCTCCAGAAGTTCATGGGTTTAGTCTCTTGTTCTGTGTGCTGGAGCTCTATCACACAAGAGCAAACAGATTTTGATTTTTTGTGTGCGCGCGTGTGTTTTTGTGTCTTATTGTGTAACTTACACTGGCCTAGAATTCATAATTCTCCTGCCTCAGCCCCACAACTCTTCTCTTTGAGGCAGACAATTTATTCTTACCACTTGGACAAGTCCCTTAAAAAAAAAAAAAAAAAAAAAAAAAAAAGCAGAGACAACCCTCAATTCCAGAGTTCAAATTCGGGGTCAGTTTCTCCCCAAGTTAACATTAACCTTTAGGTAAACGAGCCACTCCTGCAGTGGGGCTTGGTAAAGAGGAACATTGTTGAAAAGCCTGGGGGGTGGAACTGGTCGTTTACCTTCAAGGAAGGGAGCAGCAGCCCAAGGCCAAGACTTGATGTCCTCCAGTTCTCTCAAACATTGCCAAGAGTGTACCTGTTCTCTGGGAACAGTGACTCACAGGGCTGAGGTTTTCTCTGTTGGTTGTCCTGAGGGCAGCCATGTTTTCCAAGAGTAAAGAAACCAGCATAGCTGTTGGCCAGCGCAACATTTCTGCCCTCCTTCTCAGGAGCGGAGGTGAGCATTTACTCAGAATGTGAATCTGAAAATCCTTTGGCAAAACTGCAGCAATAATGTCACAGGAAGGCTTATTCATAGGTAGCCTTCATAGTCAGAACTGGGCCATCACCACCAGGTAAGGTTCGGGCAGAGGGCAGAGAGGAGTGTAAAAGAGGTACCGAGGAGTCAAAGAGCTGGCTGTGGGGTATAGGTGTTGTCTAGAATGGCAAGTTGAGCGGGGAAGGAAGCTGATTCCTCCTAAGACACCCTGTGGCCCTGGTAAGCCTGCTATAATTGCTGGTGCTAGTTATCCCAAATTGTTAAAGATCCCCTAGGGTGTAAAACACACACACACACACACACACACACACACACACACACACACACACAGCTACATAATCTTATGAGCCATTTAATCCCTGAATATTGCCTTTTCTTTTCTTTTCTTTCTTTCTTTCTTTCTTTCTTTCTTTCTTTCTTTCTTTCTTTCTTTCTTGTTTTTTATTTTTTTTTTTGAAACAGGGTTTCTCTGTGTAGCCCAGGCTGTCCTGGAACCCACTCTGTAGACCAGGCTGGCCTCTAACTCAGAAATTTGCCTGTCTCTGCCTCCCAAGTGCTGGGATTAAAGGTGTGCGCCACCACCGCCCGGCCTTCTCTCTCTCTCTCTCTCTCTCTCTCTCTCTCTCTCTCTCTCTCTCTCTCTCTCTAATACAGAGTCTCACATAGTCCAGGCTGGCCTCTAACTCTAGACTCACTGAGGATGGTTTTGAACATCTGAACCTCTTGTATTCACCTCTCATGGGCTGGGAGTTACAGGTACATGCCCCCATGTCCAGCCATGGCCATTTTAAGGAAAGACTCACCCTCAAACAAAAGCTGGCTTTAGGGGTACACACCTGTAACTCCAGCATCTGGGGAGATGAGAGATGAGAATTGGCGTGAGTTGCAGGCCAGCCTGGGCTTCTATGAGACATTGTCTTAAATAAAGAAACAGACAAACAAGAGACAAAACCCCAAAGAAGTAAAAGACCCTTTATACATGAAAGTGGCTTTCTTGTTTTTTCTTCTTTAGGAGATGGGCTCTCACTAGACTCAAGGATCCTCCTGCCTCAGCCTCCCCACTAGCCAGACTTTAGCTACCATTCCCAGCTTGAAAATATGTTTTAGGGTGTTTAGATACTATCAAAATTGGAAGCAACTTATCTGTCCAACAATGAGACAAGGGTTGGTTGAATTTGGCGATCAAGGTGCCTCAGCAGTAAGTGTTCTTTGTAGCAAGCCTGACTACCTACCTGAGGCTGATCCCAGAACCCACATAATAGGGAGGATCTAACCCCCACAGGTTGTCCTCTAAAACAAACACACACACACACACACACACACACAGAGAGAGAGAGAGAGAGAGAGAGAGAGAGAGAGAGAGAGAGAGAGAGAATGCTAAATATACCTAGGGACATACAAACTTTGCCAACATAAACGTGCCTTTTTGATATATTAAATGGGCAGAAAGAAGCTGCCAAAATGGTTAAAATAATGTCAGAATAATTACAATTAGAATTTAAGAATTCACAGCCAAGGCAAAGATGCTTTGGTAGAGCGAGCGAGCCACAGGTGATGTCTGCCCTCCCAGCTTTAAGGCCTCCTTCCTTTAACATGATTTCAACAATAATCTGAAAGTTAAAGATACTAATTTTTTTAAAACTTTGATCCAAAGGATGTGTGTGGGCAGGACAGGCAAGAGAGTAGCAAAGGGAAGGCCTGTGGACATCAAAGGACACAGGCTGGCATGATGAGGTTGGTGGGAAGGAGAAGGGAGGAGGTGGGGACCTTGTGACATGGGCCTCATAGGCCATAAGAGCCTTGGTGTGAGGGATGTGATGGAACGGGGCCAGGAAGACCTGGGTTATGCAGAGGCAGACTCTTTTCCTAAAGAACTTTGAAGGCAGAACACTGGAGGTGTGTGTGTGTGTGTGTGTGTGTGTGTGTGTTGGAGAGACGTCTCAGCAGTTAAGAGTACTAGTTGTCCAGAAGCTCTTAATTCCATTCTCAGAATTGTTGGGAACGGACACCTGTTGGTTCACAACCGCCTATGTGTCTTATTAATGCCTGCATCTTGCCCAGTGGGAAGCTGAATGCAGCACTGCAAGGGTTAAACAGAACTCAGCTCATCTGCGCTGCACCCTCGGGACTCAGTCCCTCAGCTGGAAAGGCTTGAAACTTAGTTCTGAGGCTGTCTCCAGGCACAAGCTCACTTTAATAATAAGATTGTTTACCAGGTGGTGCCGTGCATAGCAGCTCAGCCTCTTTCAGAAAACCCCAGATGGACAAAACCAAGGACCGGGGTTGGCTAAGAGAGTCCCCAAGGTCAGAGTCTTTGGCAAAGGTGGAATTAGCTCTCTCCCTGAGCGTGCACCAAGAGTGCAGTTGGAGCAGGGAGCATTTTTATAAACGACAACCAGTTGTTTGGGAACCGACATGAGCAAGGGAGGAGCGCCCCCTTCAGGTGGATCCACGCAACTGCTGATGGCTCTGCCTTCTCTCCAGGGAGGGATGATGTTTCCCCAGAGCATCCTCCAGGGCTAGAAAGATGCTACAGTGCCTGACTTCAGAGAGTGAGGAAGGGGCCGAAGAGAGGGAGGACAGTTCCACAGAAGATCTAGAGGAGCTGAAAGAATTTGTTACCCTGGCTTTTGTGAGAGAGAACACACAAAAGAGGCTTCAGAACGCCCAGCAGCATGGCAAGAAAAAGAGGAAGAAAAAAAGGTTAGTATTGAAAAACGAGGAGTTGCTGGGTGTGTGTGTGTGTGTGTGTGTGTGTGTGTGTGTGTTCTTGGTGTTGATGAGAGCAGGAAGGACCCCGAGGGAAGAGGGCCTTGGCTGATGACAGGAACCGGGGACACCAGGGCTTGTCTCATCTGGATCACACCACTTTCAGTGTTCTGTTTTATGGCATCCCATAATAGTGTGTATAACCTCTAATCACACCTTGTACTTTTCCTTCCATTTGTGTTTACAATGACTTTTAAAGACTGGGTGGAGAGGGAGCTCCTGGCTGACGGGGCAAGAAAAATTCCCCTTCATAGGCACAAGCTCATGTGTGTCTTGGGAATTTCACGTACTTGCAGCATAACAGGACCACCGTGACTTGCCAGCCCAGCGGCTGCAGCTTGTGCATTCCGGTTCTGGGTTAATACTCTGCTGGTGCCTTGTGGAGAGCTTGTCTACCTTCTAAATAGCTTCCCTGAGTGGGGAGAAGAAGGAGACAATATTTTAGTCAGAAGTATGTGCTTTTTAAAATTCCTGTCCCCGATGGGCTGGTGGTGTAATGTGCAGGGACCACTGGGAATGTAGCCTAGTGTCAAGTGCCTCACTTGCAGGTGGGAGGCCCTGGGTTCAAGTCCCATCACTGACAAAATTTAAAAGGGGGTTGAGGCAAGGATGTTAACATGAAATTGTAACACATGAAGTAACGGAACTGTAAATGCATGATTTCTACTGCTCTGCGTCCTTAGGGATGGGAAGGGGTGGGCCCCTCAGGCTTAGTGTGGCAGCTAAGGCATGTGTGTGTGGTTCCAGCCCTGTGTTCTGGCCAGGGTATCTGTCTGTGTCTTGCTGTCTGCCTTTTTCTCTTTTCCAGATGATTGGTGATTAATCTATCCAACTGCCGGTATGACAGCGGTGAGCATCTGTGTTCAAGGGATCCGTGATGGAGACTGAAGGGTGGGGAGGGGTCAATCCTGGGCATGCCTGAGGGTGATAAACAGGGTCTTCAAATGCTTGGTTCTCCTGACTCCACAAACTGTTGGAGGAAACTGGAAATCTCCTTCTAAAAAATCACAGTGGTGTGCACAACCTATAGTCTTGCTTACTTATGTACATATTTGTTGGCAGGGCTTCACTGTGTAGCTCAGGCTAGCTCAAGACTCAATTATGTCAAATGTTTCCTGCCTCCCACTTCTGTACTAGTTTATCTCACTGATTAAGACTGGCTCTAGATTATGGTTAAGGATTGGTGTGCATCCAGGGTTTAATGTTTGGAGACAAGCCAGGGGACTCTTTCCTGTAAAAGGGAAGCCAGGTTGTGTTTAACATTCGTTCCTTACAGTCTCAGATGTATCCTTTAATAATGTGTCCATTCCCCACACTCTTTGCTCTGTCCACAAAGCAAGATGGCTTCCAGCCCAAGAAGCCAGCTCTCTAATTTCAATATGTGACCTGGGAGATCATGTGAAAGGGACCTCCCTGCACAGTTCTTCCCTGCTTCTGTCCCTCACCAGACACCCCCCCCCCTTTTTTTTTTTCCCTCAACTCCTTCACAGTGCGCAGGGCTGCCCAGCAATATGGCCTTCGAGAGGCAGGTGACAATGATGACTGGACTCTCTATTGGACTGACTACTCAGTGTCACTGGAACGAGTGATGGAAATGAAGAGCTACCAGGTATGTGCCTCCCTGGACCTGTGACATCTGGCCAGTGGTGGCCCGGTTTGTACCCCTGGCTCTCGAAGGTGTCATGGCACTCCCGTAGCCCTGCTTTAACTCAGCTGGAATCGCTTATGAATTCTGGCTCCCTTTGCAGAAAATCAATCATTTCCCTGGGATGAGTGAGATCTGCCGGAAGGACTTGCTGGCCCGGAATATGAGCCGCATGCTAAAGCTGTTTCCTAAGGACTTCCATTTCTTCCCCAGGACCTGGTGTCTTCCTGCCGAGTGAGTGCCCACTACACCCACCCCTTCACCACCTCCCATTGTTATTTTTTCTCTCTTGTCCTGATTTCCCAGCTGTCGAAACTCCTTTGCATGTGACCTTCTGTATTTCCCCCTACTGTTCTGGAAGAAAAAGGATAAGGGTGTGTCCAAGGTTGAGAAAACACAGGTCTTGCCTATAAAATGAGCTGTCCATTAGGTAAGGGCTGGGCACCTTGGAGGTTGGACCCACAGTTAGGATGATAGTTTGCTCTGCACCGGAAAGCTGCTGGATTTGAACTTGTTCCAACCACCTGCCTGTGTAGATTCTGAATTTTTAGGGAGAAAATGAGGTTGTGGTTGGCACCCAGAGCAAGAACAGAGAAGGCTGCCTAGTCTGTCCCATTCAGTGGCATGGACAGCCACCAACCCTTCCTTTCAAAAGTTGACATTCACTCCCAGTATGTGTAATTCTCTAGCTCCTGCCCCGTGTAGCAAGGGAATGAGAGAGAGATGGCATGCACGTGACCTGGGGTATGATAAGGGCATGGGAAAGGGTGGTGGCAGTGAAGTGTCACCTCAGAATTGTATTCAAATGGATGGAGAGGAGTCAGCAGCTAAGACTGATGGCTACTCTTACAGAGGACCCAGGTCTGGTTCCCAGCACAGCACAGTGCACATACATACTTCTAGACCTCAAAAAAAAAATTAAATCTAGAAAAAAACGTTTTAAAAAGTTATATTCACACTGCAAAGAATCTCATCCTCTCTTCTCCACCAAGTCTTCCCCAAACCAAGAGCTTGCAGACTCTTCATAATGTGTCTGGAACAATCTTCAGGGCTAGTATTAACTTCAAAGGAAGCGTGGTATTAGCTGGGTGGTGGTGCACATCTTGAATCCCAGTACTGGTGAGGCAGAGGCAGGCATGTTCTGTGATTTAGAGGCCAGTCTGGTCTACAGAGTGAGTTCCAGAACAGCCAGAGCAGTTACACAGAGAAACCCTGTCTTGAATTTAAAAAGCATTTAAAAAGGAACTGGAGAGGTAGCTTAGTGGTTAAGAGCACTGACTGCTCTTCCAAGAGAACTTGGGATCAATTCCCAGCACCCACATGGCGGCTCAGAACTGTCTGTAACTCCAGGATTTGACACCCTCGTATAGATAGATATACATGCATGAAAAACACCAATGCACATAAAATATAAATGAATGGATGGATGGATGAATGAATGAATGAATGAATAAATAAATAAATAAGGAAGCATGTTTGCCGTTCAGATAACAGGAGCCTCCAGATTTCAGAGTCATTGTAGAGCGTTGTACTTTCTGACTTCCTCACTGCACAGAAGACTCCTTTAAGTTAAAGCACACAAAAAAATGTCTAAAACACCTATAATCCATTGATTTGCCTTCTTTATCCCTACCCCTTTATTTCTTGAGAGAGGACCTTACTATATAGCCAAGGCTAGCCCAAACTCTCAGTCCATCCGCTTCAGTTTCCTATGTGTTAGGAGTATAGGTGCAGACTACCACGTTCAGTTCTAATCTGGTTTCCTTCTTTCTTCTAAATACACTTTGGTGTGTGTGTGTGTGTGTGTGTGTGTGTGTGTGTGTGTGTGTGTGTGTTTAGACATAGCATCAAGTAGCCCAGGGTGTCCTCGAATTTGCTACATACATAAGGGTGTTGTTGAACTATTGATTTCCTGCGTCTACCTCTTGATCGCTAGGATTACAGACCTGCGCTGTCACATCCAGTTTATATGACTGTGGAGATGAAACCTAGAGCTTCATACACACTTGGCCTACACTGACCAAATCCCCTTCCTTCAGCATCCTTTCTCCAGAGGGCATTGAAGGGTGTGATTTGCCTTCCTGTACTCCTGGCTTAAGGGGAGGCATCGCAGTGAAGTAGGTACTGGAGTCCAGACACGAGTCCATAAGAGAAGGTGGTCCCATTGTCAGGGCTCAAGCTGGGAGCAAAACTTCAATTCTCTCATGTGTAAACCCAAGTCAAACTACCTGGGGTATGTCACGTCACTCTGCCCAATTTATACGATGTGACAAAGGAACACATGAGACAGGTCTCATCGTTCACACGGTGCAGGCAATGGAGATGAGGGAGTGAAGCCAATGGAACATTATACAGCTGAGAAGTGGTGTTGCCTAGATTTGAATCCAGGATGAATTTCCTTTAAAGCTTAATGTCTCTACAGCTGGATCACTGAGTGTGTGTCCGTCAACACCGGGACCTCGTTGGGTTGGTAGTCTCTCTTTTCTGTTTTCATAAAGCGTCTCCTGGGGCTAAAGAAAAAAAAAAATGGCTGAGGACTTAAGAGCACTAACTGGTCTTCCAGAGGACTCAGGTTCGATTCCCAGCACCCATTTATATGGCACCTCACAGCTCTCTGTATTCCAGTTCCAGGGGATCTGACACCCTCTTCTGGCCTCCTCTGGCACCAGGCACAGACTTGATGCAAAGACACAGTGCACAGACATACATACAGACAAAACATCCATACACATAAGATAAATTAAAATAAACAGAGATTAGTTTTCCTAGTCATAGTTTCCAAGCTAAAGGTGTGTCTTGTCCCCTCCCTGCTGTGACAGCTGGGGAGATTTGCAGACCTACAGCAGGACAAGAAAAAATAAGACTTACATTTGTAAGCCGGACTCGGGCTGTCAAGGGAGAGGCATATTCATTACCCGGTCGGTGAAAGAGATCAAGCCTGGGGAGGATATGATCTGCCAGCTTTATATTTCCAAGGTACTTCCTCGATGTGAGGCTGTGAGTGTGTGTTTATTGGCCACAGTGGCTTCAGGCTCTGTGGGACAGAATGTGAAATAGACAGTGAAAGGCAGAGGTGGAGATGAAACTCAGCCTGTCTCACGCCTTGGATGTGATCAGTCCCAAAGCTTCCAAGTCACAATGTCCCTCACCCTCTCGCAGTCCACCATCATCTGGCCTCACCAGGCCGACCTCTCCCTCACGTGGATGAAAGCTTGGTTTGTGGAGGCCGTGCCTCATTCAGGAGAGGGGAGTCATCTAGGGAAGTTCATAGTCACCGGCTTTCTTCCATGACTGGGGTGGGGCGAGTCACAGACCACATGTGATATAGCCCACTGCAAGGAAGTGTCCTTCTAGAAGTATGGGTGGAGGGGGGCAAGCACTGGCCTCCCCAAGACAAAATGTCCAAGAGCCTCTTGCAGGAAGACTCTTGGAGAAGGCAGCTGCGAGTGATGTAGCCCTGAGAGCCATGTGCACCATTCTAGAAAAGGACCCTGTAGCTTTTGTTCACTTGCTGAAACATCTCTTAGAGAGAATTGCTTGAAGCATTTGATAGCTTTGGAGCTCAAGGCATGGTGTGGTTTGGTGATGACCCCAAAGTCACCCTTCAAGTCCTAAAGCCCAAATCTGTGTCTCCTGCTCCTCACCCTGGGGCAAACCTGTTCTTTACACTACTAGGCAATGCTGCAGCTAGCTCCCTGAGGACGAGGTGGGAGCTAGACATTTTCACCTGTGAATGCCACCTCCGACGATTGCGTGACTTTTTTTCTCCCCACCCAGCCCTTCATCATCGACGGGTTCAAGTTTGACCTTCGGATTTATGTGCTCGTGACCTCCTGTGACCCTCTCAGGGTTTTTGTGTACAATGAAGGACTGGCTCGCTTTGCCACCACCTCTTACTCCCATCCCAACACAGACAACCTGGTGAGCTGAGGGAACACACACGGCCTCCTCTTCGTCCTTAGCATGATAGCATCCTCAGATTCTGGGGTAACTGGCAAGCATCAGATGAGTACTGACTGCGGTCCAGATCCCACGGGGTTTCTCATTCCATCCTCCCAGGAGCCCTCCAAGATCTGGATTAGTATTCCCATTTTACAGATGAGATTAAAACCTGCAGAATATAGGGGGCGTGACTGGCCTCACTCAGCTAAGAAGTGCTGCTTCTGGGACTTGTGGCTAGGCCTTCCTGACTCCAACACCAGAGCTACAGTGCGAAGGTGCTCGAGGAGCGAAGGCCATGTATACGATTTCCTAGCAACCCTGCTTCCAATCTTCCTGTCCCCCAATCTCAGAAAGAGCTGGAGTCTCTTATATTCCGGGCTATGGGATATCCGTTTTTTACCTTCTGTTTGCCCCTTTGCTTATGCCTATAAATTCCTTCCCCCGCCCCTCCCCTTAAGCCCCGGGGAACTATGGGAGTGGGCGAGGGCTGTGCATGGTGCATGGAGAGGACCCAGACTGCCTGTGCTTCAACCTGGCCCACGGTCTTATGTCTCTTTCCCCAGGATGAGATCTGTATGCACCTGACTAACTATTCTATCAACAAACACAGTTCCAACTTCATCCAAGATGCTTATTCTGGCAGCAAGAGGTAAGACAGCCGCTTCGCTCATCTTTCCAGGATTCTGCCCAAACCCACCCGGTCCCTGCCAGTAATTCCATCGTGGGTCACGTGACCCCTGCAAAGCCTGCTTTGCCTCTCAGCCCAGCGCAGACTTTTCATGTCAGCTCTCTGGACTGTTAATCATTAAAAGGAGGCCATGCTGTAAACCCTGGGAGGCTGGGAGGAGGGAGATAAACACAAACGGTTTCCCCAGCAGAACACATACACACACCAAAACATACCTTGTTACAGTTGCCCTCCTGACATTTCCAGATCAACAGACTTTATTGATTGCTAGGCTGCCAAGTGAGGAGGACTCGCCAGCTGTGATTCCTTGGTCTGTAGCTCCCTGGGGTGTTGCTCCATTACGGATTCTCAACTGATGTGTCATGATGCCCTGGAGTCACCTGACCTCTGGCTAGCCAGCCTTCAGATTGGGGAAAATACGGGATTCCTAAGGATTTGGTTTTAACCCCCTACAAGCAGCTTGTCCACTCAAGCTATTGATTCATCAGCTTGCATTTGAGAGAAAGGCAGACCGAGAAGTATGTGTGTGGCTGGGCAGAGATGGGCAGATGGCTGGTGCCTACGGATTTGTTGTTAGATTTTCACACTGCGGCTAAGGCAGAGAGCCCAGGAACTCGGGTGGAGGGTGGAGTTAGGTCCTGTTATTGTTTCCCAGATGAGGAAACTGAGTCTCAGAGAGGGGTTAAGTTGCCCAAGGTTACACAGCTCTGAGTGATACAGTTGGGTTGAACAGCTGTGTCCACTGTGCCAGCCTCACAGGACTCAGGACTCGTGGGGTCAGGGAGGCATGGGGCATTTCAGTACGTGGACTATTACTGGTGCAGCCTGCTTGGAAGGAGGGGATACACACATGCATACACACACATGCACACACACACACACACACACACACACACGGCTGAGGGGATGTTCATTCTTTGTGTGTGTGTATATATGTGTGTACATGTGTATATGTGTTATGTGCAATGTATATGTGTAGTGTGTGTACATATGATGTGTATTTGTGTGTACAGTGTGTATCTGTGTGTGTATATATACATGTGTAGTGTGTGTATGTGTGTGCAGTTGTGTGTGTACGTGTAGTGCATGTATATGTGTGCATTTGTGTGTATGCATGTGCATGAATTCTGTGTATGTGTGTGCGCATGTATGTGTATGTATGTATATGTGTGTGCTTGTGAGTGTCTGTTATATGTGTGTGTGTGTGTGTGTGTGTGTATTTTTATGTGTATATATGTGTGTGTGGTGTACTAGAGCTGGCCTCAAGCTTGATTATAGTGGAAGGTGCTTTTATCTCCTGATCTTCTTGCCTAAAACTCACTTTGTAGCCCAGGGTAGCCTCAAATCCCCTCTCCTCCTCTCTGAAGTGCTGAGATTATAGGTGTGCATTGCCATGCCCAACTTCAGTCACCCCCCTTTTCTAGAGGATACCAGTCCCATGTTGTCTGAAACTCTTGTCACTTGTTCTCCCTACCCAGACGGATTCTGCATTGGTTCAGAATCCTGGGTCGGGGCACCTAGCATGTCACCCCCTCTTTGATGTTTGTCCACCGAGTAAGCCTCCACAAATTGCTTTGTCTCTGAGCCTCCATTCCTGGGTTTTAGGATAAGCCAATGCCAACCTGCCTTGTCCTGCCCTGTTGTCCCTGTGAGATGCGAATGATCCATGCTGAAGCCCAGTATTGTCACTATTCGTTTTCTTTAGTCCTCGGGTCTTTATTTGCCTTCGTTTATGAGAAACAAGGTCGGGCTGGAGAGATGGCTCGGCCGTTAAAGGTTAGGCTCACAGCCAAAAATATAAGAGAAGCAAGGTCATCGCCAGGCATGTGGTGTGGTTGACATACAGTAGTGTTGGGTCCTAGTACCCGGGAGCTCTCAGACTGAGGCAGGAGGATAAGTTTCAGGCTAGCTTGGGCTATACAGTGAGACCCTGGAGTCAGAGATAGGAATAGAGACAGAGACAAGAGAGGGGAGAGGAAGAAAGGAAAGAAAGAGGAGGGAGAGAGGGAGGGAGGGTAAGACAGAGGAAGAGAGAGAAGAGAGAGAAAATATAAATTTTAAAACATTGAAACCATACTAGGCCTCAGGCCCTCATGCCTGATGGACAGGGTGTTGTGGGGACAGTCAGACCAAAATAAAATATAGACAGTTCTGGTAATATTCCCCCGCCCCCAGTAGAATTCAACCCAAGGCATCATACATGTTAAACAAGTGTTCTAGCCGAGAGCTCATACCCTCTCCTGACCCTCAAATAACACCCAACCTCTGTGCTTTTCTTGCTCTGACCTCTCCCTCTTTTTTGGGCCCCTCTCCATCCGAGCAGCCGTCTGCCCCCAAGGGCTCTGCTCTGTCCTCTCCTGGCTCAGCCTCTCTCCCCTAGAGACCCATCTCTTCTCAGCTTTGCAAGTGTGCCAGAGAGAGCCTGATTTTATAATAGAGCCACACCCACAACTCTTTCAGCCATGCAAAGATTAATCCACTTAAGAGGGCAGAGCCCTTCCAAAGGTCAGGTCTCCCAACACTCCAGCACTGGGGGCCAAGTTTCTAATACTTGAGCTTAGAGGAACACATTCAGTCCATATGTCCTGGCCTCCAGTGTGCATCCCAGATTGCCCCCTCCCCTCTTTCTTCCCTTCCTTTCTTTCTGCTCACCCCCAGCTTCGTTTTGAGACCTAAGGTCTCATCTGCTGAGACCTAAGACAGCTTTCTCATGCTAACTATCTTGCCTCCTCTAAGTTGGCAACAGAGGTCAAGCGCACCCCCAGTTTTTGCCTTTACGTTGCCACTGGGGTTCAAGGTCAGCAGGACCAGTAGAAGAGGAAAAGATGGAAAATTTGTGAGCCTGAAGGGCCTCTGGGCAGATGCCATCACCTTTCTGCCTGCCTGACACACGCCTGGTGTTACAGTGAACCGAGTCACTGCGGAACGTTAGAAAATTGCCAGGCAGAGTGCATTCACAGTGACGGGTGCCGAGTCATCAAGAAAGGGTTATGCTGTGTTTGTAACACGTGTTATAGGAAATCAGGGAAATGTGTAGTCTATTCTAGGAAACTTTATTTCCCAAATAGGCAAATTAAAGTTGTGTTTTTTTTTTTTTTTCTCCACTAGAAAGGCTTGGCTTTCAACAGTGTGGAAAATCCATTTATGCAAAACAGTTCAACCTGACAAAGGTGGGCTGAGAAATGCCTTTGGGTTGAGAGGCTCTGCTTGTCTGTCCTTCTCTAGACACATACTGGGTGCTTCCCATGCATGGACTCATTCCACGGCCCTTAGGCTTCCTATGACAGAGGTGGCAGTTGCCCAGACGGCCACCTGTTCAGTCCTGCCCCACAAGCTCCTTGGCTAGCACGCCAGCTCCTTCCTTTTAGACCCTTCACAGGAGCCCAGTGAAATGGCTTTTTAAACATAATTTTTAAAGCTGGGTGGGGCTGGTGCACTTAATCCCAGCACTCGGAAGGCAGAGATAGGTGGATCTCTGAGTTGGAGGCCAGCCTGGCTTACAAAGCCAGTTCTAGGACAGCTAGGGCTACATAAGAGAAACCTTGTCTTGAAAAACAAAACAAAATGTAACTACATTTATTTACTTATTTTTGGGAGGGAGTACATACCATGGTACCACAGTGCACACATGGAGGTCAGAGAAAAACCTGCTCTCCTTTCCGTGTGTGGATGCTGGAGACCAAACTCTGGTCATCAGGCTTGGAAGGTGACTCTCTCTGACAGGGTGACCAGGCACCTCAGACTTCCCAAGACAGAAGTTTCCTGGAATGTGGGCCTTTATGTTTAAATTGGGGACAGTATAGTTTGCTTGGGACAGCTTCCTCTAAGTATGGAAATGCTTATGGGCCTGCTGTTCTCTGTGGGCAGCCCCAAAGCAGGACTTTGTTTTCAGGTCCCTAGAATCTCAGGTGATTGAAGTGTGACCAAGGTGTCATTGTTCTTCAACGGCTCCCTACTTGTCTCTAAAGGTCACCAAAGGCTGAGAAACCATTACTGCTGAAGCAAACCAGTAATGTGAGGAGAGAGAGACAAAAAGACACACACACACACACAGAGACACACACAGAGAGACAGAGAAACACACAGAGAGAGACAGAGAGAAAGAGAGAGAGAGAGAGAGAGAGAGAGAGAGAGAGACTGACTGTCTCTGCATAAACACAGTCATTCTTGTGGTTTTCCAACCGATACTCAGTCAGCTCTTTCCTCAACCCACAGATGTTTCTTAGAAAGTTCTCAGGCTGTGTACCCCGAGGTTCTGGAGGCCTGAGGAGTCTGGGCTGTGACTACTACATGAGCACCTCCATACTGATCCAGCCTTGCTGTCACTCTGGCCTCTGGGTGCTCTTCCCCACTGTGTCTGGAGCCTTATCATCTCCAGAAGTTCCTGGTTTTCACCATGCTATGGCATTGGCTGACCAGGAATAATTCCCCTCCCTTATGCTCCATGTCCCCACTTCAGGAAACTCTCCACCTTCAACTTGTACATGAAGAGCCATGGCTACGACGTGGAGCAGATCTGGAGGGGCATTGAGGACGTTATCATCAAGACGCTCATATCGGCTCACCCAGTCATCAAGCATAATTACCACACCTGCTTCCCCAGCCACACACTCAACAGCGCCTGCTTTGAAATCCTGGGCTTTGACATCCTGTTGGACAGAAAGCTCAAGCCCTGGCTGCTGGAGGTAGGGAAGCTGGGGGTGTGTAAACTGTACCCCCATTTCACGGTCAGCCAGCTTCGGGGACTTTGCCTTCCTGGTTCACCTGGATTGGTTCAATTGACTTCTGTCACTTCCCTTTCCATGGTGCTTGCTACCCATGGGGTGTTTACGCTTAGCTGAGAAATGGCCACCAGAGGGGGCTAGACGGCTGGGAATTGTGCCTTCCCGAGGTCCAACCAGATTTACAACTGGCACCACTCTGAGGCAGATTGTAAAGGCCTGCTCTGCTTCCCGGGTCTCCCACAAAGACGCTGTTCCTCCTTAAAACTTGGTTGCCAGTGATTGGTTTCAAGTGGGAGCCAACCTGCCTGGCTCTCAGGGACCTGAGCTACCTGGTTCCAAACTCCAGTACAGGCATCAGAGTGGCGAAGCACAATCCCATGCCCTAAGTAGGAAGAGGAAGAGATTCCTGATTGACTTCTGTTCCTGACTAAATTCCATAGGCTTCTCAAGCCGCCATTCAAAGAGCACAAGCTCCAGAGACAAGGATGTAGAACCCTGGGTCTCTTCCCTCCCGTACACTCAACCCTTATTCTCAGGCTGGTGAAGCAGGGACATTGTTTGGAGCTCCCACCCAAGGACAGGATGAGGCTGCAGAAGTGGCTGGCACTCCACAAATGCCACACTGCACCTCTGAACAATATGGACTCTTCTGTGGGTGGGAACTGGTCTTCTAGGTGCCTCTGTCTCTCCTTCAGTTCTGATTGGCTTCTAGAAAGAATCACTCTGCTTCCAAACTTCAAATTGGCCTCTGATTTTTCCTCTGTATTTTCTTTTATCCCCCTTATACCCCTTTCCTCACTCAGTAGTCCTGCCAGACCCGGAACTCACAGAGATCCACCTGCTTTTGCCTCCCAAGTGTTGGGCTTAGAGCACTCCCAAGTGTTGGGCGCCACTTCCTCTGCTGTTCTTTTCTTGTTTTCCTCTCTTCTCCCCTCCTCCTCCTCTCTCTTCTTCTCTTTCCTGCTCCTTCCTTTCCCTCATTCCTCCCAAACTTCCATCTTTCCTACTTTTTTTTTGCTTGTTTGTTTGAAATAGGGTGCTGCCTTGTACCACAAATTATTCTAGAACTTATTATATTTTAACCTCAAATTTATGGCAGTTCTCTTGCCTCAGCCTCCTGGCACAAGCCACTTGTGTCTGGTCAAACCTGCGGTTTTAGATCTCTGCCTCCCTCCCCATCATGTGTTGTAGACAGCACAGTATATGAGAGAGACCGCATGCCTGCTCACACCCATGAGACCGAGGACCTATAGAGAGGGAACTCTTCTTCCTTCCAGAGGAGAAAGGGCTGAAATAAAGAGGTGGCAAAAGGGTGGTGCAGCCTTTGATCCCAGCGCTCAGGGAGCTGAGGCAGGTGCATTGCTGTGAGTTCCAGGTCAGCCTGGTCTTTGTAGGTCCAGGCTAGCTAAGGCTACATAGAGAGACCCTGTCTCAAAAAACAAACAAAACCTCCATCTGGTTACCCTAAAGGGGATTCTACTTCCTGCCTTCTCTGCTTTCTTCACAGTGGTTCCAGTCCCACACACACAGCCGGGGCCACGAGGCCAGCCTTGCCAGTAACCTGGAGGTGGAGTCTCGGCCTCATCTCTGCCTTCACACTGGTCAGCCCCATCCCCAACCCATGTCTTCTCGTCACAGGTCAACCATTCCCCAAGCTTCTCCACTGACTCCAAGTTGGATAAGGAGGTAAAGGACAGTCTGCTCTATGATGCCTTGGTCCTCATCAACCTGGGGAGCTGTGACAAAAAGAAAGTCTTGGAGGAGGAGCGACAGCGGGGACGCTTCCTGCAGCAGTGTCCAAATCGGGAGACCAGGTAGAGTGGAGCCTCTGGTCCCAGGAAGCCCATTCTCACACTGCCTGGCCCTCAGTTAAGACTGCCTGTCCTGGGCCGAGTTGTGACTAAAGTCTGCCAGTTCTGTGGCCTTTTTGTCACTTCCTGGAGGGTTGGGGATCTTGTTGTGAAGTGAAACTATATATACATAAGATATTAGGGAGACTGAGTGACATCATCCATATGGAGCCTTACCTAGTAAGCTATGGTACCATAGTTTGTTAGCAATTGTTAAGGTCCTTGACTGTTGGGCCGGTGAGGTGGCTCAGTAGATAAAGGCACTCTCAGCCAGACATGGTGGCTTATGCCTTTAATCCCAGCACTTGGGAGGCAGAGGCAGGTGGATCTCTGAGTTTGAGGTCAGCCTGGTCTACAGAGAGAGTTCCAGGATAACTGGGGCTACACTACACAGAAAGACCCTGTCTCAAACAAAACAAACTAACCAACCAACCAACCACCCCCCCCAAAAAAAAAGAAGAAGGCATTTGCCATCAGTCAGATGGCCAGATCCCATCCTTAGATTCCATAGGACAGAGAGAACCAACCTCTACAACCTGTCCTTTGACCTCCTTGCACCTTCTATGGGGTATATATGCATATGCAGAGATATACAAGAGATATACACTAAATAAATGAATGTAAAAAAAGATTTTTAACTGCATTTTATTGTTAAAGCACTTGACTAGCAAGCCTGAGGTCCTGGGAGAGAAAGACAGGACACACACACACACACACACACACACACAGAGAGAGAGAGAGAGAGAGAGAGAAAGAGAGAGAGAGAGAGAGAATGTATTGTGTGTTTTGAGGCAGAATCTCTGTTGTAGTAGTAGTGTGTGTGTGTGTGTGTGTGTGTGTGTGTGTGTGTGTGTTATGCACATGTTAGGGAGAAACCTGTGCATACTTGTGTGTGCTCATGTGCAGAGGCCAGAGAAGGACATTAGGCACTCTGTTACTCTCTATCTCATTCCTTTGAGACAGGGTCCCTCACTGACTCTGGAGCTAGACTGTGGTCCAGCATCAGGGTTACAGGCTGATGTGCAAACATGTGTAGACATGCAGGCCACACCCAGCTTTTTAGAACACTGGGATCTGACAGAGGTCCTCAGGCTCTTGTAACATCTCTCCAGCCCTCAGCCCTTGCTTTTTGTTTGTTTCCTTGCTTTTGATGTATTCTTTTGTTTGTTCTTCTTGGGGTATTTTTTTGTTGTTGTTTTGTTTTGTTTTTGAAATAGCATCTAGTGAACCTCAGGTTCCCATAGAACTTGCAACTCTTAGGCTGCTTAATTATGGAAAGTGCTGGGATTCCAGATGCATATCACTATGCCCAACAGAGTGGATCATTGCTAACAAGTAATAATCCTATGTAGAAGGTTCGTTTGTGGTGGTAACAGTATCTTTTATTTTCCTGCTTTAATTGTAACCTAGGAGCCTCGCTGCCTCCAGCTGCTAACCTAGACCCAGTCCTGGAAGCTTTTAGCCTCCATACAATCTGATCTAGACCTAGAATGTTTTCAGCCTCCGACACTGCTGAATAAACTCACTCTTTCTAGCTCTTTCTGAACTCTGGATGGTCAACCCCCATGTTCTAGCTCAAACTCCTCTCCAAGCTGACTGATTCAGTCTGGCTTCTCTCAGCTGCACCTGAATTGCTCTGCTGACCTCAAACTAACTCAGCAATATGTTCTAATCTTCTGGCTCCTTCTCTTTCTCCTTCTCTGACTCATTCTCTCTTCACCTGTGTCTACATTATTTTTTCTTCAACCTGTCTCTGTGAAACTGTCCTGGTAAAACTCCCTCCCTCCTTCCACTGTGCTGTTCTCTCTTAAGTAGCTTCCCTTTCCTCTCTCCTCTTGTGAGAGTTGGGCATATCTTATTCTGTCAAATCTTTCTCTGATTCATCACTTTTACTGTCACTCAGTTAGACTTCACTTTTTTTTTAATTTAATTTTATGGTTTTTTAAAAAAAGATTTATTTATTTATGTTATGTATATGAGTACACTGTTGCTCTGAGGACATTGGTTACAGATGGTTGTGAGCCACCATGTGGTTGCTGGGAATTGAACTCAGGACCTCTGGAAGAGCAATCAGTGCTCTTAACCACTGAACCATCTCTCCAGGCACCTTAATTTTATGTTTTACTTATTCACTTTACATCCCTCTCACTTCCCCACTTCTGGTTACCCCTTCCACAATACTTCCCCCATCTCCCCTCCCCTTCTCCTCTGAGCAGGTGGGGGCCCCTTCAGTATTCTCCCACCCTAATATTGCAAGTCTCTGCAAAGATGGGCACTTTCTTTCCCACTGAGGCCAGACAAGGCAGCCCAGTTAGAAGAACATATCCCATGTACAGGCAACAGTTTTTGAGATAGTCCCCCTTCCAGTTGTTTGGGACCCACATGAGGACCAAGCTGTACATCTGCTACATGTATGCAGGGAGGCCTAGGGTGTATACTCTTTGGTTGGTGGTTCAGACTCTGAGAGCCCCAAGAGTCCAGGTTAGTTGACTCTGTTGGTCTTTCTGTGAAGTTCCTATTTTCTTTAGGACCCACAATCCTTCCCCCTTTTCTTCCATAAGAATCCCCAAGCTCCATCCACTGTTTGGCTGTGTCTGTATCTGTCTGAGTCAGCTACTGGGTGGGGTCTCTCAGAGGCATACTCTGTTATGCCTGTCTTCAAGCATAACAGAGTATCATTAATAAGTTTCAGGAATTGGTGCTTGTCCATGGCACGGGTCTCAAGTTGGGCTGGTTATTGGTTGGCCATTCCCTCAGTCTTTCTCCCTCCCCCATGCATTGTCTACATTTTTTGTAGACAGGATAAATTTGGGGTTGAAAATTTTGTGAGTGGTTTGATGTCTCTATCAGTCCACTGGGGTTCCTGTCTAGCTATAGGAGGTGTTTTTTTTTTTTTTTTTTTCAGGTTCTATAGCTCCAGTATTGTGAGTCACAGCTAAGATCACCCCCATTGATTCTTGGGTACCTTTCTTATCCCAGGTCTCTGTCTCATCCTGGAGATGCCCCTTACTTTCTCACCCCCATCCATTGCAGGTTTCCATTCATTTTCATGGCCATCTGTCCATCTCTCCTGTCCTTTCCCACACTTGATCCTGAACCTTCTATTCCCATCCCCATCCCCGTTCCCCAAACATCAACATGGTTCAAACATGGGTGCTTCCTTCTACAAACTAACTTTCCCTTCGTTGTTTGGGATGAAAGGTGAGTACTAAGGATGTGTCTGTATTCCAGTCAGAGGTATTAAAGGTGTGTGCTAAGGCTGAGCTACACCATAACTAGAAATGGGTATTTTCAGTAAATACACAATCTTAGGGTTCACAGTGTGATCACATATCCTGCAACAAGAAGTTAGCAACTTGAACAATTTTACTAAGACTGTTTGTTTGTTCCTGGACACTGTAGATTAAGATGGATACATATAATTATATGAAATAAATAGATTAATATCACATGAGGATTTAGAAATTCCCAGTCTTAGAAACAAAAGCAGTGGAGTGGTGGTGGTGCAGCCTTTAATCCCAGCACTCAGGAGGCAGAGGCAGGAGAATCTCTCTGAATTCGAGGCCAGCCTGGTCTACAGAATGAGTTTCAGGACAGCCAAGGCTACACAGAGAAACCCTGTCTCGAAAAACCAAAAACCAAAACCAAAAACAAAAACAAAAAAGAAAGAAAGAAAGAAAGAAAGAAAAACCAAAGAAACAAACAAACGAACAAAAAAAAAAAAAAAGAAAAGAAAAGAAAGAAAGAAAGATTCTTGCTTTTATTTTTAACAAACACTGATCAACCACTATTATGTGCAGGGCCCTAGATGACACCCAGCTTGGACATGTCCCTTCCAAGAAACCATAACTGTAGCCCTGTATTCTGATTTCCCCACAGGATGGAGGAAGTCAAGGGTTTCCAGGCAGTGAGGTTACAGAAAACAGAGGAATATGAGAAGAAAAACTGTGGCGGCTTCCGGCTCATCTACCCTGGCCTGAATTTGGAGAAGTATGACAGGTTTTTCCAGGACAATAGCTCCCTCTTCCAGAACACTGTTGCTTCCAGAGCCCGGGAGCTGTATGCACGGTGAGAAGGCTTTCTCTAGGGCTGAGGTGGGCAGGGTGTTCTGGTAACTGTGCTTGAATCTGCTCCCCTGGGTGGGCACAAGGTAGCAGGGAGAAGTTCTGTGTCCCAGTTCCCAACCTTGCAGCTGACAGAAGAACATCCGGTCCAGGTCTCACAAGGACCAGGAACTGGGAGATTCCACAGCACAGCGAGTCACTAAATAGATGACCTACTGTTTTAGATAATTTATCTTTGAGACAAATGCCCCCGGCCCACCACTGCCTCAAAAGTGTGTTATGAATCCAGGCTATATGGTATCTGAGGTCTTGAAGAGAAGCATCCAATTAGGTCGACTCCTTACCAAGCACCTCAGTTATAAGAGGCAGAGGCAGAGGCAGAGCATAGAGAAGGTCAGATATCAAGATGACACCGAAGGACTTAGAACTACCCTGTCTCCTGTCTCCAGAGACCAAGGGATTTCATCTGGTACACTGCCCTTGGTCCAGTCCCAGGGTTGACTAGCCAGAGAGCCTAGCAAATGAAGTGGCCCAACATGGGAGCCCCTAGCTTTAGCCCCCTACCCAGCCCCTCTTTCCAGGGGTACAGTGGCATGAGAAGTAGCTCTTCCTTGGAAGCATGCTATTCCCCAGACTGGGTATGGCTGGAAAGATGGTGCTCTCTTGTCTACTCTGCTCCTTGGCCTTCCAGTCACTTGTGTGCAGGTGCTCCACCCTCCAGTCCATCTTTTTACTGTTTATTTTACATGTATAGGTGTTTTGATTATATGTCTATGCGTGCAGTGCCTGCAGAGTCCAGAAGAATGCACCAGATCCCCTTACAACAGACAGTCCTGAGCTGCCATGTGGATGCTGGGAATTGAACCAGGGTCTCATGGAAGACCAGTGCTTTTAACCACTGAGCCATCTCTCCAGCCCCTTCTCTGTTCTATCTCATCAGTCCCCTAAGAAGAGTGCCTGCTCCTTCGCCCATGACACTCACCTGTTTTTCAACCAACAGGCAGCTGATCCAGGAGCTGAGGCAGAAACAGGAAAAAAAAATCTTCCTAAAAAAAGAGAGGAAAGAAGAGATGCAGGGCGAGTCTGCGGGTGAGCAGGCAAGAGACAAAATCATGCGGCTCCAGCGACAGAGACAGCAGCTGAAGTGCAAGACGGCCACCTGTCCCCCTAAACAAGTAAACTCCCATGAGGGGGGCGTGTGTATAACCAGCACCTTGCCCAGGCTTGGACCGATCCGTGGGAGGGTTCCACGGAGACCTCTGCTCCGAGCACAGACACACTGATGGGCTCCCAAAAGGCTGAACTACAGGAAGGGGTTTAGAAGGCGCTCAGAGCCTGGCATCCATTAGATGACCCCTCCATCCTGGTGTCAGAGGATGCACACACTGGTCTGACTCTGCTAGAGACTGAGCCTGAGGCCATGTGGGGAGTGCGCCCCACAATTGTGTATACTCAATGCTCTCATGTCCAACCTGGGCGGGAATGGCTCCCCAGAAGGGCTTCTGTGAGACATGATCCTCAGGACACTCCATGGGGATGACTAAGCAGGGCAGGGTGCTTCTGACATGCTTTCTGCACAGGGTAGCCCAGCCCCTGGCGAGCCGCCTCACTGTCCCGGGATCTGAGTCTTTGGTTTCTCCATCTCCAGCCTCCTCTCTTCTACGTCCATGACAGCTTCCCTCCAAGCTCCTAGTTATTTATTTTCAAAGTGTCTTACTCTCACTGTGGAGCCCTTGCTGGCTGGCCTGGAACTCACTATGTAGACCATGCTATCCTATAACTCCTGGCTATCCTGCAGGCGTGCTGGGATCACAGGAGTGAGCTACCATGCCTGATAATCTCCTTAGTCTTGAAGACTTCACCTGGAAGGGCTAGAGCTGGGTCGGAGACTACTTTCAACTTTGTTGGGGGTTGAGGGGAGGGGTGTCACAGACTCTTTAGGAATCTGATGAAAACTATGGAATTCTTTGCCATAAGCATGCCCTGTGCTGTTTGTAACCTGAGTTTCAAGTGACTAACAGACTCCCTCTCATAATCCAGCCATGAGCTTTTAAGGGTTCCAGAACCCAGGCTAAGAGCTCCAGATTAGAAAGTCTTTGGTGTCTCCTGTTTGCTTTCTCCTCGCCTCTTTTGCACCTTCCCTGGGATGCAGATGGATCTGATGGTGGACAGGACCCCCGTTCCCCACGGGCTGCATGTTTGCTTTCCTCCTTCCCAGTCCTATCATCCAGTGACCTTAGTATCCTGCACATCTGACTTGCTATTGAATATCAGAGGCTTAAAGAAAAATGAAACTGCCAGTAGCCCCGACCAGAAGGACTCCAAGAAGGAGGCCATCCTCATGCCTTGCAAGCCTGTGTCGGCAAGGAACTACAGTTCTGTCCCTGACCTCAGGAGTTCAAACCCCAGCTGCTCCGAGCCAGAGTTCCATATGCCCAGTTCCAAAGTCAAGGAAGTCAAGTCGGCCTTTTTAGTGAACATAGTTAGCAGTGCCCAGGTAAGTAGAGGGTCGTGCTCTGCGAGTGGGTGATGGGAGAGTCTTGCTTTCTCGTCCCTTTTCTGTCCCTAACTTGTAGCTCTTCAAGTACCCACCGCTGTGGCTTGAGCCTCAGTTCTCCCCTTGTGGAGCTCAAACTGTGGAATGGCACACCTGCTGGGAGGGTCAGCCAGGGATGGATTGAGGAGGACCTCTCCCATAGTGCCTTCTTACAGGCGGGTCGCTGTTCACTCAGCTCATCTCCTCCAGTGCACTGTCTCAAATCTAGATGCTTCAGACAGAACCATGTGTCCTCTTACGGTTCTAGAACCTCCAGTGTGGGCAAGGTCAGGTTTCCTCTGACGTCTCTGGAGAGGAAAGTCTTTTTTGCTTCATCATAGTCTGATGGCTGCTGGCAAGCATTGATCAGTGACAACGTTGACTGCCTATGTTGTCACGGAGCCTTGTTTTTGTTCGTTTGTTTGTTTGTTTGTTTGGTTGGTTGGTTTGAGGCAGGGTCATCACAAATTCTAGAAATCTCTGTGCCTCTGCCTCCTGAGTGCTGGGATTAAACATGTGCCAGCACACCTAATGATAAATTTATTTTGATGAGGTAGGTGAGGTGAAGCATACCTGTGGTCCCAATTCTCTGGAAGGCTGCTGGAGCAGTAGGGTCACTTAAGCTCCAGAATTGAAGGCTAACCTAGTCCGTCTTAAATATTTTAGTGTGTGTGTGTGTGTGTGTGTGTGTGTGTGTGTGTACATCACTTGAGTGCAGTGCCAGCAGGTCAGAAGAGGCCATCAGATTTCCTGGAACTGGAGTTATAGGCAGTTGTGAGCCACCATGTGGGTGCTGGGAACTAAACCTGGGTCTTCTGTGAAAACAGCAAACGCTCTTAACTGCAGAGTCATCTCTCCATCCCCCAGTCTATCCCATCTGTGTATTTAATATAATAAATGTCCACAAACAGAATCAGATAGAAAGTCTCCCTATCATGTGCTTCTGTAGTCACAGGTTCAAAAATCTACAGATCAAAAAGTATTTTTAAAACAATGACATCTTTCCTAAACATACACATTTCCTTTTTTTTTTTTTTAAATGCATGTGTGCATGTGCCTGTCTGTGTGTGTGACAACCTTAGGTGTCAGTCATCAGATACCATCCACTTTGTTTCTTGAGACAGGAGCTCACTGGTTTGGAACTCACCAAGTAGGCTAGGCTAGCTAGTTCATATGCTCCTGAGTCCTTCTGTCTCTGTGTCTCCCCTGCTAGGATTACAAGTATAAGCTTCTAAAACAATCAATCAAACAAACAAACAAACCCTGAGTTCTGAGGATCAATCTCTGGAGCTCCTGCTTGGGAGACAAACACTCTTAACACCCGAGTCACATCTCTCCAGCCCCACTCTATTTCTTGCACTGCTGAGGATTGAGGCCAAGACCTTGAGCATGCCAGGCAAGAGCTCTTATCACTGAGCTATATATACCCCGCGCCCTTGTTTCTGAGAGCTTTTAATCCCAGTACTCAGGGAGGCAGAGGCAGGTGGATTTCTGAGTCTGAGGACAGCTTGGTCTACAGAACAAGTTCCAGGACAGCCAGGGCTACACAGAGAGACCCTGTTGAAATACACATACACATAATTCCAAGCTTTTGCTTTTGAGACAGGGCCTTTCTGTGGCTCTGGCTGGCCTCAGTTTCGGTGTGTAACTCAGGCTAGCCTCTCAAGCGCCTCCTGTTTCTGCATCCTGGATGCCATCATAGAGTGTAAGTATGCACCGCCATGCCTGGCGTCGGCAGGCAGACATTTTCCATGGCAGCATTCTCCAAACAATACAGTGTAACAGCGATTTATGAAGCATTTCCATTGTGTTAGGCATTATGCTATACGTCCATCTAGAGGTGACTTAAAGTATGAGAGGTAGTTGTGGTGGTGCACATCTGTGATCCCAGCACTTGAAAGGAGGCAGGAAGATCTGTGGTTCAAGGTCATCCTTGCCTACATGCAGATCAACCTAGGATCCACAAGACGTTGACTCGAAAACCTAAACAGTGACGACAAAGAACTATCTGGATGCGATTTGCAGGTGACACACAAGTACTACATTTTATAGAAAGGCCCCCGATAGCCCTTGGATTACGGTAGCCTTGAGCTGAGGTGTCCCTGGACCAGTCCTCTTTAGACACCAAATGACAGCATTTACAGCTCTTTCACTCCAGAACCAAGCCAAAGAAACAGCAACAATGAAATGTTTAAAGAGTTTATTCAGCAGTCAAATGTCTAGTTTTTATTTGAAAAAACAAAACCATACCCCCCCCAAAAAAAGACCCCAAAAACAAACAACCAAAAAAACCAAAAGCAAAACCGAAGTGTGGTGGTGAATGCCTTTAATCCCAGGACTCAGGAGGTGAGGATATTTGTAAGTTCAAGGAGAGACTGGTCTACAAAGAAAGTTCCAGGACAGCCAGGGCTACACAGAAAAGCCCTGCCTTAAAACAAAACAAAACAAAACAACAACAACAACAGTTGACAGGTATGGAGAATCATGCCTTTAATCTCAGCACTTGGGGGAGCAAAGGCAGGTGGATCTCTGAATTCAAGCTGGTATTCATAGTTCCAGGATGTCCAGGGATATATAGAGGGACCTTATCCTACAACAAACAAACATAAAAGTTGACTCTAGGTTGGCCCAAGCATTGCTCCATTAGCGTACAGAAACTTCAAAGCAGTATAGTGGAGCACACCATTAATTCCAACACTCACTAGGAAGAGGCAGGTGAATCTCTGAGAACAGCCTGGACTGCAGAGCAAGCTCCAGGCCAGCTAGGGCTGCCCGGGGAGACCCTATGAAAAAGAAAGAAAAAATAGCCTGAAAGAGCTACTAACTCTTTCCTCCATGTGAGGGTACAGAAATTGACTGTTTAGGAAGAATTAGGTTTCAAAGACATAAAATCAGGCTAGGGGATGTAGCTCAGATGTAGACTGCTAGCCTTGAATGCACTAGGCTCCTGGGTTCAATCCAAATCACTACGAATTAAAAAAAAAAAAAAAGTTTTAATGAAAAAAACAAAAAACCAAATCCAGCCAGTACCTTGATCTTGGGCTTCTCAGACTCCAATACTCTGGAAAAAAAAAAAAAAAAAGTTTCTTCTGTTTATAAACCACTCAAAGGTGCTGGACAGTGGTGGCCCATGCCTTTAATCCCAGTACTTGGGAGGCAGAGGCAGGCAGAATTCCAAGTTCAAGGCCAGCCTGGTCTACAGAGTGAGTTCCAGGACAGCCAGGGCTACACAGAGAAACCTTGTCTTAAAAAGCCGAAAAAAAATGAAAAAATGAAAAAAAAAAAGAAAACAACAACAACAAAAACCACTCAAAGTTGTTTTTCGGGGGCTGGAGAGATGGCTCAGTGGTTAAGAGCACTGACTGCTCTTCCAGAGGTCCTGAGTTCAATTCCCAGCAACCACATGGTGGCTTACAATCATCTGTAATGGGATCTGACAGCTACAGTGTACTCACATACATAAAATAAATCAATAATTCTTAAAAAAAAAAAAAAAAAGTTGTTTTGCAGAAGGCAGTTCTCTTCTTCCACCACGTGGGGCCTGGGCATTGAATGCCCTGTGTTCAGGCTTGGCAGCAAGCACCTTTACCCACACAGCCATTTTTTTCTTCCTTTTTAATGATTTTATCTTCATTGGTGTTTTGCCTGCATGTATGTCTGTCTACGTGCAGGTGTTAGGTCCCCTGGGGCTATGAGCTGCCATGTGGGTCCTGGGAATTGAACCCAGGCTTGTGGAACCTGGAACCTCTTCCATGGCTGACCCATCTCTCCAGCCCACTGCAAAGTCATCTGAATGGCTCTCAAAGGTGTTTGGTTACTGAAGCCAGAGCTGAGTAAAAAAAACGTATCAGATATAGAAGTTGCAAACCATGTCTCCACCTTGTAGGTAAATTTCTCTCTCCTTATTGTTGCTATCACTGTGAGGGTCTGAGTTTGAGGAAGTCTTGCTTACCTACTTCTGCTTTTGTTGCTGTGCCCAACGGTCACTGTCAAACCCAAAGTCATGGAGCCGTAAGGCATATCCTTTTTCTCTGTCTGCCTATTTAAGGGATTTGATTTTAATGTTTTGTTATTGTTCTTGATGGGGTCTCACTATAGAACCCTGAGTGGCTTAGAAATCACTATGTAGACCAGGCTTGCCTTGAATTCACAGAGATCCATCTGTCTCTGTCTTTTTAAAAATAAGATTTAATAAGATTAATTTTTAAAAATCTTATACGCTGGACAGTAGTGTCACACACCTTTTAATCTTGCCACTCAGGGGGCAGAGGCAGGCACATCTCTGTGAGTTTGAGGCTAGCCTGGTCTACAGAGTTCCAGGACAGCCAGGTTTATACAGTAAAATGGTGTCTCAAAACGACAAAGGCAAACAGATCAATAAGATAAATAAAAATGTGTGTCTGTGAGTGTGCACATGTGCCATACATGTACACCATGAGTGTCAGGTATTCATAGAGAACCAGAAGAGATCATTGGGAACTAGAATCCCTTCTCCAGCCCCCGAGAGCAGCTCTTAATTCACCACTGTGACCATTTCTGGTGTTTCCTTCAGGAGCAAGGAGGGATCCCTCTGCCTCCCACAGTCTCATTTCAGGCCGTTTTGTTTTTCAGACTGTAACATCTATAGACACCTCCCCAGACGCCACAGTCCCCATCTCAACCTCTCTAGAGTCCCTGGCAAGCACGAGCCTCTCCACCAGCCCTGACTGCAGCAGCCCCGAGAGTATCCGGATGGTCTCTTACAACCACAAGCATCAGAAGGTCTCCCACAAGCCGATCCAGGAGAAGAAATCCAAGCCTCTCATGTTTTCCAAATCCAGGCAGTTGGACCTGAACTGTACCTCGATGAAGAATGACATTAAGAAGCAGTATCTGATGTCAGAGATACTGCAGAAGGTTCAAATGAAGAAGAAACGCCCCTTGTTCCCGACTCCCAAGTCACGTGAGTACGGGCGTAGGCTGGGCTGTACCAAGAGCTTAGGCTCTGGAGTCAGCTTTCTCTTACCTGATAAAGCGACTCCTGTTGTTAACTTCTAAGGAGAATACGATGGTTTTAGGCTCATGGCTTTCAGAGGCTTGGTGGATGACCGAGCAGACCTTCAGTGTTTTAGGTCTCTGATGGGAGTGTGTGCTTTCACAGCAGTGGGGGGCGGGGGGCAGGGTGAGTCAAACTCCCTCGGGTTTTTTGTTTGGTTGTTTGTTTTGTTTGTTTGTTTTGTTTTGTTTTGGTTTTGGTTTTGGTTTTTTTTTTTTTTTTTTTTTTTTTTTTTGGCTAACCACCATAGCCTCCATATCCTCTCAGGAGCATCAGGTGACAAACTTTAACTTCAGGCCTTTGGGAGGCATTCAACTTCCAAACTGTTAGGGCACATGCCTGCAGTCTCAGCAATCAGGAGGCTAAGACAAGAGGATCCTGAGTTTGCAGCTAGCCTGAGTGATACAGCAAGACACTTTCTCAAAAATACATACATGCATACATACATACATACATACATACATACATGCATACATACACATAAATAAACACATAAATAAATAAGTTTATTACATGGGTCTTTTGTGTGCATACATGTCTGCATACCATATGCATACCTGATACCCTTGGAGGATTCCCTGGGATTGGATTTATGGACAATTGTAAGCCTCACCATGGGTGCTGGGATTTGAACCTAGGTCCTCTGGAAGAACAGCCAGTGTCTTAACTGTTGAGCTGTCTCTTTAGCCCCAACAAATAAAATGCTTAAAAATATAAATAAATAAAAATGATAAGGGCTGGTGACATGGCTCAGTGGTTAAAAGGGCAATTGCCACATAACCCTGATGTCCTGGATTTGATCACTGGGACCCCCGTAAAGGTGAGCGGGATGAATTGAGTCCACAAAACTGTTCTTTGACTTCCACCTGTGTGCTGCAGTACACCCTCCCCCCCCACACACGCAAATCAAATAGTTTACATTAAAAAAACTAGAGGTTTGAAGAGATGATTCAGTAGTTAAGAGCACTGGCTGTTTTTGACCCAGGCTCAATTCCCAACACCCACATGGCTTCTCACAACTCTCTGTAACGCCAATTCCAGGCAATTCCATGCCCTTTTCTGGCCTCCATGGGCATCAGGTATACATGTGGTACACAGACTGACATACAGGTGAAACACTGATTAAAAAAAATAAAAATAATTGCTACCCCCCCAAAAAAAAACCCAAAAATAAAACTAATAGTGACAAGAAGATTCAAATCATATAGGATTAAAGAGAGGGGAACCAGTTGGAACAGATCCCAAGGTTTTAGGATTCCCAGGTCAAAAGGGTTGGTTAGATCCTCTTCTCTATGTGATGATGTAGCCGGGGCCCATGTTCTTAGAGACTCTCCATCCCCTCTGAGCAAGGGTCAACAGAGGGCTGGCACTTAACATCCCCGACTCTTGTTCATATGAGCTCCATGCTCTGCGCCAACCCTGGGAGGTCAAAGAAACTGAGTGGAGCAGAGAAGCAATGGCTGACTTTGATTCCAAGACCTTTAGCCAGTTTTGGGGCATGGTAGCCTGAATAGCAGCAGGAGGGCGTGGTCTCCAGAACCTGCACCTACTGACACTGACGATGCCTTTCCAGAATACCCATCCTTGTCCAAGGAGCGGGGCCACCACGGCCGCGGCTCCAGCAGGAAGAAGGAGATGGTCGTACCCTCCATTGTCGTCCTGCAGGCTTCCCACAGCCGTGCTGAATCTCTGAATGACCTTCTGGTAGTTGCCACGCAGGCCCGTCTGGACCCTCGGCCCAGCAGAAGCCATTCGGGTACTACAACAAGGGACTCTGGCACACAGGACCCAAAGCACACTGCCACTGCCTGAGGTCTGGTCAAAAAGGACTCGAGAGGAATCAGGTGGGTACCGCCCTTATTCTGCAGATGGGTCATCTCGATGTCAGTTCCTCTCTTGATCTTCCTGGAGTGTTGGGTATGTAGAATAGATGGATTGATGAAGACCTACAGGTAAGTCAACAGCTGGGACTCTCAAAATGAGACCCTTGCTTGGCCTACTTCTACGGTGCTGTCACGAGGTGCCTTCTGCCTGTGGCTCAAGTTGAGACAGTCATAAATAGAGATCCCAGAACCAGAAAGAACCTTGTCAACATCAACAGATTGATGCTCATGTCTCTTAAGCTGTACAGGCTTGGCTCTAACCTGTGTGACTGACATTAAAGGCTAGGCTAGCCCTGTAACAAAGGGGGCGGATGACAGGATAATTAATAGATTCTAAAAGTTGTCTCCAGAGTTATCAGACCACCACAAAATAAGAAAGCAATCTCTCTCTCTCTCTCCACACACACACACACACACACACACACACACACACACACACACACACACAAATGAGTTATATTTAGCAGAATATATGCAGAGGGCCAGTGTAAGGAAGGGGCTTTTGCATGGTAGATGACAACTGAGTAAGAGAAATAACACGGGGCTGTGTGGCAGACGGCTTTGTTCAGTAAATATAATGCCAATATACTTCACACATAGCAAGTTCGTATACCAGCTTTCCTGGAATCCTTGTGGCAGTAACATAAGGTTGGCAAGGAAGAGGTTACTTGATCCACAATTTGGAGGTGAAGAAGATCAAGGTTTGAGGATGTCTAATCTCTTGCCCAACCTTCTTCTGTCCTCTTGAAAGTGGTTGGTTTTTTTTTTTTTTTTTTTTTCAAATAAGAAACCAAGGCAGAGAGGTTAAGTAACTACTGTCCAAAGACATGCTGCCAGTGCCTCCTCTTAAAAAACAATGTGCTTGATGGGCGTGGTGGTGCAGGCCTTTAATCCCAGCACCCGGGAGGCAGAGGCAGGTGGACTTCTGAGTTCGAGGCCAGCCTGGTCTACAGAGTGAGTTCCAGGACAGCCAGGGCTTCACAGAGAAACCCTGTCTCAGAAAACCAAACCAAACCAACCAAACAAACAAACAACCAAAAGATCAATAAGACCAGAACAAACAACCCTAAATAAAACGAAAAAAGCAAAACCATACAAAACAAAGCAAAAATAAATAAACAAAAAGCCCACAAAATACGTTTGAATTTATTTTATGTTGGCTAACTACTCCTAAACATTTGGTCTGCTCTGGAGTATTGTTGATATACCCAGTGATACTGCATTGGAGAAAAGTGATTTTTCCAGTTGCCACCAGGCATTCCAGTTTAGGGTGGGGCCCTGTGCTCACTTGCGTCTCTTAGGTACACTGGTCTCTAACCAGTAGCTCCTGCATCCAGCCATCTTACCCACTTTTTTTTTTTTTTTAAGTGTTTTGTTGTTGCTGTTTCAGATTAATTTATTTATTTTATGTATGTCAGTACATAAAAGAAGAGGGCATCAGATCCCATAACAGATGGTTGTGAGCCACCATGTGGTTGCTGGGAATTGAACTCAGGACCTCTGGAAGAGCAATCAGTGCTCTTAACCGATGAGCCATCTCTCCAGCCCCTAGCTCACCCACTTTTAATGACCCATGTCAAATGTCTGGGATGTAAGGTGTTAGGTGGAAGGATAAAGGTTATACAGGTGACATGTATTTCTGGTGGGCGAGGTTGTGACTCTCCTAAGTACCTCCCCCTACACTAGTAGAAATGATGACTTTAGGACTGGGTCTTAGGTCAGTGGCAGAGCAGGGCACTTGCCCTGCTTAATCCAGCATCACGAAAAAAAAAAAAAAACCAACCAAACAAACAAACAAACAAATAAAAAAGGGGTGAATTGACTTTACCATTTTAGAGGACTTCATAAAAAATAATCTAAGAAAAATCTATTTTTTTCCCTTCTAGAATCAGACTGGATCTTCACCATTTTCCCTTTCCTATCTCTTACTCCAGGAAATGATTTGTGTCTTCCTGCAGTGTCTGCAACATCTACAGAATGGACTGGAAGTTTCATTTCTGCATCTAGAAATTATGGTCTGATAACTGTCTTGTTGGTACCTTCAAGGACAGTGACCTTCTCTTCCGTGCTCTCCCTGTTAGTTGACAGTGCTATATGTGTGGGACGACTTACAGGGGTAGAGCGGTACTTACTTCCCTGGGGCAAAGTGCACTTGCCTTAGCTGTGGTTCTCCTCTGGGTCCCTCACACAATGGCCACTGTCATCCAGAACACTCCCCCGGGGTTAAGCAACTTGAGGGAGGAGTGAGGGGGAGGACTCATAATTTCCAGGAGTCCAGAGCCCTCATTCCACCTGCAAGCCTGTGCCAATCCCCCTCCTCCTCTCTAAAGAAAAAGAAGGCAGAGTCAGGACTAAGTGTGGCAGAATTCTGAGTCTTGGTGGAAAGAAGCAGGACACTTTCAAATTCACCAGCAGAAGAGAAACCACCTCCCTCTCCAGCCAGCCCAAAGACCTGCTGCCCAGCACCCGGACTGCCTCCTGCTGCTATCTTCCCCTCAGTCTTGCTGGCAAAGACAGGAAATGTGAGAGTACCTAGCCTGCAGGGGCTTCTTTCATTGACCTGCAGAAATTATATGTCTTCCCTCATGTATACATTGATAATAAATTGCCATGCTCAATACTAGCAAGGAGCCTGGTCCAGAATGGGAGGTGGGAAGGTAGTTACCCTGAGTACCCTTCAGTAATTCACAGAAATGTGTCAGGAGCCTTTGAAGTATTTCTTGGGAAGCCCTGCTCTTTTTGCTAGGACCTAGGAGCCTATAATGACTTGTCTGGGAGCCACAGTGATATATATATATATATATATATATATATATATATATATATATATATTACATAGAATATATATATATATATATACATATATATATAACATAGAATATATATATATAGTCATTTGGTCTTCTGGAGTTGGATTTCTAGGGATGAGTGCGGTGAGGAGGCTTTGTAGAGGGAGCATGGGGCAGGTCCAGGTGGGGTCTAAAGGTGAGCAAAATCCACAAACAGTGTTTGTAGATTTCCGATGGAATGGGCTTCCCACTTCAGCAATGTCTGGGGCATTTAATCCCACAGTACCCTCCCAAGCAGAAGACCTAAATTAGCCAAGTCTGTTTATAAGATAAAGTCACATTTATTTTCCCTAACAGACATTTTGGTACCTGTACCCCTGCTGCTAGAGCTGTGGTGGGCTGGGCGTCACGCAGACACGAGGAATCATTGCAGTCACTCAGGGCCCTGTACACAGAAGTGTTCTGCCCTTGTTTCTGTGCTCTGTGGCCCCCATCTTGAGAAGCTGAATGACTTCTGGACAGTGAGTCTGTGTTAGCATCCTGCACTTGGCCATCTTTGTCATTTAGCATGTTCTGCCTAGAGTGCTTAAGAGGTCTGGGTTCTCCAATGAGAGGAGGAAATTTCAGGTTGTCTCCGTGGCTCTGCCCATCCATGGGATGCAGAAAGTACCTGTCTACTGAATGCTAATGGGGGTAGGGGGAGATGGGGACAGATAATGCCTTGCTCCTGTGGAGCGTTGCAGAGAAGGCCGCAGGTTCACATATGTAGCCTGAATTAAGCTCCAGGGTTTGTGACTGAGAAGGAAGCCCCTTCACATCCATCTGGCAGCAAAGTTCACTTCGACTCAAGGTGACAGGAAAGGGTAAAGAAGACTTTAAACTCAGGGCAGTGGTAGTGGAAGCCTGTAATTCCAGCACTCAGGAAGCAGAGGAAGACTTGTCTCCTGAGTTGGAGGCCAGCCTGATCTACAGAGTGAGTTCTAGGACAGCCAGGGCTACACAGAGAATCCCTGTCTTAAAAAAAAAAAAAAAAAGAAAGAAAGAAAAAAAAAAAGAGGATTTTAAACAATTGATATGTAGACTGCAGTGTAGAAGCCTTGGAGAGAGGCTGGACATAATAAACAAATAAGGTCTAGCTCAATTTGGTTGAATTAGCAAGGAATGTCAGGAGATGTCTATGAAAAGACAGAAACAGAGACCACATTGGGGATCCCAGGGGCCCTTTGATCTTCATCCCTCATGATGGAGAATTGTTTGTGTGACTGGATTCTATGATACCTATACATCTTTTACCTGCATGCATGTCAACGTGCCTTGAGTCCTCTGGAACTGAATTTTGTTGGGAGCCGACTTTTAGCAGAAAGCGGCTATCAGCTTTGCAGCCATCTTGAGCCATATACCCTGACATGAGACTTGTTTTTCAACAGCCTATAACAGCTGAAGCACACTCTGATAAATAAATTGTTTATCCCACATAGCTTGTTTTGCTGTTTAGTGACCTCAGCTGTATGCTGCATGTGGTAAAGTGTTTTCACCTGTGTTCTCCTGCTTGTGTTTATAAATACCCCAGATTTCCTTTCAATAAGGAGAGACGGAAGAGAGATGGGAGGAGACGGGATGAGAATTAAGACCTGACCACACACCCTGTCTTGTCTCCATTCTTCGAGTCCCTTGCCCCTCCATCCCCACTCTCTCTCTCTCTTGACCAGAGCACTTAGCCCCAAAGTGTTGAGGCAGAGTGTGGGCCTCAACAGAATTTACAGGTGATTGTGAGTCACCACGTAGGTACCAGGAATCAAACCGACGTGCTCTGGAAGAGAAGCCAGTGCTCACATAACCACTGAGCCATTTCTCCATCCCCTTACTCCTTGCTTTTAAACCAAAGTAACAAGGACTTCAATAAGGATTCAATAAATGTTTGCTCGATGAATTAGTGTGAAGTTGGTCTAAAATGTTGTCCTGGGAAGGGTGTAATCCCCGGTGTAGTGGAGACCTTTGAAGGGTTCAAATGAAAGAGATTTTATTCAGTGTAAGATGAGTCTGTAGAAATGGGAGAAGCATGGTGAATTGGAAGGGGGAGAGGGCCAAGGAGGAAGAATGCTGAGAGCTTCCCAGGGTGGTCCTGCTTTTAACCCCTCACAACACCTAAAAGGATAACTGAGTGTGGGGACTTTTGGAAGAGGCAGACACACTTCAGGGAAGCAGATGAAAAAGGAAGTGTCAAGTGACAAACACATCAGAGAGCTGACACACAGCTGCTGGGTGTAGGGAGGAAGGAGAGAAAAGGGAACAACACAAACCAGCTCATCTGCTTCATAAAGCATCTGGATGCATCCCTGTCTGTGGTCAACCTAAAAGAGCAACCCTGACCAACTGAGAGGCTCCAAGTGCAAAAGTGATGGTGTCCCTAAAGACCAAGCTGTTAAAAATGACTATCCTGCCTGCTGGAGGGATGGCTCAGAGGGAAAAGGCACTTGCCAGCAACCCTGACCTTCTTGAGTTCAGTTCCTTGAGTCCATCTGGTAAGAGTAAGAGAACTGACCCCTGTAGGTTGTCCTCTGATGGCCTCATGTGTGCTGTAGCACACATACCCACACATGTTTTCATGCAGACCCAGATGCAGGGACTTGAGAGATAGCTCAGTGATGGAGAGTACTTAGCTGCTCTTGCAGAAGACCTGGATTAGGCTGCCAGCACTCAGGTGGCAGTTCACAACCATCTGTGAATCCAGTTCCAGGATATTCAGTGAGCTGTTCTGGCCTCCTCAGGCACTGAACATAACATGGCACACATCCACATAAGCAAAAAAACACCCATAAAAGTAAAAAATTCTCTGGGTAAGGTTGGAGTTGTCTTGGCTCAGTGTTAGAGCACCTGCTCAGCATGCAAAAGAGGCCCTGGGTTCAATCCTTAGTAGCACATACATAAAAAGACCTGGACAGTTCATGTACCTGTTTCTCCCTAGACTCAGTGAGTCAATTTGGTTGAGAGAGTTTATTTGAACTTTCAAAGCTGTCCTAGGGGCTAGAGAGATATGTTGACATGTTTGCTGTACAAGAATGAAGACCTGAATTTGAATCACCTAAGTCCTAACAAAACCTCAGGCATGGCTGCTCCTGGCTGGAATCCTGACTTCAGTGGGCGGGAGAATGCAGATCCAGAGAGCCGATTGGTCAGCCAGTTAAGCCAAAATGGTGGTAAGTTTCTGGTTCAGTGAGAGACCATGTCTCAGGAATAAGGCAGAGAGAGAGAGAGAGAGAGAGAGAGAGAGAGAGAGAGAGAGAGAGAGAGAGAGAGAGAGAGACAGAGAGAGAGACAGAGAGAGAGACAGAGAGACACACAGAGAGAGAGAGAGACAGAGAGAGACAGAGACAGAGACAGAGGAGAGAGGGAAAAGAGAGAAAGGAGAGAGATAAAGGAAGACTCCCATAAACTCAGATGTGTAACACGCACACTCATGCATGCATGTGCACACACACACACATGCACACACAGACATACAAACACTAAATATTATTCCCCGGTAGTAATGGGTGGGTGCTTGGTATTAATGGACCCCCGAGCTCATTCCCCAGCTCATCAATAACAAACCTCCTTTCCCAGGGGGTTCTGGTACATGAGCAGTTTTAGGAATCATTTGGCTCACGCCAACCCTGGATCACCCTTATTCACGTCAGGCGGGTGACTTTTGCTGACCTTAAAAGGTTGACTGCAATTCCAGTTTTCCTTCCACCCTGGCAGGGAGTGTAAGTCAGACAGACTGGCAGCTGTTCCAGCACCCCCACCCCAAGCTGGATGATTACATGAGCCAAATGTAATCATTCACAACCCTTGTCTTTACAGCTGGCAATGTTACTTAACTTAATTACAGCACACAGTAGTATTTCAACTCAAGGAATCTAAAAAAGCAATCAAATGGATTTTGCAAATTGTTAGGAAGGCAATGAAGACTCAAAACTGCCATTTACTAAACATCACTTTCAATTATTTTTTCTTTCTCCAGTCATTGACTCTTAAGTTGTTAACTAGCAGCCTGGGAAAGCCAGAGGCAGTGCGTCATGTGGTGGGTATTTCATATCTCTTGCGAGCACACTGTGTGCTCTGGAAGCGGCTGGAGGCACTAGGAGTTGCCTTGGAATGGGAGGGGTTGAGATTATTGGGAATACAAATCCTTCCCATCTGGTCAGGCGCACACACCTGCTAACCATGCTCTCTCTGCCCTGCTACCAAACCATGCACTCTGACTGGTCCAGCCTAGCCTTCAGTGGGGGGGTCTTTCTTGCTTCCTTGCTCCTCAATATTCCTCCAATATTAATGACTGCCCTCAGAAAATATAAAGACATATTGGAAAGCAAAGCTTCCCCTCAGTTCTTTGACTCATTTCTTCTCCTGGCTTACTTCCAGGTGCCTTTTAGTTTTTGGTTCTATACCTCCCGGGCAGCTATTTTAAAGGGGGAAGAGACCAGGCTATGAGTATAGCACCCTACTTTCAGAAACCCAGCAGTCTTGTGGTGATGATAGTCCAATGGGACCCATTCATCTGAGAGAGAGAGAGAGAGAGAGAGAGAGAGAGAGAGAGAGAGAGAGAGAGAGGCAGGCAGATGCACCAGGAAATGGGCAGCAGCCTGGAGACAGATTTCACTTGCCTGGAGCAAGGAGCAATGTTCGCCAGAGTGATTATCAGAAGCAGAACGCCAGCTGCTTCAGCAGCCTTGCCAGGCGGGACAGCAAACACCAAAATCCTGTTGGCAAAGTCAGCAAGACCATCACAACGTGGCCAAAGCAAACAGGGACTGAGATAGGCTTGCTGCAATGGACTCTCATTTCCCCCTTGGATGTGGCAGAGGAAGAGGATGAAACCAGCTAAGCTCACATATAAGAACATCGGGTCCACAGGGATGCTTGCCTGCGTCCATTCCCCAGGACACAGGTCCCATACCCTCCTTTTGGTTTAGCCCTGGATGGAAGAAAAGCTGACAGAGATAAAAGTGGTTCAGATTGTGCTCTTCCCAGCAGTCTTGGGAACTGCTTATTCTTCCCATGCTAGAGAGGTGGAAACTCAGGCTGGGGACAGCAAGATCACAGAGCCAGGTCTTCAATCAGGCTTCTGACTCAGTGTGTATCACATTTCATTTCTCCTTCACTCCACCCATGTCTCCACCCCAGACTCCATGTCAATTCCCATGGTCCCTTCACAGGCAGAGCCCCAACCTTTTTTTTTTTTTTTTTTTTAATTCAAATATGGGGGTTTCTCTGTGTAGCTCTGGATGTCCTGGAACTCACTCTGTGGACCAGGCTGGCCTTGAACCCCAAAATCCACGTGCCTCTCTGCCTCTGTCTCGCCTCTGCCTCTGCCTCTGTCTCGCCTCTGCCTCTGCCTCTGCCTCTGCCTCTGCCTCTGCCTCTGCCTCTGCCTCTGCCTCTGCCTCTGCCTCTGCCTCTGCCTCTGCCTCTGCCTCTGCCTCTGCCTCTGCCTCTGCCTCTGCCTCTGCCTCTGCCTCTGCCTCTGCCTCTGCCTCTGCCTCTGCCTCTGCCTCTGCCTCTGCCTCTGCCTCTGCCTCTGCCTCTGCCTCTGCCTCTCTCTCTGCTGGGATTAAAGGTGTGACCACCACCCAAGAAGCCCCAACATTCTAAGGGCCAATTTGCTCTCCTTTTCTCTCACTTTCTTCTCCAGTTAGTAGCTGAGAAGCAAAAAATCAGAAAGGGGTCAGTTATTTAGCTTTTTTACAGCAAGCAGCTAACTGATGATACTTCTTCCCATTTTGTATACCACACCCACCAACCAAAATGGAATCCCTCGGAGGAAAAAAAAAACGTTTGCGTATTTCTTTATTTGGATATTTCTGCAGTATTTACTTTCCTGCATTTATTTAAATGTGAAAGATCTGAATTATGTCCAGTGGAGCTTGAGACATCATTTGATTCTGTCTGGGCAGAGTCTGAATGGGTCGCTTATGACCTGAAGCCCTTTTGAAGTCTCTAGAGCCCAATGTTCCTATGAAAAGCTGCCTGGTTGGAAATGTCTATTTTATGGAAAGAAGCATAGTAGCCGTATTCATATCTAATGGAAGGCGGGTTCCTATAGAAAGAGGTATTGGGCAGGGTGTTCCTTCTAGGTCTTCAATTTTCTCAACAGATTTTCGAATTATTTGCTTCTAGAGAAATGGCCCGAAAATGCTATTCTTATAAGGGGTCCGAGGACCATAAGGTTGTGGTTCCAAAGAGTCTCTTCTCTCGCTCTCTGCAGGGGAAGATTAGGGGGTTGCAGCCACCCCGTTCTGGAGAAAGAGGTCTGTGAGGACCTGGATGTTCTGTTAGAGAAGGAATGATAAGAAAAGGCTCCTTCAGACGAATTTGGTCCCAACTGGTTTTAGACCGCACCAGTTTGTCCTACATAAGCCAGAATTCCTGTTGCAAGCGACCCAGGGTTTAGATCCCAGTAGCATCTGTTCCCTGACCTTGCACCCTGCACTCAGTGGAGTCCCTGGCGACCTCCTGCCTTCACTTCCCTGGCCCGGTGCAGCCTAAGCCCAGGGGTTCCCAGCAAAGCCAGGCCTTCGCCCCAGCTGAGTCGGGAAGGATCTTCCCTACACCGGAAGAAGAGATCATGGATTTCGGTAGAAATACTCAGGGCTGGGCCGGATTGCCTGTTTCCAAACTCTTTCCTCTCGCATCTCTTCCTGCTTCGCCCTTGACAAAGCAGCCCAGGGCTGCTCAAGTCCGCCTTCAAGCTCTGTGCCCCAAGCCTGAGGACGTGAACATCCACGAACGCATGGGAGGAAACCAGTGTGTGTTGGCAGCAGCCGGAATGAATTTGGCGGTGACTCCAGGTTCAAGTAGGACCTGCCTCCAACCACAAATGCTTGTTGAATTGCCCTGCACACACAGAATTGGCTTCCCTCAGGGAACAGCCTGCACAGACCAGCGTAGTGGCCTTCACTCTGCCTCAGCTCCCATTGCGTCTTCACACAGTTCCTGAAATTTCAGTGTAGAAAATCTCCCAACCATCCCATCAGAGAGCTCCAAGGGAGCTCTTCTGATGTCCCAAGTTTAGAAAGTTTAGAAAGTTTTCTGCCAAGTTGCCCTTTTGAATTTTTTCATCTTCAGGTAAATGAGGGTCCTGAAGCTAGGCTGCTGGTAGATGGGTTTCAGCTGCTTAACTGCGCTGTGATTAAGTCTACAGCAGCTCAGAGCAGCTCAGTCCCATTGTGTAGAGATACAGCGGGGATGGCAACAGAAAAGCCCTTTCCTTCCTCTGCTTTTCTTCAGGGTGCACTTTCTGTGGGTCACAGTCCCAGCCTTGGCAAAGTTAGAAAACCTGAGGCACAGGGCATACTTCTTTTGAGTTCTGAGCTGGGCTGGGTTGCTAGGCACATAACTGAATGGATTTGAATGATTTGAATCCAGCATCAACTCAACGCTGAATCCGTGCTGGGGGGCGGGGATGAGAGTGCTCGCTGGGGTCTGAAACGGGAGTGGGTGGGGAGCAGTGAGCTCTATGCGGGGTTTATTTGACCCCAGCCTCTCTCCCTGCTGCTGGGCCCAGAATGGAGAGGAAACGGGACTCATAGTCTTAGTTCCATCACCATCTCCGTCTCCAACACTGGGAAACAGCCACAGACACCCTTACCTTTGAGTTTCTTGAGTCTTCCTTCTAAAAGTGAGGACCTCTGTTCTTGTCCCGGGGAAAGTTGACTACTCTTGCCTTTACCCCTCCACATAAGCCCTTGGGGTGTTTCTCAACAAAGGAGACTTGGAATCTTTCCTTCCTGTTTCTCTCACGGGCTTCTTCATTATTCTTTGACCTCCTAACTATTCTTTGTCTACCTTGTGATGTTCCTGCGAACCATTCTGTAGCTGGGCACTAACAACAAGTAGATGGCAGTGCTGTCTCTATGGAAGGACACTGACAAGATGAGAGAATTTCTGGTCCTCTCTCTCTCTCTCTCTGAAAACCTAGATCTTCCCTTCCCTCCTCCTTGTCACCTCCTGGATGTTCTTGCCCCACTAGTTTCCCAGAGTTTAGAGGATGTTTACCCTGCAGAGCGAGGCCCTGATGGCGCTGAGGTCAGAATCCCTGATTCACATTCACGGCTGGGAGACACCCCAGTAAGGCCCGCACCCAGCACTGTGTTGGAGGGTGGGAATGGAGGTCTGGAAACCCAACCCTGTGCGCACCCCCATTCTCCCCACCCCAGCCAGCTTACAGCCACAGTCCTTTCTTGCCAAAGACAGCTACTATAAATACTGGGAGTATACCAGAGAACCCTGAACTTTCCTCATGCTCCACTGAGTCCATGTCGCCCGCTGCCCGGGATTGAAGCTCATACTTGAAGGGAGGGGTTTCCCAGAGTGTACTCCACCCCTCGGTTAATTCTCTTTCCGGCTTGTGTGAACCTGCCTACGGCTTTCCCCGCTCCCTATAAAGGAGAGCTCCCTTACCCATCCCTTCTGACCCCCACCTGAGCCACCCTCCCTTCACTCTGAGGGAATCCGGACAACTAGAGGCAGAGAGATCGGATACAGAAGGCTTTAGAAGGATGTGCGGGAGGAGGAAAGTAGAGACCCTGTTTCCTGTGTTGTTCTGCCAGCACCCTCCCCCCTCCTCAGGACCCGGAAAGGGTTAATCATTTACCAGCCACCCTCTTCCTTTTCCTTTCACCTGCCAACTCCAAAACGGCACATCCCAAGCAAGACCCAAGTCTCTGGACTGCCGCGCCGACAGGGTCATTGGGGGTGACTGGCCAGCCCCTCCTCACCTGTACAGCCGGAGCCCTGACAGGCGTCTGCCTCAGCTCGTGTCGCCTCGGCCGCCGCCTGACCCCAGCGGCGCTGATAAGCCCCCAGACGTCCAAACATCGTTAACTTCTTTGCCTTTCTAGGCTGCTCTGCCTGTCCTTTCTCCGACCCCTGGGCTGAGGGGGCCGAATGGGATGTGTCTCTCTCCCTAGTCTGCGGGGGACTTCAGTACAACACCTTAGGGTTCTGGATGGGGTAAACTTTCTGTGGTATCTCACGTCTCCTCACCCTCCTCTTCGCCACAACTGGGTTTGCCCACGTAGACACAGCCTCTGGAGAGCTCCAGGAAAACAGTGAAAACTGAAAGAGAGAAAGGGGAAATTGATGTCAGAGAATGCCAACAATGATTTCAGAAATGAGTTTTAAGCCTTTCTCAGCCCATCCCTGAGTCCCGCAGGGGATTGGGCCGTCCTCCCAGACTGCAGAACCAAATTCCATTTTTGACTTCGTGTATTGTACCCCCCCCACCCTGCTTTTGTCCTCGTGCACAACTAAATGGGTTCTGACTGACGGGATAGATAATGTCTACACGGAGACAAACCGCTCACTGGTCATGATTTCCCATGGTATACAATGTCTACACGGAGACAAACCGCTCACTGGTCATGATTTCCCATGGTATACTGGTGTGTAGACAACATCCATATTGGTCAAGGGCTAAGGTTCAAAGTCAGGATAGAGGAGCAGCCATTAGAAAACTGAATTTGGGGCTGGAGAGATGCCTCAGAGGATCAGAGTTCAATTCCCTGCATCCACACCAGCTCATAGCCATCCATAACTCCACCCCAGAAAAGCTGACACTTTCTTCAGGTCTTCAAGGGCAGGGGCACTCACCCACCTTCCAATTCAAATAAATAAAAGTAAGCCTTTAAAAAAGAAAAAGAAAGAAAGCTACTCTTTTCCTTTAGCTCTTTGCTTCAAGCGACCAAACTGCCACCATCCCTCGCACACCACTCTATCCTCAGGTAGACCCTTTCCAAATTCCCCTTCCAAAAACAAAAGGAGAAGGGTTCTGGAGAGACCCTTGAAGAGAGTTTCTGCTTAGAGAGGCATAGTGGACTGAGGCAGCATCCACAAGGAGGAGGGGTGGGTCCTTAGGGTGGGGATGACAAACTCTTCCCTCTTAGAAAGGCCACCTCTTTTCCTAGACAGGTGCATATGGCATATGACACAGGTATGTGCTTTTTTTTTCTTTCACTAAAGGTACATACCTTTAATCTCAACATTGGGGAGACCGAGGCATGCTAATTTCTGTGATTCGAAGGCCAGCCTGGTCTGCAGAGAGAGTTCCAGGATAGTCAAGGACACACAGAAAAACTCTGTCAAAAAAAAAAAAAAAAAAAAAAAAAAACCAAAAAAAAACCAATGAATAAATACACAAATAAAAAGGTTTATAAAAATGTTTACTTGTTTATTTATTCATTATTATGTTTCTGCATGCCACAGTGCCTGTGTAGTAGTCAGAGGACAACTTGGGGGTGTTCTTTCCTTCAATCATATAGGTTTTGGGGATCTAATTGAGCTTGCTAGGTTTATGCAACAATCCCTTTACTCTCTGAGCTATTTTCCTCAAGAATGAAGTTTATATTAATTTAAGCATTTGAATTTATAGTAATTCAAACAGTTATTTGGCTACATTGTAGCATTCTTCCATTTGAAATAACTGAACTGGATAACAGTACCAAAAAGTTAAATGTCACTTTGGTTATAAATTACCACCCTCAACCTTAGGGCCACTCCTGGGAGAGCTTTTTAAAAATAATAATGATTGGGTTCTGGGAAGATGCAAACGTGAGGACCTGGCTGTAGATCCCCAGGACCCAAGTAAAGCCAGGTATGCCAGTAGGAGTTTGTAATCGGAGCACTGGGGAAGCAGAATCCCCGGGGCTTGCCAGCCAGTTTAACCTAACCAGTGAGCTCCTGGCACCTGGCACCTCTCCTTGCCTGAGTAGACCCTGCTCAGAACCCAGGGCTCTGCAAGGCCTGAATTATCTCTTTTCTTCTTTTCCATTTTCTGCAATCTTTTTGTCCCCCTGTCTAGGGGAGGAGAGACAACGTATTTTGTCTTTCAAAAATCTCTTGAAAGTACCAAGCTGAAGCCTAAAATCTCCCCTCCCCATCCTGGCAAAGCTGGGGCGGGCAGCCGCTCCTCAAATGGAGTGGGGAAGGACCCCCAATATGATAGGACAAGGCTTCCTTTGGGGGGCTCTAGCCCAGGAAAGCAGAAAAACTTTCCTGGAGTCACGCAGTCACCTTCAATCTTTCCTGCTGCACCCCAACTTTAGCCTCCTAGACTTGGGACTCCAGCCCAGTGTTTGCTGTCCTACTCTCGACTACCCCATCCTAATTTGTAGCCCATTCTCAGATGTAGCCCACTCTCAGAGAACACGTGAATGGGCGGCTGGCTGCCTTTCCTTTTCCTTCACTCAGAACTGGAGTCCGATGGGGGGGAGGGGGGGAAGCGGCGGAATCTCCTTGCCCTTCCATCCGGGTACACTGAGAGATGACCCTGAGGACACCTAGCCTTATCTCCTTCCAGGGCTTTTGAGGAAGCTCCTTGGGAGGAACTAGTGACTGTAAAGGTTTCAGGATTGCCACTGCATTTTGCCATCATGGTCCAAGGGACTTATCCACGTCTTCAAGTTTTAAAGAGTCGGAGACGGCAAGAAATGTTAAGAGAAATCAGACTTCTCTCTTCGTTTTCAAAAAAAAAAAAAAAAAAAAAAAAAAAGCCATCTGCAAATGAGCAGAGCGAGTCTTTTGTTCTCCCACCAACTTGTCCTTCACCTCCCTGGAAAAATTGTCAGAAAGTTTCTAGCACACATAGAGACGCTTTTCAATTTATCAAGAATACGGTCTCTGTAGACCAAACCCAAACCTCACATTTCAGAAAAAAAAAAATGTTATAGGAACAAAAATTACTAACAAAGTGTTTTGTTTTTTTTTTTTTTTTTAAATTAGGAAAACGGGATAATTCTCCGCAAAAGAACATGCCCGGGCTAGGAAAAGGGTTCAGTGGGTAATGATGCCTTTGTCAGTCTTGAAGACTTGAGTTCAACCCCAATCCTAGCAGAACTCCAATCCTGCGGGACCCCTACGATGGAAGGGGAGAATGGACTTCAGAGAGTTGGCCTTCAGACCACATGGCATGCCCCCACACAAAAGCAAACAAATGTACTTTTTAAAAAAAAAAAATTAAAGAATATAGATTTCATTAAAAAAAAAAAACTGCATCCACATCGGGCTAGCCTCAAACTTGTACCAACAATTCTTCCTCAGTCTCCTGAGTAGGTAGGATTATAAGCATGTGCCGCCATGGCAAGTTACAAATCGCTTTTGAGCCTATGAAGATGCTGTATGTTCAATCCCAGTGAAAATTTTTCTTGTGCAAAAAGAACAAAATTTTTATTCATTCAAAAGGAATGAATAAAAATTTTTATTCGTTCCTTAGAGTAGAGAATGTAGCTGAATGTTGAAAAGAGAAAAGACAGCCAGAAACAAACTAATTACCTCCTCATAGTCAAGTAAATTAGAGTAAAACGGGGCCGTTTAAAGGGGAAAAGCATTCACTTTCAGAGTTAGGTTTTTGAAAGAAAGGTAAAGTATAATGCTTGACATCTGGTAAGCAGCCATCTCTGCTAAGCATGTGTTCTGAGAACAGTGGCTCCTTTTACACACACACACACACACACACACACACACACACACCCCTCACCGTGTAGCCCAGGCTACCCCCAAGTTCGTGGCGACCCTGGCTTAGCTTCCCAAGTTCTGTCACAACATGCTTGACAATTCCTTTTAGGAAGAGGAGCAGAGTGAATTGCTACTTTCCTTATCAACATATTTGCACCATTTAACTTTGGAATTCTTTAGTACACATTATCCATTTTAAAAGATAGATGAAAATAAGCCAATTGTTTTTAGTGGTGTTTATTTCTAATACTTAGGTGGTAAAGGAGAACAAGTTTGATAATATAAAAAGATTTCATTATCTACCTTTCTGTTAAGAGTTCATCTATACGATCTTTACAACTAAATTGTGGGCTTTCCTCAGATAATTAGAATCAACAAAAAATCAGGCTATTGTCTTTATCATTTGTTACATTTCTGAAACGAGTTTGCAGATATTGATTCAAAATAATGGCTAAACTGAGAGACGGGGTAAACCGATTTATTGGGAGGGGGAAATAAACGCCAATTCCTGCTTATCCCCAGACCAGGTCTCTTTAGCTGAAATCACAGACAAAAGAGTGGAAAGGACAAATTATTTGTACCGCTTACACCAAAAATTCCTCCCGGGTTCTGATAGTTCTGTTTCAAGTTGAAACCCGTTTCTTCCCGCGGGGCTTCCCGGGTTCTAGGACGTCTTAGCAGTTAAACGTCTAAACTTTTCGCCCTGGGGCTCCAGAGCCCATTGGTGGAGACACTTGGGTGTAGGGAGGCTGGATCTCTCGAGTCAACTGCGGGAAGCTGGGGCTGCCTTGGGATTGGCGCCTGGGAGTTGCCCTGGAATGGAGACGCCGCCGAGGAATCTAGCGCTCACCAAGTCCCTATTGGGAAGAAACACTCGGAGCCCGCGACGCTTCCTTCTCGCGCCTCTCCACGGCCCGTGAGAAAGCAAAGTTGTTGAGGATGAGGCAAGAGGCCAGAAGCCCCTCGCTCGCTCTCCACATCGCTGAGGCCCGCGTGGCACCAGGCTAGAGACCGGCTCCCGGGCATTATTCAAAAGCAAGGCGGCCTTTTGTCTTGGGCACCCGAGGACTTGGTGAGAAGCCAGTTGGGCGGTCTGGGATTCTCTGGCCTTTTGTTGAGCTGGAGCTCCAGGCAATCATGGGGTGTCCGTAGGGAGATGGCTGGTGGTGCTTGAGAGTCCAGGTTGGGAATCGTGACTCGGCTTGCTCTCCCTGTCCTGCCCGCTCTCCGGCTCCATTGCGGGCAGATTTAGCACGGGTCTGAGGTCTAACCCTCTCCGCAAGTTTACTAGAATCTCCCCCTTCCAGACTGGATGGATGGTTGCCTCAGCGGCCTATAAAGTCCCTTGGGGTGGTGTGGGGAGGCAGAGAAACCGAGGCATAGGAAGATGAAGAGAGGTAGTGAGAAACGGGGAATCTTGGAGGCAATTTTGTGGTCTCAAGGGCCTCAACAACTCTGAGGGATGAATCTCATTTTTTTAGTGGGAGGGGGACTGGGAAAATAGGACCCAGGGGGAGGCATTAGGCCAAGGGTGCCAGAGACCCCGCCAAAAGAAACACTGGGGAGGGTATATTGTTATTCTGACTTAAATAGTAGCTTCCTAACCGCCTAGGGGCTCAGGGTTTTTAGGGACAGGATGAATGTATCCCCAAATCAGTAGCTTCTCTTCTCTTTTTCTCCACAGGGCACCTCTCTCACTCTTTCCCTGGAGGTACTGCTCCCCACCCTTAAAGAAACTAAGAAAGAGGAACATTCCTAGTCAATCAAGCAGCTCTCTTGGAATCCAGATCCTCCTACCCTCCAGCTCCACCGTACTGATCTAATGTGGTTTAATGGGGAAGGGGGAATCTGTTATTTGCTCAAATGCTTCGTTTGATTTTGTCGTGGCCACGGCTTTGTAACACCACGCCAGGGAAGACCAAGAATAAAGACTGAAACATGAAAACAAAAATTAAAATGGAATTTTAGGACTTTAAAATTGTGGATCTTGCAACGCTAATGATTTAATTTCAGTATTATCGTGAAGCTTTGAGTTCATCCCAAGCACAGCATGGGCAAAAATCAAACCAGCCAAAAAACAAAACAAAACAAAACAAAACAAAACAAAACAAAACAAAACAAAACAACCCAAACAATGTGGATAGCTCTCTGGCCCTGTTTATGGGCTTAAGCCAGTGAGAGAGATAATATCAGAATTGATTTTAAAAAAAAAAAAAAAACAAAAAACTATGTTGTGTTGTTTATAACCAACAAACAAAAACATACTTTTTTTTTTTTTTTGGTCAGTCTCCAATATTCTCCCTCAGAGGGACTTGTAACTGACTCCTGGGGTATCCATCCCAGGTAAGAACTATCCATTCCTGATCAGTTCCCAGAAATAACTGCTCAGAGAGTGAAAATTCCAGCTGGCCCACTATTGTTTCATGGAAGGAAGGTCAAACAATAGCTCTGGCTGATTTCTTCTGAACTTGGCAAAGATGGCTGGTTATTTTGGCACCTAAGGCGGCCAAGCTATTGGATGCTGAGCCCAGCGATTTATATCTGCCTCAAGAAGACTCCTGAAGCATTCCAGCCCCCACCATCATCCTGTCCCACTCCCTTGTGATGGATTTCCCTTACTTGGGGCCCCGGCTGAAATTTCCTAATTTTTTAAACCCCAATTTCCAACAGTCTTTCCCCCACACTCAGTCCTCATGTCTGTCATAGGCTGCATCCATTTTTTGTAGAGGGTGTTCTTTGGATTCAGTGCCCTGGGTTCAAATGGTGGTTTTAACCACTCTTATGTTAAGGAGCTCTGTCTAAGGCTGGCTCAGATCTTCTGCACAGGATGGCATGGCTACTATGGCAGCCGACCTACTGTCCCATCCTGTACACTGTCCCATCTGTGCGTCCTCTTCCCTTTCTGTTTGTGCTGTGGCTACGGTCTGGAGTGTCCTTTGGAGCAGTCAAGTTTGGAAAGAGACTTTCCACCCTTTCATTTATTAAATTCTTACACATTCTGAAATTTCAAATTTATTTCCCACTGAAGCTGAAAATTCAAGTAGACTAAAGATTGGAAGAGGATTTTATTTCATTTTGTTTGGGGTTTTCTTATTCCTGACACTGAGTAGGGAAGTCAGGGGTGGGAAGATTCCTGGCTGTGAAGAAGGGAGTGAGGGAGGTTGGTTCCAGTACAAACCTTCAGCTAAGCAAAGACTTCACCCACCATCTATTTGAAAGACCTCAAGGGAACTTCAGGTATGAGCCAAGGCAGGATTTTAGAGTCTCAAGGGAAGTAAGAGATGATTGAAATCTAGTTTCTTTTTTACTTAAAAAAAGAAGAAAGAGGGAGAGAAGAAGGAGAAGGAGGAGGAGGAGAAAGAAAGAAAAAAAGAAAATCTAGCTTCCAGCTCAAGCAAGGAAATTAAAAGAGGCGAAAGAGAAGACAGAGTCAGGAAGGGAAAAGCGATTATGCCACTTGGAAACCCATATGCAACCTTGAAATTACCCCCTTCTTCTTTAGCTGGGGAAAGGGACTGAAGTCTTTCTCTGACACCCCCTCCTTTCCAGCCTCATGGGCTTTGTTTTGACTTAGACCAGAGGGGATGACAAACAGCTAGCACTGCATCAAGTTCCTCCCTTCTGTTATTTTCAGGTTCTTCTTTAACAAACAGCTTCAGCTACTCTGTTCTACCATTCCAAGTGGTTTGTTTACAAAGCAAAAGTGAAGGCTACTGAGATAGCTCCTCAGGTAGAGGTGCTCACCAACAACCCTGGAGACCTGAGCTTGATCCTCTGGTACTCACATGATGGAAATAAAGAACCAACTCTGGCAAATTGTGTACACACACAGGCACACACACACACACACACACACACACACACAATGATAACTACAACAGTAACCATAACCACCACAATAAAAATGTAAAAACCAAACCAAACTGTAGTCTCCCTGGTTCTATGGATAACAGCACTAAGGGCTTAATAATAATAATAATAATAATAATAATAATAATAATAATAATAATAATAAATTAATTTATTATTATTATTATTATTATTATTATTATTATTATTATTATTATTATTTGTGGGGTCCAGAGTAAAGGGCTTTTAAGGTTGAGCAGAAAGGAGTATAAATTCCAGAAAAACACTTGTCCAGGCTGCACAGTACAGCCCTGGAGATAGGAGGCAAACATGCATCTTGGGTGATAAAACCAAATTTCAGAGGTCCCAGCAGGGGGAAAGGAGGAAGAATCTTGGCTGCCAGAGACTCCTTCAGCATGAGATTCTATTCTGTACTGAGATGGCTTTTCTCTGTCTTTTCAGACCAAGTGAGTAAGACACAGGGGCAAACACATGCACATATACAGATATTTGGTTAGACTTTTCCGAAGAAGAAACGTACCAGTACCAGAGAAAACAAGATCCAATCTCTCAGAGTCTCGAGCTGGCTCAGTGAGCTTTGTTTAGCCTGAAATCACATTACTGCTGGACGTGATGGCACAGGTCTTTAATCCTAACACTTGGGAGGCAGCAGCAGGTGGATGAATCTGAGTTCCACACCAGGGCTACAAGTAAGATTCTAGAGAGGGGTTGGGGGACAGAGAATCATATCTTATTCTGAAGCCTCCAAGGAAGAAACACTTTTGTGCATCTCCAGGAAGACAGCAAGCAGCCCTTAGAATGGATCACGTGAGCGTGAGCTTCTCATTAACAAGTACAAATTCCGTTTCACACATGAGTCACCTTGAATAACCCAATAATTAATTAAAACCATGTCCTGCAGGGGAGAATTTATTACATTCGCTGGCCCTTTATGAGCTAAGGTGTAGTTTAGAAATGAAAAATGTGAGGGCTCCCTGGTCCTGTAATGTTTCTGCATTCACTTTCTGGAAAGGGAAGGAAGCCTCTGGGAGAGTGAGGCTTTCTGGCTTGGAAGGAAGATACAGATTAATCTGATTTATGCCATCTGCTTTGACTTCTGTAACCAGGCCAGTCAGTGGTTGCTGCATTTCCTCTTGGAAAGAAGTCAGGATTTTGGGGTGGTTGGTTGATGCATCAAAATTAAGCATCCTTTAAAGAAGGAAGAGGCCAGGATGAGAGAGGAAAAGCCAGCTGAGGAAGATGAGGTTGTAGCTCCCTGGTGGTTCTAGAAAACAACAGTGGGCATTTTGGCATGTTTCTACATGTCAGGAGGTCACAGCTTCTTAGGCAGGTCACCATCAAGCCCAGATGTCTTCCTAGCATAGCTTCCTAGTATGTCAGCTCCATAGGCATGAGATCAGAGCAAGGTTGTGTCTCCTGGCTCCTCTTCTAGTAGAGAAACTTATCTTCTTGGATACCAGCAACTGGAAGAGAAACAATCCTTTAATTATACAAGTAACATGCTCTACAGAGTCTTTACTTCTCTTAATATTTGTTTTGTTTTGAGACAGAGTCACTTGTAGCTAGGATGGGCTCTTGAACTCCTGATCCTCCTGCCTTTATCCCCTGCGTCCTGGCATGCCCAGTTTCTAGGGTACTGAGGACTGAACCCAGAGGACTGAACCCAGGGCTCCCCGCATGGTAGGAAAGTGCTCTACCTACTGAGGTACCACTTCCTTTATTGTGCATCTCGAGAAACAGCCCTGTAGGAAGGCTAGCCAGCAATGATTGCTTTCATTTTACAAATGACAGTCAAGACTGAAAGTCACAGAGAAGATGGCCAGTCCAAGGACACAGAGCAGACAGCTCAAATCAGAGCAGGGACAGAAATTATTCAATCTTCAACACTCTCAGAAACTTACATTAAGTAAACCATGCTTGGCTGCCTGGGAGTTGGGGAAGTGGTGGTGGGGTCCAAGAGCACTTTGGGGCATGCAGCAAAGGAAAAAGTGGTCAGAAGCAGGGGTGGGTTGTTACCTGTCCCAGCTTCCCCTTCCTTTGCGGGGGTGGGGGTGGGGTGGGGGTGGTGGTGGTGGGGTGGTGGTGGTGGAGGGGAGTTAGTGAAGGGAGTTCACACTCTCCTATCTGCATCAGCTTGGGACAGAAAGATGGGGTAAGACAGTGCATACAGAAGGTTGGGGGCTCAGTATTAAAAGGCTTAATCGCCTAGTATGTAAGGATCCCTGAATTCACCCCCAGGGCTGTAGAAGTTGATGGGTGAGTATATTCATAGGTAAAATTTATGGTGCTGGAGAGATGGCTCAGCAGTTAAGAGCACTGGCTGCTCTTCCAGAGGACCAGGGTTCAGTTCCCAGCATCCACATGGTGGCTCACAACCATCTGTAACCCCAGTTCCAGGGGATCGTCTACTTTCTTCTGACCTCTGCAGACGTCAGGCACACTGTGGTTACATCCATGTAAATAAAACGCTCATACACATTAAACAAATACATCGAAAAATAGTTTTAAAAAGCCACTCAGGCCAACATGAAGCAGTAATCTCTTTCTTTTGAAACTGGATCTCACTTGATAGCTCTGGCTGGCCTGGAATTCACTATTCAGGTTTACCTCAAACTCCCTGAGATCCAGAGATCTGCCTGCCCCTGCTGGAATTAAAGGCATGGGCACTACCAAGTCTGGTGACCCAAGTTTTAAAATAAATAAATGACATAAAATAAGGAGAAAAGGAAAGTCGAGAGGAGCGTTCAGTGATGGAGCACTTGTTGGAAAGGCTAAGCCGTGTACCTTATTCTCACCCCTTCCAGGCCCCCACCCCTGCCCCAGCTCACTCCAGGCCCTTATCCACAGGCAGCAAGTGAACTGCACCAGGGATGGAGAAAACCACATTGTTATAGGTTATGAGAAGGTTGAACATATACACAACACACATATCAACTAAATGTAATATGTGGACTTTCAGACAGTTGTTTATCTAGTCAAACGTAGACACCATTAACTATTTATCCTTTTACGTTTGTTTTGGGCAACAACCACACAGAGGCTACACTTAAAAATCACAGAGTAAGACAGCAGAAAAGAAACACTTATCAGCTGAAGATCCCAGCTGAAGTATTATTGATGAATAATGCCTTAAAATGTTTTAGAGAAAAAAAAAAAAAGCAATTCTCCCACTTGGAGTTGATCATCACTGGAGCTGGGTGGTAGGGATCGATCCCGCTTTATCTTACCATATTTTCTGTCTGTGTAAAATTTGCTGTCAGGAAGCAAACTGTGAAGCTGTGGTCCACATCCCAGCCAAGTACACAAGCATGCCAACTTCTTCCTGGTCCCAAGGGGTGGGCCTGTGACAGTCCAGGTTGAAATTCCCAGTGCTCACCTAACACCCCTTCTCAGGGAGAGGACTGGATCAGACAGGACAAAGCTGGGTCAGTAGACTGTCTGGATCTGGCTGTTCTTGTCTGCGAAGTGGCAGGCGTGAGCACAGGGCAAGTAGAGCAGTGTGGGTCTACCCACACTCAGCTGTAGGGAACCGAGTTCACTTGCTGCCGGTGGAGAAGGCCCTGGAGTGAGCTGGGGTGGGGGTGGGGCCCGGAAGGGGCGAGAATAAGGTGCAAGGCTTAGTCTTTGTCTTTGTAGTTTTAATACTCGTGGGGAGCACAGAATAACAGTTATTGTATGTTAATTTGTTGTATGTTAAAGGGATTCTTTTATCTTGGAACCGATGAATACATTATCTTATTGTATTCCCTTTGGTTTTTGTCTCCCTTCCACTCCAGTAATTTACCCAGAAACCTTGGACCTGTTTTTAAAACAGAGAAAAGTGAGAAAGGAAATGTTTAGAGCTCCCATCCATTAGCCTCTATGAACTGGGTAAGTTAAGCACCTAAACCTTTTTTTTTTTTTTTTTTTTTTTTAGACTTGGATTTAAGGAAATCCCCACAGCAGGGCTGTAAACCTGCATATTTTTTAATGTATATATTTGATTTTCATGCTATATACTTTAGTCATATTCTTTGCAGCCGAATAGCTCCTCCCAGATTTCCTCTCCCTACCCATCTAATTTCATATTCTTTCATGTCTTAAAGAAAAAAAAAAACAAACCAACCAAACAACCGAAAAGCACATACACAGACTCCAAAAATAAATAAATAAATAAAAAATAAAAACCAAGCAAAACAACAGCAACAGCAGCAGCAACAACAACAAACATGGACTCCTGTCTGGTTTTTGTTGGCCAGCTACTCCTGTCTTGGGGTGCGGGGATCTACCCAGTGTCACTCCATTGAGGACAACTGATGCTCCCTCTCCCAGCTGGTATCAGTTGTAGATGGCTTTTTGGTTATGAGTGGGTCTTGGTGCCCACTTCCTCTTCTCTCTGTAGGGATTTTGTTTGGTTTAAATTTGTCAGGGTCTTTGTCATGTTCTCCCGTCTCTTTGAGTGTGTGCGTGCATGCATGTGTGTTTGTGAGAGACAGAGAGAGACAGAGACACACAGAGAGAGAGAAGTGCACCAAGGTGCGGTTCTGGGAACTCAGCTCTGCAAGGACAAGTGAGGTCTTAACCTCTGAGCAATTTCCCCAGTACCTCTAAACGATGATGGGTTTTGTTTGGGGGCGGGGGGAGAGGATTTGTTTGTTTGTTTTTTAATCTATAAAATGAATGGCAACACACCCCCATCCGTATTACTGCTCAGATTAAATGGAACATACCTGGGTGTCTGGGTGTCTGAGGCCTACAATCCCAGCATGCAGAGGATTGCCTACTCAATGTTCTTGGCTTTTGGCTTTCCCCACCTTCAGTCACAGAGCTCGACTGGGTTTCAATAATGGGGGAAGGAGGGAGGTAGAGACATCCACACCGGTAAGGGGTCTTTGAAGTGCTAAATGGCATCTTAAATGGTCAGGCAAGGCAGCAGACCCAGCCCTTCCGATGCTGCAAGTGGGTTGTGGTCCAGCAGTAACTTAGAGTTAAATTCCACCATTAGGGCAAAAGAAGGAAAGAAGGAGTGGAAGAGACTCCCACATTCCTAGAGACCTTGCTGCAGCCACAGAGGGTCACTTTGTCATCCAAGAGAGGGCCAGGGAAACCCCATAGTGATGACAAGCTTTCAATCTGATTACTGAAAAACAAAATGTCATCCTAACACTTGTAGACTTTCTCTGGGGGTGAGTGTAGCAGTGGTAGGAAACTCACCTTGCATTTCCAAAGCTCTGGGCTGAGGTCCATCCCCAGTACCAGGTGGAGATGGGAGGGGGTGACTCTTAGGAAAAAGGGGAAACATCCTTAGACATACCTCTAGTTTGATGAAGAGGTGGTGGTTTCTGCTTGGTCCCTATAAATATAATTTTTTCCATGGATGCCTCTCTTACCTAACAAGCAGGGCTCTCCACACAAGAGCCTCAGGATGAGAGCAAGATGGTGTATTTTTCTTTTACGTTTCAGTCTGCAACCCTGAGGAAAGTAATTCCCCAGCCTAGAAACTCCATAGGAATGGTAGCACTCATCTGGATGGGCAGGCGACCAAGATAGAGATGACAAAGGAGGCAGAATCTACAGGTGTCTAGTATGGCGCAAAGAACACCCTTCCTCCATCCCTATGTACACCTTCCTCTACCACTGCATATACAAAGGATTATGTAAGGGGTAGAGAGATGTGAACTGTCTTTCTAGGTCCCCAACTTGAGCTACCAGGACTGAGTTGGGTTATCTAGGCTGGTGATCTCAGGAATAAGAAACCAGAGACTTGGCCAGTCTAATAGGGCCTGGCTTTCCAGAGCAGAATCAGCCTGGTAGGGGGTGGGGTTGTGAACAGCAGTTGCCTCCCTGAGACCCAATGGATGTGGAGCTGGGCCTGAAAAAATTATACTGAACTTTTAAACTTCTATATTCCTGTCGTGTGGCAACTATGTTTCGAATCCACAGCAGAGCAACTCTGGACACTCCTTATGCCCTTTGTCTTCTTCATTGCTTCTTCTGCCCCAACTTTGACAGCTCAGAGATGTCTGGAGACACATAAGTAGCCACTGGTTATCCGTGATCTAGTCTATACTTGGGCAAGGCAGCTACCCCCACTCAAGGCGTTTGCTTGTTTGGTACCCAGCCACATGAACACTTGGCTGTAGGGAACTGGATCATAGCTGATTCTTTTCCCAACTGTCTAGTTTGTGTAGCTGAGGAATTTGGGATTTCCTCTTGTCCAAGAGAAGGAGAGGAGAGCCCCATATATTCATTAGTTACAGCCCTAAGTAATAATTTCCCAGATAAAACTTTCTATACTATAACTCCCTGGCCCCTGCTATCATTTCCCTACAGTAGCAGCCAAAATCAGAATCTCTGACCAAGTCATTTAAGCTTCACCCTAGTCACTTAAGAGAAAAGACAGTCAATGCGGAAAGGAATGGTTTTTGGCATCAAAAGTTGAAATCACTTCCAATCATGGACAACACAAAACCAAACAAGGTTGGGGGAGGGAGGAATTGTGTGTGATTTTCCAATTTAAAGAGACAAATGTTTCTCCTTTTTTTTTTTTTTTTTTTTTCTAGGAACTCTTAGATTTAGAAGGAAGAGGTAGGGCTGGAGTGATGGCTCAATGGTTAAGAGCACTGACTGCTTTTCCAGAGGTCCTGAGTTCAATTCCCAGCAACCACATGGTGGCTCACAACCATCTGTAATGGGCATCTGATGCCCTCTTCTGATGTGTCTGAAGACAGAGGCAGTGTATCCACATACACAAAATAAATAAATAAATAAATAAATAAATAAATAAATAAATCTTTTAGAAGGAGGAGGTGTACCAGTTTAAGTTTATATAATCCAGAGCCAAGAGAGGCTAAAAACTCTGTTCCAATCCCAAATTCTACTTGGATGAAAGCTTCTGTGGGTATGGCTCACATGCCAGCTTTAGACTGGTAAAATGCATACAGGCAGGCTACAGCTAGTCAGCCTGGCTCCTCTGGTCTCCCGTGTCACCATCTGAAGCAAATCTGGGCCAGAACCTTGGAGACCTGACTGGAATGGACTTTCCCCCAGGTTATGGTTCACAGGGCAGTAACCAGGAAGTGGCCGATATTAATATCAAGCTGGGGCTGAGCTTCAGAAATGCTGATGGGGTGGGGTGGCTTTCAATCTTGGAAACAAGGAGTTATTTTTAAGTCTTTAGAGTACCCAGGACTTAAGCCTTTTTGATTTTTCAAGACCAGAAGCCCAAGAGTGACAAAGAGAATAGGACTCAATAGAGATGGATTTTGCCTCTCTCTCTCTCTCTCTCTCTCTCTCTCTCTCTCTCTCTCTCTCTGTGTGTGTGTGTTACATGCTTGCTTTTCCCCTTTCTCTTCCAGCTTTGTTTCTTGGAATAAATAATTTAGTGAGAGAAAAAGGGGGCAAGACTTTGCAATTTGGAATGGGGACAGAAAGAAGAGAGATGGACTACTCTCGGCAAAGGAGGTGTGGGGATTAGAACAAGAAATAAAAATCTACTATCCCTCCCAGACCAGACACCAGGGCCCCAACCCTCAAATCTGCATTTCTTTTTCAGGTTGCATGGGTGAAATGGTGTAGATTTAGGACGCACCTTTTGAGTTAAGAGTAAAAGTTCAGTCTTTCTAACAGGAGAGAGGGTCTCTCTCAGCAGCCTTGAAAGCGGAAGTCCACTGTGTTATCAACAATGCCACTACCAACAACCACATTCTCTGGAGGGGGGTTGGGGTTCAAGGTGGTGAGTCAGTTGTAAGTGACTCTTACTGCTTCTGTGAATTTGTGGGCACTTCCTTTTTAAAAGAGGCTTCATTCCAGAGCCAGTCAGAGATCCCCAAGAGTTGAAACAGAAGCCCAGGCTTCTAGAGGTTGCTACAAACCCCAAAGATACTGATAGAGGGTCTCCCATTTAAAGGTCTTGCCCTGCTCCTCCAGGTTCTGGTGTGCCTGGATTGAGGCTCTGGAGAGATTCTTAGAGAGCCAGAGTGAAGCTTATGGAGGTGAATTTCCAATGTCAATTTGGAACCATTTCATGGACTCCTGAGGCATTTGCATCCTGGATGCACTATCCCGGGTGATTGGATCCATCAAGTTTCACAGCAGACCTTGGCTCTTTTGGTCCAAACAAAGATACAAACAGATACAAATCAGAAGCAGCGGTAGTCTCATGACCTCTTTCTTCCCCCTTCCATGGGCTTCCTCCACAGCACAGCCCTTTCTTCTAGATGCTTTTCCCTGGTGTCCCTTTGCCCCCACTCCTCCACCCAGAGTCAGCCCTGCTGGGAACTCAAAGGGAAGCAGAAACACACCATTCATCCCTTCAAGCAGTACACATAGGAGAGCTGAGCCAGGAGTCTGGGGAATGGGTGTGAGGCTTGCCAAACATGCTAATATGCTGGCCACGAGAGAGCAGGGACCTGTAATGTTTGCAATGTTTGGCAGGAGTATCTAGGCTCAGAATTCCTAATGGTTTTTGAGTCAGATTCAAGCTGAATGCCAGGGTTGGGTTTTTGAGCTCTGACCCTTGCAAAGCCAAGGGTTGGAAGAGAGAGTTGGGGACTGGGGTTGGAGGCGGGGAATACAACAGTCAGTCTTCCTAGTTAGCCTAATAGCTGGTGTGGTTGCCCACAGTCCCAGGAGCAGAGGTATTTGGTCACTGCCTGTGGCCTTTCGTTTTTCTCTGTCTGCCTTTGATTCCACTCACAGATTCATGGGCTTGACTAAGTGCTCCAGGTTCTAGAGCCCTCAGAGAGAGAGAGAGCATGCAGCAACTAGCTTCTCCTCTAGAATCTTCTTTTCATCTTGCCCCAAGAGGGCTCAGGCTGGGAAGCTTAAGGGGCCTTCTGACTAAGCCAGCCATGCCTCTGTCCCCATGGGCAGTTGTAGCTCTCGGATCCCAACGTCAGTTTATCTAAAAAGATTTCCCTCTAAGGCTTGCAGAGTAGACCTAGACCGACTTCATTTTAAGGCAGCCATGGGAGAGATGCTTTAGCCCCACACAGGGCCCCCCAGGCCTGTAACCAGGTCTTCTCTGCCCTGGCTGACAGCCCTTTTCCAATCACAAGCTCCAGCCACCACAGTACAGCAGGCCTTCCCAGACCTTAGCAAAGAATAATGAGAAACTGTGTAAGAGGGCAGAAGGGGAAAAATGTGTGTGTTCGGAAGAAAAAGAGTAACATGAAACAGAAGAAAGGAGAGAGAGAGGGAGAGAGAGAGAGAGAGAGAGAGAGAGAGAGAGAGAGAGAGAGAGAGATACAAACGACAGCGAAAAGAACAAAAGAAATAACAGAGCAAGTGTCAAACAAGAAGGGAAACAAAAAGGAAAAAAGAATAGATTCAAGGACACGAACACTAGAATGCAAGCAATAAAGAAAAAAAGAAAAAAACACGGAGAGAAGAATATGCAATCAAGATATCTATCTAAAATCTAAGGGAAGACAGAAGAAGAAATTCAAACGTAAAAGGGACAGAAAGCTCACGAAAGACTACAGACAGGGAAAACATAGTCTGGAGAAAAGAGGAAAGAAAGCAAAACACCACCAAGACCAAGTCATTCTCAGGAAGCCAGGAGAAACGGAGCAGTCCGGTGTCTCCAGCCTCGCTGTGAATAAATTTATTCGTCACCACCGACCTGAGGGCCGCCATCATTGCCACGACATACACTCACTGTTCCACTTAGGATAAAGAAGGCAGCGAGCTCTCACTTTACAGTAAAGTAAAGTAAAATGTAACAAATGTCCCTAAGTGAAGCGGGTGGGCTCATCTTGCCCCCTCCCTCCTGAGTCCGAGTTGGGGCGGGAGCTGACACCGAGGTGCCAAGTCCCCGTGGCCGGAACCCCTGGGGGCGGGTCGGCCTCGCTCAAAGGCAAGGCTGTAAAGGTCATAGGCGGTCTGCGGGGCTGCGCTGAATGGGATCCAGGGAGGTAAACAGACTCTTAACTTTCAACTTGGCCTTGACCTTCCTGGAAGTGTCTGGCGGGTATGTAAAGGAGCATGCTGAGGCTTTCTGTGCATTTGGCTGGGTCAGTAAACGGGGCTCTAAGGCTACAGACTCCTCCCGGTGGGTCTAACAGGAGGTTCCCAGCGGGACACAAAGAATTCTATGAATCTGGAGAAAGGACTGGGGACGCTATTGGGGAGACCAGAGCACCACGGGTGGGGAAGGGGTTTGGGAGCTGAACTCCTGCAGAGTCCCAGGGAGGAGTCTCAGTTTCTGTGTGGGACCCCGGGTCCTGAGGTAGGAAGAAAGGATCCACGTGTTCTAGGGCAGTTCTTCTTTATAAATAAAAGCAAATAATTTCATTACTCACGTAAACACACACAGGAACGCAAATTGAAGTCGCATTTGTTCAGTTTGCAAAATGCTTTCATATGCAAAATCTCATGAAATTGTCCTAGCTTTCCTGTAAGGTAAGAGTCATTAGCACCATTTTCGAGAGAAGGAGGCTTAATCCCGTTTTTTTTAGGGTCCAGATGAGATATGGGGCAAGTCACACAACAGATGTACTCACATACATGGACATGCCAAAGGTAATAGGGGCCAAGCTCGCATGCTAATAAATGTAATACCTAGATCTGTGCCCTGGGATAGAATACACGCCGAATAAATTACTGAGGGAACAAAACCAAATTCATAGAACTATTTATGTTGAAAAATGTCTGATCTGGAGGAAGTTGCTTAGCTGGTGAGTGTCAAAATTTAAGCCAGGCGTTCGGTAAGGAGTGTGTGCAGGCGTCCTCCTGTGCAGTTTACCTCCAAAAAGCTCAGTTGTAGCCATTGCTGCTGTCATTTTTTCCCTCCCAGTCCGTTATAAATAGAACCCAGGGCTTCACTGAGAATGCAGGTGACCACTGATAGAAATTTGTTGTTGTTGTTTAATTATTGTTCTTTCTGCGTTGAAACAGAACTGGTGGGGGGGGGGGGGCGGCAATGCGGGACTCCTAAGCATACAGGGTCTTAACAAATTGAATACACTCACATAACCAGCGTCCATGTTGAGATAACATTTCTAGGGCCTTAGAAAGTCTCTTTATTACCTCCCTTTCCTTTGGCTCGTTTCTATTTTTGACTATCCAAAAGTTCTTGAACTATGTAGACATGGAATCATACAAACGTAGTCTTTTATGCCTGGCTTCTTTTACCAGCAGATAAGCATAACTCATTCATGTGGAATTTAGCAGTGGTTTGCTGGTTTTTAATCACGATGGGATCCAGCTTGATTCTTTGGCCTATCCCACTCTCTAGAATCTGACTTGCTTCCAGTTTTGAAAGTCTACGGATAATGCTTCAGCAGACTTAGTGCATGTCACCACGAGATCACTCTCTTCTCTTTTTCTTTCTAAAAGTGGGAGCCAGCGGGGACATAGTTCATTGGTAGAATGTTTATCTAGTGTGTGTAATGCTCTGGCTTCGATTCTGAATACTGAGGAAAAGAAAAAAAAAAAGGACTACGTTGCTTCTTTCTATCACAGCAGCACTTGGGAGGGAAATGCAGGAAGATCAGAATTTCAATGATATCTTCAGCTACAAAGGGAGTTTGAGGCCAGGCTGTGGCATAAAATGCTGTGGAAATGTGCATGTTATATATTCCAGGGGCCATGCAAATCTTTTGGATTTCAATGCTGTTTCAGTGATCTACAAGAGAAAGTACTAGAACGCACCCTATGGTAGACATAAAATTTCCTTTATGCTCAGAAGTGTTGTTTTGTCAAGTGATTTTGAGGGTTTTTTTTTTTTAATATTTTAAAGGTCACTTATGCTGTATCAATAATAAACTTATACACATCTTCCTTCCCCACCAAAGACAGGGTTTCTCTGTGTAGTCTTGGCTGCCCTGAAACTCTTTCTGTAGAACAGGCTGGGTCTCAAAAGGCCTGCCTCTGCCTCCCTGGTTCTGGAATCAAAGGTGAATGCCACCATATTGCCTACATCCCAGCATACAGGTATCTGTCTACCAAAAGCTAAAAACAGAAATGTTCTCAGCCTTTAGGGGGAAATCCTGGCATTTCTGCCCTTCCTGATTGGGTGAACAACAACCTTGATGGGGCTCTGGGTAGCAGTGAGGAGACACTTCCTTTTTCTTTTTTTCTCTCCATGTTTTCAAATGTGATAAAAATCGGTGGAGATGTTTGGGCTTAGTGTCAGTTATTAGCAGTGTCTGTTGGGAGCAATGCACAGTATACTGCAGGCCTCAGTTCTGCCTTTCACGGGTTCTTTCCCACAAAGCGATTCAAGTTCAAGTTCCGACTTTGGCTGAGCCCACTCAGAGCTCAAGGGGGTCGGTCCGTTCTTGTTCTTTATTACAAAAAATAGAATAGAAAAGTTCAAATTTTCTGCCGGGGTGAGGGAAAACCTGAGAGTTTTAGAAAACTAGAAAACACAAAAAGATTTCATGTGGAGGTGATATAGGGGGAAAAAATCTTTAAAGGCAGATTTGTAAAACAAGCCATTTGAATCTACAGTACAATAGGCCCCAACAGAGGGCCTCGGACGATTCCAGCGGTTGGGGCCCTTCGCTCTCTCCTCCTTCTCTTTAACTTCCAAGGAAATTTAAAGCCCGCAGGAGACAACTAGGGGGTCCTGAGCTTTCTAGCTCCTCAGTTGTGTGGAAGTGTGCTGGGGCCAGGGTCGGTTTCCTGGACTTTTCAGCCTATAGAACTGGCACCAAAGAGCAGAAAGGCCCCACACAGAGCAAACTCCTGCATTCTTGGGACCCAGGATCCCCACAGGTGATTCATGGCCACTTAACCAGCCGTGGCTTCCCCAGACTGCAGATTCCAGAAAGGGGGATACAATCTTGACCCCCCTTTCTCATTTGTGATGTGTCAATCTCTTCCTTTCGCTCTCTCCCTCCGCTTTCCCCTAGCCTTCCTCTTTTCCACACCGAGACTATTCCTTCAAGCAAAGCCCCATGCGCCTGTGTCTCTTGGTCTCTTTCTCCACCCTTAAACGGAAATCCAGACCCCCTTCCCAGACATTTAGAGGCTCCATTTCCCCTGCAGGTCCGGACATTGCGTTCCCTGGGCCAAGCACTGCACGTTTTCAGCGCTCCTTCTTGTCGCCCCCGCCCCTTGGCTCCGCCTCACCCCGATTGGGGCCTCCAGGGCTTTTCAAAGTTGTGACTAGGCAAGGTCCTTGGGGGACGGACCTCGAAGGCACTTCCCTGAGCTCTGTGTATTCTGGATGTGGAAGGGCATCTACAATGAGCTAGGGTCGCTAGTACCCAGACGCTAAGCAAAGAGCTTCCCGATGCCTACAGTTCTCATTCCCACCTCAGAAGCATTCCCGGGTTCTCCTTTGAGGCAGCCCGAAGTGGCCTCCCAGCCCTTCCCCCGACTCCCCTCACCCCCAGGAGATGGACACTTTATTGGGAGAGCTTTTTATTCTCTCGTTAAACCTGCCAAAGCGCAGAAGACAGAGAGAGCCAGGCAGAGAGAGAGAGAGAGAGAGAGAGAGAGAGAGAGAGAGAGAGAGAGAGAGAGAGAGAGAGAGAGAACACAGGCAGCAGGCAGAAGCACAGACTGAGACACATAATAGAGACAGAGACACAGTGCACACAGAGAGAAAGACAGAGACACACATACAGAAAGAGACAGAGACAGGCGGAGAGGGAGAGATGAGAAGAGAGGAGGCGGAGCCGGGCTCTCGGTCCCTTCTCCCCCTGCAATTTCTGCGGTGGATTTTATGAGCTTCTCTCCCCCAGGCCACAGCCAATCAGCGCTCCAGCCCGGGCTCTTGCGTCTCTTGCGTCAAGACGGCCCAGCCAGGCGAATGCAGGCTCCGTGCGAGCTGGGAGCGATTTAAAACGCTTAGGATTCCCTGGGCCTGGGTGGGGAGAGAGCTTGCTGTCTCCCTAGACACCCCCACCCTCGGCTCCCCATGAGCCGATCATTGGCCTCATGGAGCCTGGCAATTATGCCACCTTGGACGGGGCCAAGGATATCGAAGGCTTGCTGGGAGCCGGAGGGGGTCGTAATCTAGTCGCCCACTCCGCCCCACTGGCTAGCCATCCCGCGGCTCCAACGCTGATGCCGACTGTCAATTATGCCCCCCTGGATCTGCCAGGCTCTGCAGAGCCACCGAAGCAGTGCCACCCTTGTCCTGGGGTGCCCCAGGGGGCATCTCCAGCTCCTGTGCCTTATGGCTACTTTGGAGGCGGGTACTACTCTTGCCGAGTATCCAGGAGCTCACTGAAACCTTGTGCCCAGACGGCCACCCTGGCTACCTACCCTTCGGAAACTCCTGCACCTGGGGAGGAGTATCCCAGCCGTCCCACCGAGTTTGCCTTCTATCCGGGCTACCCAGGACCATACCAGCCTATGGCCAGTTACCTGGATGTGTCTGTGGTGCAGACCCTGGGAGCCCCCGGGGAGCCTCGCCACGACTCTCTGCTTCCCATGGACAGTTACCAGCCTTGGGCCCTGGCCGGTGGCTGGAACAGCCAGATGTGTTGCCAAGGTGAACAGAACCCACCAGGTCCATTCTGGAAAGCGGCATTTGCAGGTAACTTCTACTCTGGCTCCCCTTGGCTCAGCATGGGCTACGCTGGCATTTGCATGGAAGGAGGAAGAGGAGAGGAAGGGAGACTTGGGGCTGATGAGGAGGAGCCCGGGCTTCCTTGGTTACTTACTAGGACTTTGACAGAGGGTCCAGGAAACTAGAGGGCCCTGATGGAGGCCTCAGGGGGTCAGAATAAGGGGCCTCAGCAGGGTGCTAGCAGAAACTTGGGGGTAGCCAGCCTTCCTGTCTTCTCCAGGAGGCTCTGGGACCAGCCTTTCAATAAGTTGGGAGAACCTTGGATCTCTGCTGTTGACTGGAGCCAAAGTGTCCCTACCCAGCACAATTCCAGGCTAATTAATTCTGCCCAAAGGCCACAAATGACATAATCCAGTGGTTTTTAGGGTGGCTGGCATTGAGGGGTGGGATCGGAGATGTTGGGAGTTTCCTCGAGAATACAACCTCTTCCTTTTTAAGATTAATTTTTGAAAAGAAAATTTAGGTTTTCTTTGACTGAGGGTGTATTGAAGGGTGTGTTCATGCGTGTGTAAGTGTGTGCGTGGTTTGTGTGTGTTGGGTGGGGAACATAACCCTGTTTTCTCATGTACATAATTTGCCAATTTGGAGGAGTGGCTGAGTCTGAACACGCATGTGAAAGTGGATTGTGTGATTGTGGACAAAAACCTGACAGGGTGGGTGTGTTTGCAGACTCCTGGTGTGAAGTCAGTGATGGTGGGGGTTGTCAGCAGGGGCAGAGGCTGACTGAGTGGGGATCAGAGAATCTAGCGTGTCTGTGTGCTTTGAGGGAACGGGCCCACACATAGGATGATCAGGAAGCTCCTGCAGGATGACGTAGCCCTGAGGCTTGCAGGGCCTGGGTCCGCTTGGAACTAGAGAAGAGACTGAGATGCCTTTTCTTCCTTCTCTTTTTCCATCATACAGAGCCCAATGTCCAGCACCCTCCTCCCGACGGCTGTGCCTTCCGCCGCGGCCGCAAAAAACGCATTCCCTATAGCAAGGGCCAGTTGCGGGAGCTGGAGCGGGAGTATGCGGCCAACAAGTTTATCACTAAGGACAAGAGGCGCAAGATCTCGGCAGCCACCAGCCTCTCTGAACGCCAGATTACCATCTGGTTTCAGAACCGCCGGGTCAAGGAGAAGAAGGTTCTTGCCAAGGTCAAGACCAGCACTACCCCGTGAGCACCAGAGGGGATGGGCGGGGAAAGAGGGCTCGTCCTGGAGAATTGGGAGCCTGCCAGGACCAGGACTGGCAGAGGACTCGGCTGAGGGACCCCAAGAGATGACACCTTTAACAGGCTACTGAGTTCTGGACTGTTCCTCCGGGGCTATCCTGCATGTGCTGGGACTGGGAGGCCTGAAATTACAGTCCCCTCCATCAAGGTTCCGAAGAACTTGTGTCAGTCATAATCATTCATCCTGACGGTGGTAATAATCTCATAACCAGTACTAGTCATAATAATTAGCCTCATATTTTCTATCTAGAGCTCTGTTGAGCGCTTAGAAATCGCTTTCATGAGTTGAGCTGATTGTGAATAAATTTGGAAGAAGATCTTCTTGTAGGACAGTTTCCTCTCAGACCCCTTTCCATGTACACCCAGTGTACCCCCCTTTCTAGTGGTTGAGAGGGAAGAGAATGGGATGGGGGGACAAAGGTAGATTCATCCTTCTAAGGTGCCCATGCCCACCTCGCATTTTTCTGAGATGATACCAGGGCAGGACAGACCATGTTAGTGGGTGCTTCTCCCTCCTCCCTGCCCAACCTTCTCCTGTGATCTCCCTCCTCCCGGACAACCTCCTAGGCTATATACAGTGGGAAGCCCCCATCCCTAATGCTGAGATTTTTATAGTGAAATGTGATCAATGGCCTGATCGGGTCAGAACCACCAGGAAGTGAACACCAAGGAAGGACTTACTTGGCAAAACAATTACTTGGGTGCTTTCTTAAACTCTGCTTCTCTTGACAAATGATCGATTTGGGCTATCCTGGTTGTTTTGACCCAATTGGGCTAGGGTTTGTTGGGCATTTAGGAGCCACATACAGTAGTCACATGTGGCTTTGTCAGGACTCCTTCCAGGCCCAGTGGTTACAGGAGAGGACACCCTATCCTTGGGCTTTTGAAAACACACTAGAGTTTGGGAAACCAGAAAATGGCCCCTTTGCTCCCCATTATTTTTTTTCTGGCACCTTTCTTTTTCTTTCTTTTCTTTTTTCTTTTTGTTTGTTTGTTTTTCGATAAAGGGTTTCTCTGTGTAGCTCTGGCTACACACTGGAACTCACTCTGTAGACCAGGCTGGCCTCAAACTCAGAACTCCACCTGCCTCTGCCTCCCAAGTGCTGGGATTAAAGGCATGCATCACCATTGCCTGGCTAACAGGCACCTTTCTTTAACCCCGAAGGGACTTCTCTCCTTGAGGACTGTGAGAAGAGGATGTCTTTTTATTGCTATTATTGTATTTTTATGTAAATGACAGCAACTGGAAAAAGTGAAGAGACCCAGGATTAGGATGGGGGAATTCCTGGCACCCAATGCCAAGGTGGCCTCAGACTTCTTTCCCCTTTCACTGTCTGGGTCCCCGAATAAAAGGCACCCAGTGGCACTAACTTTTTTCTCTTCTTCCTCACAAAGCCAGGACATAATACAAAATCCTGGAAAACTCAGAGGAGAATGGAAATTTGCAGAAGTGGTACCATGGGATAGACACATCATCTCCTGATGTACTTGAATCCACTGTGGGGTAGAACTATAAGACCCTGATGGGCAGAGCCAGCAAGGTTACATCAGTCATTCTAAACCTTGGACTGCTTGGTGGGTCTCTTCGATGCAGCACCATGCCTGAAGTCCAGAGATGCCTCAGGACTCAAGTGGCTGTCTTGAGTTAAGCAGCTATTTAGTGGCAGATAGTGGCCAATGTATTTGAGTTTTTCCTTGCTAAAAAGAGTTTATGGTTCTCCAAGAAACCAAGAATAAGCCACTGCAGCCAAGGGATTCTAGTGCATCCACCAGTGGTGGGGTGGAATTCCAGCCCTGGCTCCTCTCCCAGGAAAGAATGAGTGGGGTGGGTGTGGGGTGGTGTGAGCTGCATGTGTTCTTCTAGATATGTTTACCAAACAGGAGCAAATAGGTGTGGTGATGCATGCCTCTAAGTTCAGTCTTGGGATGCTGAGACAGGAGAATTGCAGCAAGTTTAAGTTGAGGCCAGCGGGGCTACACTATGAGGTCCAGGCCAATCTGAGCTATGGATGAAACCATGTCTTATTATTATTAATTTAGAAAGCCAAGTCTTTGGAAAAGGAAGGAGAGTGACACCACCTCCACTTCCTAGGTAACAGAATGTGAGTGCCTCTCAGAGACCCAGACTGAGATCCAGACTGAGATCTGTTGTGCTTGGAAATTTCTATCCCGCTCCAAGCCCCGAAGTGGTCCAGTCTAAGCCCCAAAGCTCCCAGCTTATGAATCCTGCTTGGGAGGTCAATCTCTGCTTTCCACATTCCTCACACCAAGCCACTTTGGAGTAGCTTTTAAAATTAGAAGTTCTTACTCTTGTCCCTAGCATCCCAGACTTGAGTATTGTGTGAGGTCTCAGCGTATATAGGAATGTGGGAAGCCTGTGAGGTAAGTGAGTACATGCACCGTGGAGTGTGGTCCCCACTTAGGCAAGGGGGAAATGCCACAAGATTGACTGTCATCTCAATGAACAGATGGCCCAAGTAGAGACAGGTCTGTGCAGATGAAAGTTCTGGACTCCCAGGCTCTAAATTTACCATTCTGCTCTAAAGGGCTTAAAATTCCAGGATTCCTCTACTTTTCGTTGGTGCTAATTTCAGAACGGACAAAAGATTTGGGGGTCTTAGAGATTTATTCTGCCATCAACATTTTGAACTATTAAGAAGACAAGCGCTCCCCCTTCCGGTAGACATTTGCCATTTCAGGAAACCAGCCCGCCGCCTAAGGCTTCCCTCCATTACTCCCCGACCCTCCACACCCCAGCTTCCGGCTTGCAACAGCCCGGGACCTCCTGGCCTTCGGGTTTGGAAGGTTCTGGGAATGTGAAAGCTCCAGGACCCGAAAGCGCCAGGAATTCCATCAGATGTGTCAGTTTAGCCTCGGATAAGCCCCGGAGGAGGAGAGAAGGGAGGAGAAGAAGCAGGCACTAAGGACAGGAGAGCAAGGCCGCGGTGCCGGCGCCTTCTAGCCATCTCTTGGTTCCACCGGAATAATAAGTTAATTTCCCTAAGCAGAACCACTCACGACGGGGTGTCTACTTTTGTTCTTTCTTATTTTTATGGGACCTAAACGAAGAAAAAAAAATTTTAAATTTCATTTTGCATTAAACCATTTTAGGGAACTCTTTTCCCAAACGCATACATTTTTCCCCCAAATGAATTTTACGAAGCGAATTATTCCCGACCCAACCACCTCGACATTGCTCACTTCTTTTATGTGTAAAATACAACAAAATGCCCGTGTCTACCCTGACTCACCTGCTGCCATTTCCTTTTCAGTAAGCGATACCTGAAGCTACAGGGATTTTTCTTTCTTTCTTTCTTTCTTTCTTTCTTTCTTTCTTTCTTCCTTCCTTCCTTCCTTCCTTCCTTCCTTCCTTCCTTCCTTCCTTCCAACAACGGAGGAAAATGGGTAACCACAACTTCAGACAACACTATCGAAGGATAAACAATTGCCTGGACACACATCTATTCCGGAAAATAATTCCGGGGAGCTTTTTCATTATTAAGGTATAATTTTACTCTGAGCCGTTCTGTATACTCTTCCCTTCCCTCCGACCCATATTAGTTCTTCCAGCTCAGAGTTTTAGCCAGTAACGAAATTGGATTCGGATGTACCTTTTTTGTCTACACCGTCCCCAGTACCAATATCACTTTTTAACGACTAAGCAGGTGAACTGTATTAGGCCTCTAGAGGTCCGATGAGTAGACTGTGGCAAGTGTGTAGACAGGATTTCCGGAAGCTCTTTTGAATCTAGGTTCCAGCCACAGCAAAGCGAAGGGTGACCCCCAGACTTCCAAGTTCCGGCCTTTTACTCCTTCTGGCAAGCACTTCCGGGGGTTGGGGAGGTAGGAGAACGCTGGTAGATTTGTAGCGGAATGAAAAAATATTTTACCTCTCCTGGGTAAAATTCTACTACTGGGGATTGCTCAAAGGCAGCTCTAGCATGCACCCTCCCCCCCCCCGCCCCCAATCTCGAAAGGGTTACCGGTTCCCCTCCCCCAACTCGGAGCGGGGAGGGGTGTTCTCGGGTCCCTTCCTCCTCTTCATTCAAGGTTCTAAGTGCTGCACTTTAATTAGGTTTCTTTCGGGGGGGGGGGGAACCGCGCCTCCTCCCCATCCCAGTCCTATCTAATAGAAACCCCAGAGCTACAATCTGGAATTAAATAAATGAACTCGTTACCGTCAACTGCCAATAAAGCGCCCAGGCGGCTGCAGTGGAAGAGAGGAAGGGCAGAGGTTTCAGTTGTTTTTGAAAGGCATTTATACCACAAGCGCACCCACCTGAACATTCTCTCTCGGGGCAGAAGAAGGGAAAACTCAGGAGCCTCCCACCTCCTCCTGCCCAAGCACGGGGCTGGAAGAGAGATTTAAAACATCCAATGGGGAACAGATGCCAGCCTGCCTTCCTTTCAGGACTACTAGTTATGGCGGATGGGGGAAGGGCACGGAGTGGTCTGAGACCGTGAAAGAAAGAATGCCACCATTACCCTTAGCCTCTCCTAAATTGCCTCTGAAACAGGAGGGGCAGCAAAAGAATGCAGAAGCCCCCAGAATTATGGGAAGAGGAAAGCAACAACTGCAGGCGCCCAGTCTGTGGGGGTCAGGGACTTTGCCATTGAACTTGAAGATCCAGGCTGGTGGTCTCCAGTCCCCCACCCCCACTCCACTAAATGCTAAATGCTTTATGGGGAGAGAGCGGGGAATATGGGGGGGGGGGGTAGAAGGGAAAAGGGCACATCTCTGGCCTTGAGAAAGGAGGCCAAGCTGGGGCTGGTGGTTGCATTTACAGTCAGAACAACCCAGAGACCTGCTGGGAGCCACTGCCCCAAATAACCCCAGCCCCAGACCCGGGTCACCATCAGAGTTCTCTCTCTCTCTCTCTCTCTCTCTCTCTCTCTCTCTCTCTCTCTCTCTCTCTGGCCTTGCAGCTCAGAAATGGTGGACCACTGATTGTGAGGGGATTCAGCCTCACCCCAGACTTTGCAAGGATCAGGGGACCCAGAGCAGCAGTTTCTTGGATTCCTCTTCTAGCCTGATGTGTGGGAAATCGCGTTAAGAGGCTGAAATCTTTGGGCAGATGCTTGAAGAATTCAGGGTCTAGAAATTACTGGATCCCCATTTCCACCTTTGCAGACTGATCAAGAGTGTTATTCATCCTATCCTCTTTGTTTGTTTTACTGCTTGAAAGAGTTTCTCTCTAAAACTGTCAACAAACATATACAGTTTTCTGTAACCCAGCGTTTCTTATGTATCAACTTGGGATTTGCCTCTAGAAGCCTGGTCGGGAATGTTGCTCAAGAATTGGGGGACATTGGAAGTCTGCAATAAGAGGAAAGGCCTCAAAGGTTCTCTCAGAGGCAATCTGTCAGGGGTATCTTGATGGCCTTTGAAGAGTCATTTGGGCCAAAAGTGACAAAGCAAATGCTTCGAAGTATGCGGGACATTTGCTTTGGGCTATGGAGAGGCTTGCTGGTACAGTTAGTAACCCCAGGCATGTGGCTTTAAGTTTGTTTTTGACCAGATGGAATCTTGGCAAGAAAAAATAATAAATATTGCTAATGTTATCGTTTTTATTTAAGACATTTTGTATGTATCTGTGTTGAAAGCTAGACAAAACCCAACAAGGATAATGATTTACTAACTGACTGGATGTTAACACAAAGCAAAGGCAGAGGGTTGCAGCCACCCTCAGGTCTCTGGTTCCCTTCGTCTCCTCAGTGCCTTCTCAGAAGTTCCTGTGGTGGCTTCAGAGGAGCTGCTGGAAGGGGTCCTATGGCAACAGTGCAGTTCTCAAGTGTTGAATCCTTTCTGTGCGGAACATCGTGAAGCATCATGGGACAGGTCATCTCCTGAGAGCTCTAACTTACTAACTTGAAGTTCAGCTGCAGGCACTTAGCAAATACCCAACCCCCACCCTCAAACTGGCATCCTTTCTAGTGTTCCTTAGAGCTATGCCCTTTATCTTGAAACTCATTACTGAGTGACATTTTATAAAGAAATGGAGACAACGGTGCCAGTCACTTTATTTGTGTCATAATGGCAGGATCTGGGTCCCAAAAGGGGATTTCTCTTAACTCCAGGTCTTTACCAGCTGACAGAACAGGAAGCCGGGTCTCTTTCCTACCCCCTAACCAACTTCTCCCTAGGTAGTGACAAACACCTGCTTCCTTCTGGAACTCTCTATTCCCGATCACCGAGGGCAGGTGCTTTACAAACACCCTAGCTCTTGCCTCACTGGGGACAGATTTGTGTTGAGTGTGAAAACGGGATAAAACACATGTGACCATTTAGTTCAACTAAGTTTTCACTTCAAGTACCTAGCGTGCACAGAGCTTCCACTGGAGGTGGAAGTCAGAGAAGAGACCTGAGGGATGCAATGCTTTCCCCTAATCTGGAGTAGATTCTCTGTCAGCTGCTTGCCTCCCCACCTCCCCTCGCAGAGGACTACATTCTATGTTTTTTTCGTATTGTGAGGTAGAGGAACATATTTACAAAATATCACAGTCAGGACAAATGGAGAAAAAGGAGTGAGACATACACCACACACGCTGCCTTCTGGAGAGGTTTCTCCCGGAGAGGCCCTGTTCCAGGAAGACCTGGAAAGATAGAATATAGAAAACTGGAGGAAATACGCACAGAAAACCCACGAGAGAAAGTAGGAAACTACAGGTCCTAGCGAGAGACTCGTGTGAACTTCCCTCTCTGGAGAGAGGTCAGGGGTATCTCACAGGGGCTGGAAACCAGGGTAAAACCTGGCATTGTGGCCCGTACGGACTCTGACCACCGCTACTCCTCTCAGGCGTGCATTTGCATAGCAATCCTAAGCCTCTGACAAGGGGTAGCGGAGTTCAGACCCACCCCAGGGCCCCCGGTTGTCCACCCTAGGCGAATCCAGCCTAGCACACACACACCCCAACTCCCTGCCAGAGACCTGCACCAGCTTTTGTCTGGTGCAATGGTTGAAGTTCGCTCCCCCTCCCCCTCCAAGCAGGATTTTGTCATTGAACTTGAGTCTGGTTGTAAACATTCCTTTAGCCCTTCGGGAGTGTGACAAGAAGGCCAAGCGGGTGGAGGGGAAAGGGGAGGGGGGTGCTCTGGAAGGACCTGGAGGGCCAGAGACCTGGACTTTCTAAATCAGGCGTTGCTTTATGGTCCTTGTCTTCCGGGAGAACACACGGGGTCGGAGTGTGAAAAAAAAAAAAAACAAAAAACAAAACAAAAAAAAAAAAAAAAAATGTCGTTGAGGCCATTAGAGCAAATGAGACCTATGCTTTAGGCTCCGCGTGACTAGCGTTTTCGTTCTGGAGCCCTCTCCATTCCCCTGGGTTTACCTTGTATTAAGCAGCCGGCCCCCTCGTATCTTTTCTCGCCATCAAGATAAACACGTGCATAAATAACAAAGGATTAACAGCTCCAGCTAGCGCGCGATCAGAGGCGGGTCACCCTGCTGCTCAGTCCTCGCTAACCCTGTTGCGGCACCGGAGGTCCTCGCTGCCCGCAGAGCGACCACCGAACCCCGCGAGTGCTCGATCTACCTCTCGGGACCTGGATGCAGAAGCTCTGGCAATGAGGCATCTCCCGCCTCTCGTAAGGGAACCTTGGCCACTGCAGCCGGGGGACCCGGGAAAAGTGCGTCTTTCCCAGAGATCTGCTAAGCCGATGCCGGGGACTGGCGAGCGGCCTTAGAAGCTGGTAGTAACGGTGGTTGTTTTGTTTGGTTGTGTTAATTTTTGTTTTAGGAACTCCCGATCCTGGGACCCCGAGGGGAGCCGATGTCCACGGCGGGATGAGGTGGGGGAGGTGGGGTTGCTGGTTGTAGAATGCGAGATAGAAGGCAGCCCTGGCCGAGCTGCGGGCAGGGAGAGCCTGGCTGGCCTGCGGGCCTGGGGTGGGATCCCGCCTGCCCAGGAATCTCTTCCAGGAGTACCCTCACAAACCCCGGAGGCCGGCTAAGGAGCCGCCAGATCTGGTCAACTCCTGCAAAGCTCCCGGCCCTTCCCTTTAAGGCCGGAGAAAATTGCCAGGAGGTAGGGGAAAGTGGCCAGAGGGAATTATCAGTATAATGATGTCGTTGCTCTTTTTCCCAGTTACCTACGGAAGACTGAAATAAAGAACTAGTTATTTTCATCTTCTTGCCTTCAGGACTAGGAAAGAATTCAGCCATCCCCTCTCCCTTTGTCTTGACCTTGGGAGTTGGGGGGTGGGGAGAGAAGGGACTCCGGTCAAGTTCACGTTTCGTCTTTTATCTTTTCGAAGAAATCAGGCCAGTCGTTTCATTCCAATTGGGCGGGGGTTGGGGGGGGGGGAGTTCCTAATTGTGACATTGTGTTTGAGGGGGAAGCTTTCGGAAAAAGCTTTTCAATTTGTTGTTCCGTTCTCAGCGTAACACCACCGCACGCGGTGGAGGAGACAAATTCGATGCGAAACAAAGTGATTCAATTGGAAAAAATACATTTAAAAGTGTCTTAAATTAGGCATTTGACTGGTTTTGTGTTTGTTGGGTGCCGGACGTTTATCAAAGTTAAGCGTTTACAGTGTTGGGCACATCCATTTCTGCCGAAACTGATTTAGAGGAAAAGGGGACCATATCCTAAGTGCCTAGAAGACTCGGACTACACACAATGAAATAAATTTCCACAACTGTCATAATCCGGGAAAAAAAAAGTCGAAGTACAAAACCAAAAATAAAGTCGTAGTCTACAGTTTCCATCCACCCACCACCACACAAATAGAAAACAGGGATTGGAAAATTCTTATAAAACGTCCCCGCGTTCCTTCTGCCTGTGCCAGTGATTTACAATTTGGAGCCACTACTACTAGCTAGTTTTTGGTCTCCTTTTCCTGTTCTCTGACTCTCAATGCTATCTTGCATCCAAGTTTGCTTTAAAACGTGAATTTCTTAGGCCATAAGCAGCTTCCTAGGTTATTGCAGTTTCTAAATAGAACTTTTAAATTTTTGTGATATTTATGAAAAAAGTATCAGGCTTTCAGGAATCCATTTCTCTAGTGGTCATTTAGATCCAGCCTGCTCTCCAAAACTGCCTCTTCTTCCTCTTGATCGACAGAACAACATATTTGCACAGTCAAGTATTTTCAGATACTTGACTTTACTTGTACAAGTACTTCCAATACTTGACAATCCTTTCTAAAGTATTAAATACTATAAAGAAAACAAAGCTGCCATCTCACACGCTGCCATCCCATAAACCACCATCCCATAACCCACCATCGAAGTTTTCAAAGGCTTATCTCTGATGTGTTTTCGTTGCTCTTTATTCTGTGTACAAGTGTATTTCAAAATCAAATATTTTTTTATAACTTTGTGTATGTTGATTTTTAAATTTAATTTTAAGTTAGGAACATTTCCCAATGTCATTAAATATGTTTCAAAATCTTGGCTCTAATAATTTTGCAATATTTAATTCTCTAGATGTGCCATCAAAAAAATCTCTAGGGGGTGTAACTCACAGACAGAGTGCTCCATAGGGTGCTCAAGGCCCTGAGTTTTATCCCCCCAAAATGCAACTTAATTTAAGTTCAGTTGTTGGGCATTTGAATTGTTTTCATAGTTGCTTCCCCCACACTTCTCTTTCAGACCTAGCCACCATGTAGCCCTGCTGGCCTGAAGCTTTCTATAAATTTTAGAATTTTACAAGTAATTCATAAAAAGAAAATTGTTCTGTTAGTACATTTGGTGGGAAGATGAGAGTTGAATCCCACTGGAACAGAATGCTTTGAAATGATTAGGTTACAAAGTTTCAGTTTGTATTGGGAGACCGCAAAGGGAAGCTTTCTGAAGGTGGTCCACACCCCATGAAGGTAGTCCATGTTTTGATTACAATGGCCATTATGTGCCCTAGAGGCAAAAATTCACTTTGTCCTTTTTGTTTCTCAGGTTTTAAAACGCTGTTCTTTCCAATGAGCCCCCGAAAGCCTGGGTCTGTTTACACAGGAGGAGGGCAATGCCGGAAGTTGGTGGAGGAAGTGAATAAGGGGTGGAGATCCATCCAAACGAGGTGGCTCACCCCGCCCCCCCCCCATGGTATTATCTTTGCTTCATAGAGACCAAAATATTTACCAGAAGTAAATATTTGACAGTTAGTGTAGAGAGAGGAAAAGGGGGGGGTGGAGAGGAAGAGAGAGAGAGAGAGAGAGAGAGAGAGAGAGAGAGAGAGAGAGAGAAAGAGAGAGAGAGAGCTTTTTTCTTCCCACCCCAGAGTAGAGAAGTTCCCCAACCCCAACTTCAATGAAATAGAAGGTCGCATCCAGTTGAACCTAGCCACCGAATAAATCCTGATTCCCCTGCTTCAGCCTCCTGAGTTCTGGACTCACAAATGTGAGCGTCCCATTCCCAGCTGGACTTTGCTTATTACAGTTGCATGCTTGTGTCTCTGAGCGCCCTAGCAAGTGGAGGAAGCTAAAAAGCAGGATAGAAGTCGGCGGTGGTGGCGCACGCCTTTAATCCCAGCACTTGGGAGGCAGAGGCAGGCGGATTTTTGAGTTCGAGGCCAGCCTGGTCTACAGAGTTGAGTTCCAGGACAGCCAGGGCTATACACAGCCAGGGCTATACAGAGAAACCCTGTCTTGAAAAACCAAACCAAAAAAAAAAAAAAAAAAAAAAAAAAAAAAAAAAAAAAAAAAAGGCAGGATAGAATAGAAGATCAACTGTAATATTTACAGACAGCTGCCTTGTAGAATAAAAGCGCTGATTTTTATCTACTCTACATAAACGAATAAATGATCAACTAACTACTGAACCAGCGCTGGCTCAGACTGGAGAATTAGCTCAGCGGAAGACAACTTGCCTAGCGTGCCCAAGACCCTTGGTTGACACCTCAGCAAAAGGGAAGGGATACAGCTGCCTCGGTTTGCATGTGCTTTACAGTATCCCAGGAATGATGATGACCCAGAGCAAGAGGACTGGAGCAGAGCTTGAAGCCTCAGCCTATGTTGTTGGCATGTGTGGTTAGAGATGCCTTGTGGTAGGCAGAATGCAGGGTTAATTCCTGTGGTGCTAAGAGGGGAAAAAACGGTTCCCATGTGGCACAGGTAAGTGGCTATTAAAGTTATTTCACATATAGAGGGGTGATTATTTAAAGTGGCTATCTCCGTCCATTTTCATTAAGTGTCAAGAGAAACTTGGGTTTTTAGATTTTTATAAGAAAGGGTATCAGAAATGACTTTCCATGTTGAAAAGAAAAAAATGGAGTTGGTGGGGGCATCTTAGCTGGGAGAGTACTTGCCTAGCATGTGTGAGGATCTAGGTTCGACCCCCAGTACCACCATGTATCCCATGCACGTGTGTGCACATTAATTTTAAATGTGTAGCCTCATGAATATTTACCTATGAATGTTCATCCACAGAATAGCAGGTCAATACAAAACCCAGAACATTCCCTGGCCTCTAATCATGCTGCCTGCCCCCTTTCTAGTATAATATCCCAGAGATATCAGCAATTCTGATTTCTACTTGCAATGGTTTGTTTTGCCTGTCCTTAATTTTATTTTATTTTATTTTATTTTTTAAATCACCACAGGGTGGTGGTGACACACCTCTTTAGTCCTAGCACTCTGGAGATAGAGGCAGGTGGATCTCTGACTTTGAAGCTAGCCTGGCTGTATACAGAGCAAGTTCCAGGACAACCCTGGCTACACAGAGAAACCCTGTCTTGAAAAAATGAAAAAGAGCTCTTTCTCTCTCTTTCTCTTTCTTTCTTTCTTTCTTTCTTTCTTTCTTTCTTTCTTTCTTTCTTTCTTTTTTCTTTCTAGTATAGAATAGAGTTTATTTAGTGCATGGGGAGGGGAGTTGATGGGTAGAAGAGAGAGAGGGGGGAATAGAGGATGGCTATGAACACGTGGAAGGGGGGGGAGAGGAACAGAGAGAGAAAGAGAGAAAAGAGGGTAAGAGAACAAGTTGGAAAAGAACTTTTAAATTACCATTAGTGTAGACGTGTGTATATCTGCTTGCTGGCACCTCACTGGCCCTATGACTACTCTTAAGCATGACTTTTGGTACCTAAATTGGCTCAATTACTAAAGAAAGTCTGCATTATACTTACTAGCTACGTGTTTTGTTTGTTTGTTTGTTTTTGTTTTGTTTTGTTTTGTTTTTTTAAAGATCAGGTCAACTATACACCACTTTTGGTTTTCCAGGACTGTCAGATTTAGGAGCTGGGAGCCTCCACAGGCCAGAGGAGCTGATTACATTGACTTGGATTTCTGTGATGAGTTTATTTTGAAGTCTTACTTAATGACTTCATCATCCCCTGGATTTGCAGACAATAGGACATCACAACACTCAGCTGGGGTCCTTCCTCCTGTCTCCTGCTGCTGCCCCAGTCCTAGACACAGTTGTCTGTTACCTAAGCCTCAGTAAATTCCCCCAAGCTCCCCTAAAAGGCAAGTGCAACTAAGGGGCTGCCGACTGAGGTCAGCGGTCAGGATCAGCAGGGACCAGGGCTTAAAGGGTTAGTGCCAGAAGATGAGATTTGTTCTCCCGAGTCCTGATTCGGAAGCTCAGTTGAGTGGTGGAAAATTTATTACCTCATGGTCTTTTAACAAGAATCGATATATATTCCCAGGCAAAAATTTCCATTACTGGTGACAGGTGCCTGGAGCCAGCTTATTAAAAACCATCATTTCAACCCCTAAAGCAAATGTGCCTTGGTATATTTGGAACAGAATGCTAATATCCAGCTTCATAACATCATCTGGGATTCTAGGACACAGAGCATTTTAATACTCAAGGGGAAAACAAAACAGGACAAAACCCAGGCCTGTATCTACATCCCAGATCCAAACAGCTTCAGAAACTGCCTTCATTCCCAGGATGTACACACCTCCTAGCAGGTTAGCATAGTCAGGCACTCTAATCTGCTACCTTGGGCTGGCTCTGGAGACTGGCCTGACATTGAGCCCTGCCCTTCTTTCAAGTTGGTGGGTTGAATTCGTGATCTCTGATACAGCTTAAGTGACCTCAGACTCGCTTCATCACCTCGGATGATGGTGGACTTGTGTCCTTCCTGTTTCTACCTGTGCAGTCTGGGATATGGCTGTATGCACAGTTCACTGGATACTGGGACTCAAATCCAGGGCTTCATGCAAGCTAGGCAAGCATTCTACCAACTGAGCTACATCTCCTGCCAGGCCTTTATCTTTCTAAGTATCTCCAATGTTCATGTGCACATTCACATCTTTTATATTGTGTGGTACAACGGGGTACATCAAGAAGAAAAGAATCTGCCCATTTTACAGAGGCCAAAGAAACAGTTGGAGGCAGTTCCTTGTGGTTGGAAATGAGAGAACCTGTACTCACTCACTGGCTCTTGTTTCAAACCCTTTCCCGTGCAGCCCTGGGAGTCGAGCAGTGGATGAAGGACAGACCTGGGGAGACAATGTCTGGAGATTTTGTAGGAATGAGAGCTTTTACACCCCACAAGCTCTGTACCCTCTTCTGGTCTTCCGAGAGACCTTCTTGGCAAACTTACCCGGATTATTAGCAAACTTCTTGTCATTCAGGCCAAGTAAGAGAAAATTTAGGGAAATTGGCTGAATGGCCTGGTTAAGAATTAATCTTATTCAGACTAGGGGTTTAGCTCAGTGGTAGAACTGACATGTTTTATAATGTTGTGGCATGATGCAGCAGAGGGGGTGCCTTAGAAGGCCTATGCTGAGCCATTTCCCCCTGAGGTACCAGCCACAAGATGGGTCTAGTGGGGGGGGGGGGTGACAGGAGGGACAGAAAAAGAAAGGAAGAGGCCTGCTGGGAGCATGGGGGTTGGGGGGAGAGACCAGGGGGAGAAAAGGAGGCCAGGGAGAGAGAGAGAGAGAGATAGCCCAAACAGTCCTTTTGTAGCAAGCTAGGCTCTTACCTGGCTATTGCCAGGTAACTGTAGAAGACATGCTAACAAGAATGATTGCCTAGAATCCAGGAGATTGTGGGTTTCATTCCCAACACTACCAAAAGAAGAGGATGAGTCACATGTTTCCACCAGACTGTCAGACTGTTTAGGGATGGGGCTGGAGTTGTCTGTAAGTGGTACAGGAACTGCCTAGCAGGTGCAAGGCTCTTGGTTTAACCATAGGTACTGCCAGACAGATAGAGAAAAAACAAAGTACAGAGGCTTCAAATTCTTGGCGTTGAACCTGGGAGTGAGGCTCAGCAGTGAGGTTTAACAGGTAGAGCAGGAGGGTCGGGAGTTAAAGGGGCCTTGGCAGCCAGGTGTGGTAGCACATACCTTTAATCCCAGCACTGGGGAGGCAGTGGCAGGAGGATCTCTGAGTTCAAAGCCAGCCTGGTTTACAGAGCAAGTTCCAGGATAGCCAGAGCTACACAGAGAAACCCTATCTTTTTTGGGGGGGGAGGAGTGGGTGGGGGTGCAGGGCTTGGCTACATTCAAAACAATGACCCAGAGAGAGCAAGCTGGCTCAGCCAGTAAAGTGTTAACTTTGCAGGTGTTAAGACCCGAGTCTGAACCCTAGAACCAACATAAAGAAACCAGGCACATGGTAACCTCTGCACAGCGGTTGGGGGTGTGTGTGATTTCCTGGGGCTCACTGGCTGGCCAGTGTAGACATGACAAATCATACTGACACATAGGCACAAGATTTGAAGGGAGCACATAGAATTTAGGTAAGTGGTTGCTTAGGCATGAAAGTGTTGGGGATCCCCCTGAAAGATGAAGCCAAAGGGCCATTTCTAATAAAATGTGCCCCAAAATTTGTATTTTGGTTTCTGTTGGTTTGAGGGGTTTTTTTGTTTTTGTTTTTGTTTTGGTTTGTTTGTTTTTATTTGAGACAGGGTTTCTCTGTGTAGCCCTGACTGTCCTAGAACTTGCTCTGTAGACCAGGCTGGTCTCGAACTCAGAGATCTACCTCTCTCTCTACCTCCCAAGTGCTGAGTGCACCATTTTGTTTTTCTGTCTTAATGAACAGCATGCATTTGACATAGCTACCACAGAATGTGATTTTTCATAATGCTTTCGGCTTGTTTCATGGACTCAGGCAGTTTATTTAGTTATATAAAACCAGTCTATGAAGGTTTTTTTTTTTTTTAATTTTTGACTTTCTCGTCTTGTTTTATGTGTGTTTTGCCTACTTACATGTTTGTGCACCATGTGTGACCTTGTTACCCACAGTGGTTAACAGCGGGCATCAAAGTCTTTGAAACTGGAGTTATGAATGGTTACAAACCACCATGTGGGTGCTGGGAATCCAACTGGTCCTCTGCAATAAAGGCTTCTAACCACTAAGCCTCTGCCCAGCACCTTGGTTTTCTTTTTGTTTGGGGGACTGGTGCTGAGGACTGTACCAAGAACCTACAAAAGCCAAGAAAGCATTCAATATTTAGCTCCGACTATTGATTATTTTTTGAGACAAGGTCTCACTCTGTTTAAAATTTTTAAAAGATTGTATTATTTTATGTGTGTGAGCACACTCTCACTCTCTTCAGACACACCCAAAGAAGGCATCGGATCCCATTACAGATGGTTCTGAGCCAACATGTGAGTGATGGGAATTGAACTCAGACCTCTGAAAGAGCAGTCAGTGCTCTTAACCGCTGAGCCATCTCTCCGGGCCCCTGGACTTAGATTTTTTTTTTTTTTTTTTTTTTTTTTTTTTTTTTTTTTTGGTTTTTTGAGACAGGGTTTCTCTGTGCTGGGATTAAAGGCATGCGCCACCACCACCCAGCTGGAGTTAGCTTTTTTAAAACCTACTTTAATAAGAGTTCTTAAATGCTCTAACCTCCCTTCTAGCCCACCACCCACCAGAGGTAGTAGAAAGGAAATGTTAATAGGGCAGAGGGGGATGTGGACCTGTCTGGAAATAGTTCTTAGGGGCAATTCCAATCTTTGTTGTCAGGATATCAGCAGTTTAGTTTACATGAATCAGCAGAGGTAGCTCGATCCATTTGCAAACACCATCCACAAATCAGCAATAGAAGTTCGATTCAGAAGAAACCGCAAGGTTCTGCCAATCAGCCTGAGTCCACAGAAATGCCAAGAAGCTGCTGGAATATCATGAAAATTTCTTGGGTGCGTTTCTCTCTATGAAGTCACAACAAATGATGATCAGTGAAAAAGACAAGGTGAACGAATGTCACAGTATCTTCAGCAAAGATCAGCATCTGCAAAGCCCAATGGAGACCAGCAAAGAGTGACAAGGTGAACCAATACCACACAGCTTCATCCACTGTCTGCTGTTATATTTATCCCTTTCCAAACATTAAGTGTTCTCTCAAGTGTTCACTCTAGCAAAACATCACATGCCCTTTTTCTAGGCAGCTTCCAGAAAACCACCACTTGTCTGTTCTTAGCAAAACATCCTCACACATGTCTGCCTCTTCAAAACATTCTCTCCTAAGACAGCATACAGAAAAACACCACATGATATGACTGCATCTCCAAAGAAACCAAAAACTTCCATTTTACTCTGTAGCTTAGGCTGGCTGGTACTAACTCTGTGGGCTCTGCTGGCCTTTAAAACAATCCTCCTGCCTCAGTTTTATGAGTACTGGCATCATAGGTGTTAGCCAGCTCAACCCTAAAAAATATTTTGTCTTGGAAATTTGGAAGGCATTGGCCTCTCCCTGCTCTTTCTCTCACTCCATCTAAACAGTCAAGCATACTTCCTTCTGTGTCCTCTCACCACTATAAAATATTTCAATGAACAACACAAACTCAAGTTTATGGTTACTTAAGCTTCTTAGATAATGGTCTGCAGGAAAAAAAAATACTGAGTAATTGAACTTTCATCTGTATATTGGTGCCTCATGGTTTGGGGCTTGAAAGAGTTAAAAACTTAGTGTTGGGAGGCCCCAAGGGTATGTGAACAGGTGAAAAAACAAAAACAAAAACAAAAACAAAAAACCAATGTTAAGAGCCAGAAAGTTGCCTCAGTGCATAGACATGCTTGCCACCAAGCCTAATGACCTGAGTTCAGTCCTCAGAGTGGAAGGAGAGACACTACTCCTGCAGGTTGTCCTCTGATCTCCACATGCACTGCAGGGCAGGAGCATGAACACACACAAACACGCACACAGATAAGCAAACAAAACCTGGTCTTGTATTTCTTTCCAAGTTGGCTCACAGCGGGGGTTCTTTTGGCATTCTGGGTGGAACCACTTCCTGGACCTCAGACCCAAGAAATAGCAGTTTCTCTTCCTAACCCCAAGCACGAACGCATGCACACACTAAGACTCCTTGGGGAACAAAGGCTTTCCCTCCTGTACTCAAGCAGCAAGGCTTCCATGGCATGGGCAGCTCCTGCAGCCCAGGTATGGGCCACTAGAGAAGTTGTTGCATTTCCTAGATGACCTGGGCTATGGAAGCAGGCCTTTCCCCCATAAAAGTGTTTTATTTGTCCCTAAGATTTCTTTGGAATCACCTCACTGTGTCCCATATACTATTTTTACTCTGTTTCCAAGATGCACACTCACTTTTGGCACAGCTGGTGGGTGAAGTGTGACTCTGGGCTGAGATGTCTGCTGCCAACTTGGCAGGGGTTTCCCAAGGCTGGCCAGAGGGTGCAGGCTCTGCTAAGGAATAGGCTGAAGAAAGGGGGTTTAACCCACACCCTGTTTATCCCCTCGGGAAACCATCAAACTGCAGGAGAGTCTGGGGAGAAAGACAAGTGGGAAAGAGATATTGGCCTCCTCCTCTCCCTTTTTTGCCATGTGGTTGCTGGGAATTGAACTCAGGACCTCTGGAAGAGCAGTCAGTGCTCTTAACCACTGAGCCATCTCTTCAGCCCTCCTCCTTTCCTTTTAAAAAAAGACTTAATTATTTTTCTTGTAGATCTGTGAGCACTTGCATGTATGTATGTGCACCACATGCATACCTGGTGCTTGTGGAACTCTGGAATGGGCATTGAGTTCCCTCTTGTTCTCAATGAACTTCAATTAAGAGGACAGCCTCTGTTGAGTTCTGTTTGTTGTTGTTGTTGTTGTTGTTGTGATGTTCCAGAGAGGCATTTGGGGGACAAGGGGGAAGGTATGACTTTTCAGATCCTCTTCAGTTAGTCTGCACAGAGTTTCATAACTTGCCTTCAGGGTTATGAGTCTATCACAAGTAGCTGCCTTAGTAGGTGCTGGATAAATGTGGAGAAATTGTCACTGTTAACTGAGGCTATATCCTAAAGTGAAACTATAAAAAAAATCTCTTTTATAATAAAGCAATGGTTTATTTGATACGTGGTTACTTTTCACTGGTAACTGAGTAGTAAGGTTTTTTTTTTTTTTTGTCCTACTTTGCAGCATGACAGAATGTTACCCTATCACTCACACTGATCTTTCTCTCCAGGCATCACCCCTCCGAGGCCACAAGAATAACACAAAAACTGTGCATCATACTCCCCAAGACTATTTATGGTAAGTTCTCTTCAGGGCAGTGATGCATGATCTGAGGTTTTTAATTGTTTGCAGTGCTATCATTAACACATTACTCCTTCCTCTAATGATAATAAGAGATAATATGGGCTTTGTTTATTTATTTTTATTTTATGTGCCTTGGTGTTTTGCCTGCTATGTGTGTCTGTGTGAGGGAGTCAGATCTTGGAGTTACAGAGTCGTGTGCTAGCATGTGGGTGCTGGGAATTGAACCCTGGTCCTCTGAAAGAGCAGTTAGGTCTTTTAATGGTTGAACCGTTGAGACCCCAAGAGATAATAATGTTTTATATGTATTTCACAGTTGGAGAATCTTCAAGGTAATGAGAGGTAGAACCAGGATTTTATGCTGATTGTTAATCCTAGTTCTCCGTGCCCGGCACCTCTCTCCCAAGCCCCTACAACTCTTTTATTTCCTTGTGTGTGCTGGAATTTTCTTACCTCTGTGTTTTGTCTAAACAAAACCCTCATTTTCTCAACTCTATGTGTTTAACATGATATCTGTTCTTCAAAGTTCAGCTCAGATACCACATGACCTTTAACTGGGATAGATATTCTTTTCTGATGTCATTCCTTGACTTTATGGTTATCTGAGGATGAGTATATTGGGCTAGGTCATGGGACTGTCAGATCTTTGGAACTGGGATTGTGCCTCATGCCCTTGTGTAGATTCCACAAGGGCCAGCATGGTGTCTGTCATGTAGCAATGGAACATTGGAGCTTATGAATATTTAGGCTACATGTATGTTGGAACATTGGAGCATTATGTACATGCAGTGTCAGAGAAGCCAGAAGACGGTGTTGGATCTCTTGGAATATGGGTTCTGGGAATTGAACCCAGGTCCTCCATAAGAGCAGCCAACGCCCTTCACTGTGAACCATCTGCCCAGCCTGGGAATGATTTTTTTTTAACTTTATCTAATATTATTTTATAATATTATATAATATATTAATCATATATATATTATGTATAACATGATTATATATTATGTATAGGTAAAGTGTGTTGTGTGCACATGTATGTGCAGGACACAGAAGTCAGAGGACATCCCAGGAGTCTGTTCTCTGCTTTCACTGCCGGTTTCCGTAATCAAACTCTTGGTCTCAGGCTTGTGCAGCACTCTTACCTGCTGAGACATGGAGCTGGCCTGTGGTCTATGTGTTTGCAAGAAAAGAAGGGAAATAGTATTGCTGGGGCTGGGACTGTAACCTAGCAGTTGTGAAGTTCTGGGTTCAATCCCCTGCACCACATAAAACTGAACATGGTGGTACACACCTAAAATCCCAGGCCCCCCACCCCCATTTTTTTGTGAGACAGGGTCTTACTGTATAGTCCTAGACTATGAAGACCAGGCTGGCTTTGAACTCACAGAGATCCATCTACCTCTGCCTCCCAAAAGAGTGCTGGGACTAAAGGTGAGCGCCGCCACCCTCCCCCACGCCCCAGCTGTTTGTTTGTTTGTTTAAGATAGTCTTGTTAGGTTACTCTGACTGGCTTGTTCCTCACTATGTAGCCCAGGCTGGCTTTGTATTCATGGCAAGCTTCCCCCTCATCCTCCCAAATGCCAGGATTACAGACTTGTATTTCCGTACAAGCTAAATGCTTTTGTTCTCTGGCTTTGTTTGTAATAAAAGAGGCAGCTGAAGTGGCTGGCTCATCTGGAAGCATCCCCCAATATCCCTGCACTTGTGAAATGACAGCATCCACAAACTGTCAGCAGCTCATCAGTCCTATGGCAGGTGGCAGGGCCGTCCCTGCAGAAGGCAATAAAACCCCACTTGGTATGACAGACAGCAGGTGGGAGGGGAATAGAGGGCAGAGACAGACAAGAGAGCAGATTAAAGACAGGGAAAAATGAAGGGAAATGGGGATGAAAAGACAAAAAAAAGAGGGGGGCTGGGGTTTTAGCCCAGTTGGCACGGTGCTTGCCCAGCATGGAAGCCAGGCTTCCAATGCCACACCAAACAACCAAACGTTCGCAGTGGTACAGGACTGGCATCCCAGCACTCAGGAGATAGAAGCCAGAGGATCAGAAGGTCAGGACTGTTCTTGGCTAAATGGTGAGTTCAAGGCTAGCTTGAGCTCTGTCTTAAGGAAAGGTGGAAGGTGGCAGGCAGGAGGAAAAGGGTTAAGGAGCAGAAAATATGTATCTGGAAAAGACTCAGAAGAAAATTCCACCCTTAGGCCACTTCCCAAAATGATGCAATGAATCTAGATGAGACAAGAACCCCCACGGTCAGGGCCTGGGAGACTCAAGAAGAGAGACTCTGGCTTCCTTCCTTCCTTCCACTTTTTTTTTTTTTTTTTCATTTCTTTCTTTAGGACAGGGTCTCTCTGTGTAGCTCTGGCTGTCCTGAAGTTTTCTCTGTAGACCAGGCTGGCCTCGGACTCACAGGGGTCCCACCTGCCTTTGGCTTCTGAGTGCTGATTTTAAAGGCGTGCACCACCACTGCCAGGCCAAGCCTCCACATTTCTACAGCCAAGGGTCAGCAAAGCTTTTGTCTTAACTGGCTGTTCAGGTATAAGCAGGCCCTCCCCAGTACCACTTTTGCAGGGCTGAGGGAATTGTCCTCCAGGGTGCCTTGAACCTTCTCAGGGCTGAATCCCAACCAACCTTCAGGAGTTGAATTCCCAAGGGTCAGGGCACCCTCGGTAGCCTCAGAAGATGGTGTGGTACAGTGGGAACATATCTGTCCTGCTCTTGGGTAGTGGGCACAGTTGCCAGGCTGTGTCTGTGACTTCAGGTTCCTTAACTCTGGGTCAGGATCTCCCAGTGCAGCTTTGGCTCCAGATTCCCCACTGTAGTAGGCAGGTGGTTTTTTTTTTTTTTTTTTTTTTGGTTTTTGTTTTGTTTTCATTTATTTATTGGGCAGCACATGGGTCATAGTTCATGTGTGGAAGGCAGAGGACTACTTGCAGGAGCTGCATCTTTCTTTTTATCGTGTGGGTCTCAGGGGTGGCGCTCAGGTGTGCAGGCTTGGCAGCCATTTTTTGTTTATGTGTGTAAGGTGGTGATGGGGGAAGGCAACACATACGTCACAGAATAGCGTGGATGAAGGTCAAAGGACAACTGAAGTAGCCAATCCTTTTCTACCATGTGGGGTCCAGGTATCAAACTCAGGTCTTTTGTCTTGGCAGCAAACTTTTTTTTTAACCCACTGAACTCTCTTGCTCACCCAAGTGGGAAGGTTTTAAAAGTGAGAAGGCAGCTGGGGTCGGTGTTAAGGCTGATGGGAAAATTCAGCTGGTAAGGGCTTGCCTTGGAAACATGAGGACTTAAGTTTGATCCTCAGGATCCCTTCCCCCAACCTCTCAAAAAGCCAGGTGTGCTGCTGTGAACCTGTAATCCTAACACTGGGATGTGTGTGTATCTGTGTGTGTGTGTGTGTGTGTGTGTGTGTGTGTGTGTGTGTAAGCCAGGTGTGCTGCTGTGAACCTGTAATCCTAACACTGGGGATGTGGGGATGGCCAGATTCCTGGGCTCACTGTCCGGCCAGCCTAGCCTACATATCAAGTTCCAGTGAGAGATGGCACCCAAGGAATGGCAGAGGTTGTCTGCTGATCTCCACACACACAGTTACATAGGTGCATGCACACCTGCGAATGCGTGTGCATGGACACACAAACACACAGGAACACACACACGTACACACACACAAGCTGTGGTGGAAACACTGTAGCATTGAGAGCAGGGTATACATGTCCACTTCCAGACACGATGCCGCCAGTCATCACTCTAGACTTCTCCTGTTCTGCTGGCGGAATGTCTGCAGGAGAATTCCACATAGTATTATAAAGAGTGGGAGGGCGAGCATTGGTGGTCCATGACTTTAATCCCAGCACTCAGGAGGCAGAGACTCGTGAGTTCAAGGCCAGCCTGGTCTACAGAGTAAGTTCCAGGACAGCCAGGGACAGTACACAGAGAAAATCCTGTCTCAAAACAAAACAAAATGAGTAGAAGAGGGGGCATTCTGAGTTTTGTGTCACCACTTGGAAGAGCTGGGGTCCAGATTTACCCATTTACCTTTTTCTCTTTGTAAAGTCTCTCCCCAGCTTTCTTCCCTGTTCATACTCTCGCCTTCAGTGAAGTCGCAGCCTGAATGCATTTCTGCTGAAGACCTTTGGATACTGACCTGGTAGAAGCTCTCCCAATCTGTCCCTCAACCTCCCTGCCTGTGTTTCCCACGGCTTTGGAAACCTCTTTACATTGTGCCCTGACCCTGCTGTCCTCTGAGGTGACAGAGTCCTGGGTAATCCATGGTTCTGCCTACAGAGAGTTCAGAGCTGCTTTTTAAGCCTGGCAGGGTTGTTTAAGGCAGTGGACTCTTTTGTCTGTGGTGCAGTGTGTCGTGGGGGAGGATGTACAGACTGGTGTGTGCAGAAGCAGGTGGGGAATGGGTACCCTGGGTGGAGTTACATTCTGTCCAAGTATTCTGGCTAGTTGGACCAACATCTGGATGTATATGAAACAAAAAAAAATTTTTTTTTAATGAGCTCATATTCCAGACATTTGGTTTGCGTGCCACTAAACATCTGGACACTGGAAAAATATCTGGCTTGGGAACGATGACTGTGTGTTTCTCTTCAAGTTTTGAAAGCCTTTGGGTACATCGCCTTGCCAGCCAACTTGAAGCATACACTTCACTCTTGCACATCTTCAGGGAATCCCTGTGGAGGTGACAGCGCTGCCTAGAAGATTCACCCTTCAACCAGCAGAGAGGGCAAGAAAATCAGATAACGGATATGGCTGGGGAAGGGGTGACCTCTATTTACTTGAGAGGACAGAGGGGACTCTCTAGAGAGCATTAGTCCCATCATCTCCCCACCCTTGCCTCTTAGGATCTGTGTTGGAACACCCCTTGCTTTGCCCATCAGCAGATGAAAGCCCAGACTGGCTAGTGCTTGGATACGGCACCTACGAAGCCCAAGCTGGTCGATTTTTATAAGCACTGGTTTATTGGCCATTCAGCCACCAGCTGAGGAGCCAGTTCAGGAAATGAAGCAGGATCCAGGCCACACTGGACCCACTGTAGCCTCTTTTCTCCAGGAAACTGCTTGTCTTGGCCTGGAGAACCCATTCCAGTCTGTCTCTGATTTGAAGCCAAACACAATCTCTAATGCCCTGGCCAACCTCCACCCCCCAAAACAAAACAAGCCAAAACAAACAAACAAACCCCTCCATTTTTGCTATATTGGTTTGATTCCCCTTCCCTGGGTGGGAGGGCCATTAGGAGAGAGATGACAGGATCATGAGGCTTTGGGAGAGTCAGGCCCAGTGGGAGGAGCCTGAGCAGGTCACATGTTGAAAAGAAACATCTTGGGGGTTGGGGGGATTGGACAGCTCCACAGTGAGGCACCACACCATTGACTTGGGCTCTCTGGACTGCTTCATTTTTCTTCTGAGATTCCTCAGGACTCACCGTAAGATTGTGATATTTTGCCTCACAGGCAAAAAGAATTTCTTTGTAGGTAAGACATCGAGGCTCATATAAGGAATCATATAAGCCTAGATAGCTTATGGAGTCCTAGGCTTACGTAAAGCAAGTGTCTGTGGTGAAAAGTGGGTGTAGGTTCTTGCCAAAGAGAATGGGAGGCTTGAGGGAAGGCAGGTGAAGATCGTGACCACAGTGAGGAGAAGGGACTCCATCCTGGGAACAGTAGCAGAAATTTCTGGTTTCTTTGGAGACTCAGTTGTGTCATGTGATGTTTTTCTGCAAACTGTCTTCTGAGAGGATGTTTTTGCTGAAGCAGACACATGGGTGGATGCTTTGCTGAGAACAGACGTGAGGTGTTTCTCTGGAAGCAGCCTGGAAAAAGGACATGAAATGTTTTGCTAGAGTGGACGCTTGAGAAAACACGTGATGTTTGGGGAGGGATAAACATAACCCAGCAGACAGTGGCCGATGCTGTGTGGTACTGGTTTGCCTTGCCATTCTTTGCTGGTCCTTGTTGGATTTTGCTGACCCTGATCTTTGCTGATGACACTTTGTGGTACTGGTTTGCCTTGCTGCTCATTGCTTGTCATTGCTTGTTATGACTTCACAGAGAGAAACAACGCCACCCAAGAATTTCTGGTGGTGTTCCAGCAGCTTCTTGCTGCTACCTCTGGTGGGTGGTGGGCTAGAAGGGAGGTTAAAGAATTTTTTTTAAAGAATTATTTATTTTATGTATATGAGTACACTGTAGCTGTCTTCAGATCAGATCCCATTACAGATGGTTGTGAGCCACCATGTGGTTGCTGGGAATTGAACTCAGGACCTCTGGAAGAGCAGCCGGTGCTCTTAACCACTGAGCCATCTCTCCAGCCCAAGGTTAAAGAATTTAAGAACCCCTAGCTCCTCTTCCTCCTCTTCCTCCTCCTCTCCCTCCTCTTCTTTTTAAAGATTTATTTATTTATTTTCTGTATATGTACACTGTAGCTGTCTTCAGACACACCAGAAGAGGGCACTGAATCCCATTACAGATGGTTGTGAGCCACCAAGTGGTTGCTGGGAATTGAACTCAGGACCTCTGGAGGAGCAGTAAGTTCTCTTAATCGCTGAGCCATCTTTCCAGCCATCCCCCTAGTTCTTCTTAAAACCACAAAAACTACCCCCCCCCCAAATCCAAAAACCTGAGAAATACCCAAATCCTTGGAAACTAAACAGTGAATTTCTAAATAATTTCTGAGCCTAGAAGGGAGTCTGAAGAGATGTTAGCACACACTGAAGAGATGTTAACCACACTGAAGAGATGTTAGCCACACTGAAGAGATGCTAGCACACACTGAAGAGATGTTAGCCACACTGGCTGAAGAAGTTTCATCATTAGTGGGACACTGCTGCTGTAGCGTGGTGAAGGGACCTGCCAGACTGACTGTAAGCCCCCAAAGGGCAGAAGGTCTCAGATAAAGGTCTCACATCAATATTCTAAGCCCCTACCTCAAGAACCCAGGAAGGATAAATAAATCCACAGCAAGCAAAAGAAACAATGAAGCTAAGGAGGGAACCGCCTCTCCCACAAGATTAAAAACAGAATAAGAAATAAGCAGAAAACTGAAAAGAAGGGGAGGGAGGTGGCTCAGGGGTAGAACCTTTGACTGGTATGTATGTGTGAGGCTCCTGGGTCTGAGCCTCAGCACTGCAAAAAAAAAAAAATGACAAAACAACACATGTACATGCACACACACATGCACACAAACATACACAAACACACACACATACACAAACACACATGCACGCAAACATACACAAACACACACATACATACACACAACACACACATGCACACGCACACACACATATACAAGCATATACACACATACACACAAACAACATATGCACACATACACATACATCCCACTATAGTGCTGTAGTGGAAACACTGTGGCATTGAGAGCAGGGTATACATGTCCACTTCCAGACAGGATGCTGCCTCATCAACCCCATTTTGGACTTCTCCTATTCCACTGGTAGAATGTCTGCAAGAGAAGAATTCACATAGTATTATAAAGAGTGGGAGGGCCAGGCATTGGTGGTCCATGGCTTTAATCCCAGAACTCCGGAGGGGAGGCAGAGGCAAGTGGGTCTCTGTGAGTTCAAGGCCAGCCTGGTCTACAAGTCTACTTCTAGGACAGCCAGGGCTTTGTTACATAGAGAAACCCTGTCTCAAAAAAAAAAAAAAAAAAAAAAAAAAGAGGAAGGAAAGGAGGGATGGAGAGGAGGAGAGGAAGAGGGAGGGAAGGAGGGAGGGAGAGGAAGAGGGAGGGAAGGAAGAGAATTAATTAAACAAGGAGCTGATAGCTTGGGGAAAAATCAATAAAATTGTGGTAAGACTGACAAACTGAAAAAAAAAAAGCACTTTAGTTTAAAAAAAAAAAAAGAACGACAAACTTCAGAAGAGAAAAGGGGGCTAGAGAGGTAACTGAGGTCTCGGTGGTTGAGCGTGGACTATTCCTCCAGAGGACCTGGGTGGCTCAGCTGCCTGTAACTTCAACCCCACAGGATCTGGCATCTACATACATCCTTAACACACACATATAATGTTAGAGATTCAAAACTGGGCCAAGGAGATGGTTCAGCATGTGAAGGGTCTTGCTGCCAAGCCTGATGACCTGAGTTCGATCCCCGGAACCCACACAGTTAAAGAGAAAAGCAACTCCAGCAAGTTGCCCTTTGACATTCACAGGCAGGCTGTGGCATGAGTACGCAAATAAATAAATGTAATTTAAAAATCATCTAAACAATATTTTGTACCAGGCGTGGTGGCAGATTCCAGTGCTTAGAAGGCAGAGGCAGGAAGATCTCTATGAGTTTGACGACATCCTGGTCTACAAAGCCAGAACTCCAGGACAGCCAGGGTTACACAGAGAGACCCTGTCTCAAAAGAAGAAACAAAACAAAACTACACTGGACATGGTGGTGCATGCTTTAAAGCCCAGTGCTTGGGAGGCAGAAACTAAGAGTTCAGAAAAAGCTGGGGGCTTTCAGAAGCTAGAAGAGGTTGGTATGGGGTCTTCCCCAGAGCCTTTGGGGGAGACCTTGTCCTGTCAGCACCTTTATTTTGGCTTGTTTGTCCTGTGATTTGTAGCCTTCAGAGCTGTAAGTAAAATCTTATTGTTTTAAGTCATTAAGTTATGTTACTTTGTTATAGCAGCCACAGGGAACTAGTACCCTGTGAACAACTCTACACGCATAAATTTGGTGTCTTAAGTAAAATAAAATTATCCCTTAAAAGACACAAACCACCAAAATTCATCCCATATGAAATCGGTCATTTGAATAGTCCTGTAACTATTAAGAAACTTGAATTTGTAATAAAAACCATCCCTTCTGCCCCTTCAATATTTTTAGATCCAGATGGTTTTTATCGGAGAAACTGCTAAGTATTTTAAGAAGAATTAAATTCTCTGTATAATTTTTTCCAGGATACAGAAGTAAGATATTATTTCTTAATTAATCTTATAAAAATAATATTACTCTTAACACCAAAAGCAGATGAAAATGGTACAAAACAAAACAGAAACAGCTAAAGATAAATATCCTTCATGAATACAGACTCAAAAATCCTTAGAAAATAGTATCAAAATAGAATTTAGAAATACAGGTCTGGAGAGAAGGCTCAGCAGTTAAGAGCACTTGATGCTCTTCAGAGAACCTGGGTTCTGTTCCCGGAACCACATTAAGTGGTAGTAATTCTGGCTATAGTAAAAATGGCGCCCTCTTCTGGCCTCTGTGGGTAGCACACAGCCATGCACATAAACACATAAAGTAAAACTTAAAAGATTTCAGCAATTCATTAAAGGAATTATACACGGGCTGGAGAGATGGTTCAGCGGTTAAGAGCCTTGACTGATCTTCCAGAGATCCTGAGTTCAATTCCCAGCAACCCCATGGTGGCTCACAACCATCTGTAATGGGATTTGATGCCCTCTTCTGATGTGTCTGAAAACAGGCACAGTGTACTCACATGCATAAAATAAAGAAATTCCTCTTCCCTTATAAGGTTAGGTCTGGTAGCACCTGGAATTCCTCCTTATGCTAAGGAGGGTTCCCAACACCCTGGTCCAAGCCAATGATGTACAGTCACCCCATAGCCCCTACACACCTCCTTCCAAAGGTTTAAGTAGCCCTTGTTTTCCCCTATTAAAATGAGCTGTCTCACTGAAGCTGCCTCTCGAGAGTCTGTTCTCCTAGTGTTCACCGATGTCTGAGGTTTCGAAGCTCCCAGCCGTCCCTGCTCACTTACCATTTCAGGATCCACAGCCGTGATCACCGGGTGATCATGGCCACACAGGTGGGGAAGCAGAGCCTGAAAGACATCAATGGGCTTTGAACTAACTAATAAAGAGAAATGCTAGGCCTATTAAAGACAGATGGAGTCTGTTTTGTTTCCAGACAAGGTCTCATGGATGTCTTGGAACTTAGACTAGGCTGGCCTTGAATTTACAGAGGAAGTTTAGGCTGGCAACTAGGCTGTTTGATCTCCACTGGTAGGGCAAAGGTGGGAGCACAGGGACAGATGCTCAGGGACATGCAGGTCCCCATGGCAGGGTGGGAGTAATCTTACTCCTGCCAATCTCAGGACCAGATTTCCTGGGTTGGGATATGCCTAGGCCCCACTCTTAGTCCAGTCCTCACTGAGTATTTAACAAATACTCAGTGTGTGTACACGGGGTGTGGGGTATTGAAATTCTTTAAATTTTAAAAATTCACCTACAGTATTGATCTTTGTACCAGGTAAGAGAATCCTATTCTTTGGAGAACAATTTGCCCTTGTAGGTGATTCTTGAGTATTGGGTGGAGAGACCACGGACTAACTACCACACGGGCAACCCCTCATATTGACTGGGGTTTGGCCTAAGTACCTGGAACACTGGGATGTGCTGCTCACTTGTCCAAAGCGTGAGACTGCCTCTGACTGTTCAGTGGGCCCAGATGTGACCAAAAGGCAGCTGTTTACCTCACACATAGACAGAAGTTGCTTGTGTGAACTAAGAGATTCACCAATGTGTCCACATGTCAAGGAAAAGATGTGTCTGAGTGTGAGGTGAGCAAAGGCTGAGGAGCAGACGATAAAATTGTAAACTTAACCTGGATCTGGCGTACATAAGCCAGGGAAGGTGGAATTTTCTATTCCTGGTGTTGTTTGTTAGTTTGCTTGTGGTTTTTGGAGACAAGATTTCACTATGCAGCCATGGCTTGCATGGAGAATGTTATATGGACCAGGCTGGCCTCACACGGGCACATACCTCTGCCTCCTGAGTGTTGGGATTGAAGGTGTGTATCACCATACCCAGCTGGAATTATATTAAATGTATCTAACAGTTCCAGAATTTACTCGCTTGAGTTTTCAAATCCATAAACACAGTATGTCTCCCTGGTCATTTACACCTTTGATTTCTTTAGTCATTGTTACATTATTTATGATACAACTACTGTTTGTGGTTTGTAGAACTTCCTGTAAGAATTTTCCTTTTTAAATTTTTCTTTTTCTATTTTTTTTTTTGTACATGGGACTGAAGAGATGGTTCATTGGTTAAGAGCCCATGATGCTCTTGCAGAGGACCCAGGTTCAGTTCCCAGCACCCACAATGGCTCATAATCATTTGTGACTCCAGATCCAGGGGATCTGACACCGTCTCCTGATCTCTTCTGGTGCACATACATACATACAGGCAAATAAAATATTTTGGTTTTTTGAGACCAAGTTTTTTTTTTGTGGAATCCTGGTTGTCCTGGAACTCACTCTGTAGACCAGGCTGGCCTCGAACTCAGAAATCCACCTGCCTCTGCCTCCCAAGTACAGATTTAAATAAATCTTTAAAAAATTAAAAATTTATATAGCATTTATTTAGTTATCTAGAGAGATAATGTGTGTGTGTGTGTGTGTGTGTGTGTGTGCACATGTGCGCTATGGAGAAACAGAGGGCTACCCAAGGCTCCATGAAGAAGCCCGAGGAGAGGGTGCGTTTCCGTTGGGGATGAGATTGCAGAGGCTGCAAGAATGCATGGAAACAAAAGTGTAACTTTAATTTTTTCGAAGTCTACTTTTAATGATGGTTCTTAAATACTTTAACCTCTCTTTTAGCCCACCATCCACCAGAGGTAGTGGAAAAGAAAGGATACAGGGAAGTGGAGCTGTTTAGAAATGGTTCTTTGGAGCAACTCCCGTCTGTGTTGTCTGGAAATCCACACTTCAGTTCACAGGTTAGCGGGCAGCAGCAGCTCAATCCACCTCCAGACACTTCACGGATACACCAGCAGTCCAGTTGGAGAGCAAACAGGAATCAGCAGCGGTGGCACTACTTAGCAGAAACAGCCAGGCCTCAACCTCAACTCAAGTCAGGAGGAGGGACTGAGGCTAACAACGCAAACACCAGGAGTTCTTGCTTCTCTCAGGGAAGTGAGGATCAGTGAAGACACAAGACCTGCAAGCATTGATCAGTTAGTTCCGTAAGCAAGCCTAGCTCAGCCTCCATCACGGTCCTTCAAGTTCTATTTATAGCCCTTCACACATCATGTGTCCTCCACGTGTCTTGCCTCAGCACATGTGTCTATCTCAGCTGACATTACTCTGCCAATCAGTCAGAGTCCACAGAAGCAGCAAGAAACTATAGCACAGCACCAGAAGTTTTTTGGTGTGTTTCTCCCTATGGCATCCCCACAAATGGAGCTCAAGTATGCAGTGTAAAGCTGGTCATTACATGTGTGCCATTAGCAAAGAATCCCTTCAGGCTGGAGAGATGGCTCAGCGGCTAAGAGCACTGCTTGTTCTTCCAGAGGTCCTGAGTTCAATTCCCAGCAACCACATGGTGGCTCACAACCATCTGTAATGAGATCTGGTGCCCTCTTCTGGTGTGTCTGAAGACAGCTACAGTGTACTCATCATATATATAAAATAAATAAATTATATATATATATATATATATATATATATATATATATATACTTATAAACTTATTAAAAAAATAGCAGGCAAAACTGTCCCGTGGCAATAGAATGGAGCATCCCAATGATAATATGAGTAAATTTTAAAAAAACAAACAAACAAACAAAGAATCCTTCATCACGTGTCCTTTCACGTACTTGCTTTAGCAGAACATCCTTTCTCCTGGGTCTGCTTCAGTGAAACATTGCTTCATCAAGAGTTTGCCTTAGCCTGTCACCTGTGTCCACTTCAGAAAAGCACTCCATCACATGTTTGCCCCAGCAAAAAACACCATTCAACACAACTGGCTTCCCAGAGAACCCTTAAGGATTCACTTTACAAAAGAGGATGGTGTGTTATCACCTTTTCTGGTCACTCTAGTGAAAATTCCAGGTGGAACAACTTGGGACAGGGGTGTGCTCCTTTGTCTCACAGTTTCGGGGGACACAGTGTGTCACAGAGGGGAAGGCATGGTGGCTAGAGAGGCTTGGTGAGTAGTGGGAGTGTGTAGTGGAGACCTCACATCTTGGTGAATCGAGAGCTCCAGCTGAAGGCGGGTCAAAGGCCTCAAAGGCCTGTCACTCAGAGCCACGCCTTCTCTGCCAGCCATGTCCTAAAGTCCCACAACCTTCTAAATTAGAGCTACCATCTTGGGATCAAGTATTCAGTTACATAAGCTGTGGGGATATTTCGCACTCAAACCATAACAGGCAATCGAATTGCTACTCCCCTCAAATGATTGTTCAAGTAAAACCTCAGGACTTCAGAACATGACTCTTTTTTAAAAATGGGGTTGTCGTAGATATGAGTAATTAAAAGAAGGCTATTTGGGGCTGGAGAGATAGCTCAGAGGAAAGAGCACTGACTGATCCTCCAAAAGACCCGGGTTTGATTCCCAGCACCTACATAGTGCCTCACAACTATCTGTAACTCCAGTTCTAGGGGATGTGATGTCCCTTTGGCTTCCTCAGGCACCAGGAATGCACATGGCACACAGACATACATCCAAGAGAAACACTCATAAACAAAAAGTTCAATAAGGTTATAGTGAAGAAGAATGAGTTCCAATCCGATGGAACTCCTGCCCTTTTAAGAAAGGGAGGTTGTAGGGCTGGGCAGATGGCTGAGTGGATGAGAGTGCTTCCGGCAGAGGAACCCGCTCTGGTTTCCAGCACTAAGGTTAGGTGGCTCACAACCATTCATAATTTCAGCTCCAGGAGAGCCAATACCCAATTCTGGACTCCACTGGCACCTACACCCATATACCCATATGTGTACAAACACACACACATACACACACACACACACACACACATACACTAAACACACTTAAAAAAGAGGGAAATTTGAAGTCGGAGACAGAAACACAGAATTCTTTATCAGTGAATACAGAAAAATAGAGACATAAAGAGAGGGAAGAGGACAAAGATGGCTGGGCATGGTGGTGCATGCTTTTATCCCAGCACTCAGGAGTCAGAGGCAGGAGGATCTTTGTGACTCCGGGGCTAGCCTGGTCTATCTATGAAGAGAGCTCCAGGACATCCAGGGTTACACAGAGAAACCCTGTCTTGAAAAAAAAGAAAGAAAGGAAGGAAGGAAGGAAGGAAGGAAGGAAGGAAGGAAGGAGAAGGAAGGAAGGAAGGAAGGAAGGAAGGAAGGAAGGAAGGAAGGAAGGAAGGAAGGACAGTGAAGGAATGCTTGGGCCTGGTGCCAACTGTGGTAGATGAGGAAGAAGGCCCCTCTAGAGAGGACTCAGGTCATTCACCTGCTAACTTCCCAAACTGTTGAGAGAACACCTGTATCTTGTTTTAAGTTACCTACTTTGCTACTTTGCGCTTTGCAGGAAATTAGTTTTCAGGTATAAACAGACGTGAGACACAAATGATATATCCCCTCCCTCAGAGAAACCATGCACAGCTCCGTACTCAACGATCACACTGTGTGAGGCAGGGGCATGGCCTCCAGCAGTGTGATGAACCTAGAGATAAGGACGAAGCTATGGATGTCTTTAGAATATCTGCTTTTCCCTTCCCTCAGAGCTCAGGGAACCCTACAGAAGAGGAGGCAGCAAGGGCCGTAGAGGATGGAGGATACCAGGAGAACAAAGCCCTCTAAATCATCTGAGCAAAGCTCACGTGAACTCACTGAAGCAACAAGCAGAGGGCCTGCACAGGTGAGCACCAGATCCTGTGCTTATGTTCTGTACAAAAAAAGGAAGATAAGGCTTCTGCTTTTTAAGGAGGAGGGGGGTGGTGTGGAGCTGGGATGTAGTGCCCATCTGTAGATGGCTTGCCTGGTATGCACTGGGTTTGACCCCAGCACTTCACAAGCTGAGTGTGGTGACAGGCACCCATAATCCCAGCTCTCAGGAGGTGTAGGCAGAGGAACCAGAAGGGAGGACTTCAAGAAGATGTATCCTCTACTGTAAGCGTCTTCTGTCTGTCCGTCTTCTATCCCAGAGTTCTGATGGTTGAGTCTTCTCCTAGTCTATCATCACTATTGTAGAGGTGGCCGCTCCGTTCATAGACTCCACCGTCCCAGCTTCAGGCGAGTGGTCCAGGGGGCAGGCTCCATCCTGTGGTGCTTGCTTTTGAGTTTAATCTGAAGAACGCAGAAGAGCATAGGACTGTTGACGGGACTCTGGGAGTCAGCCCATCCGGGCAGCGGTTAAGTCCTTGCTTTTGAGTCTTTCCAGTAGACAATATAAAAGGAGAAAATCAACGTTGAAGATAGCATCTCTCAGGAAGTACTGAGAGAAACAGACTGTCCGGCCAGAGTAACAGGTACAAAAGAGAACTTGGAAGAGCTCGGGGAGAGAACACGCTAACTGCATTAGAGCAGAGGAAGCTGGAGCTGAGGGGGATAAGAAGCAGGATTCTCTTAGGACTCCTGACCAGGAACATAGCTCTGCCAGGCAACAGTCATGAGCCTGAACTGAGTTCAGTCCCCAGAGCACACATGCTAGGTGGAGAGAGCTGGTTCCTACAAGTTCTCTTCTGACCTACATACATACACACACACTCACACCAAACAAACAAATAAATAAAACACAAGTAAACTTTAAAAAAAAAGACAGCGCATATTCACATCCACACAGACACACAATCACACCAAATAAACAAATACATGATAAATGTAAGCTTTAAAAATATTTATTATGTTTATTTTATATTCATGGGTGTCCTGCCCTAATGTATGTCTGCATCATATATATGCAGTACCTGAGGAGACCAGAAGAGGGCACTATACATGCAGTTACAGATTAGCTTTTATGTGGGTTTTGGGAATTGGACCAGGGCCCTCTGGGAAAGCAGCCAGTGATCTAAGTTGCTGAGCCATCTCCCCACACCAAAATATAAAAATAAAAATTTAAAAAGGCTCACTGGGCAGTGGCGGAGCACGCCTTTAATCCCAGAACTCTGGAGGCAGAGGCAAGTGGATCTCTGTGAGTTCGAGGCCAGCCTGGTCTACAGAGTGAGTGCCAGAACAGTCAGGGCTACACAGAGAAACCCAGTCTCAAAGCAACAGCAGCAACAAACAAAAACAACAACAACACCCCCCTCCCCAAACAAAACCCAACCAACCAACCAACCAAAAAAGCTTTGGGAAAGACCATGGCAGAAGAATAAGGATGACGACCCGTGGGAGAGCATTCTTATTTGGCACTGCCTGCCCTGCATTCTCTGAGATTTCAGTGTTATCACAGCCATCCTTCCAGCATATACTATACTCAGTGTCATAGCCACGGTGATGGTTTGTATATGCTTGGTCCAGAGAGTGGCACTATTAGGAGGTGTGGTCTGGCTCAAGTAGGTGTGTTACCATGGGTGTGGGCTTTAAGACCCTCCTCCTAGCTGCCTGGAAGTCAGAATTCTGCCAGCAGCCTTCAGATGAAGATGTAGAACTCTCAGCTCCTCCTGCCCTGTGACTGCCCGGATGCTGCCATGTTCCTGCCTTGATGATAATGAACGGAATCTCTGAATCAGTAAGCCAGCCTCAATTAAATGTCGTCCTTATAAGAGCTGCCTTGGTCATGGTGTCTGTCCACAGCAGTAAAACCCTGACTAAGACAGCCACTTGGGTGGGTCATTAAGCTGGTTTACTCAATTTGTCTTGTGAACATAATAATAAAAAGACTTATTAAATCCATGTGATTCAGACAATGAAAAGGTAGTGGGAGCTTTAGGAGATACAATAAAATCTTTTAATTAAACTAGACAATGGCCGTTAGACCAGCAATTAGTGTCACTTGCTTTGTAACTGAATAGTTAGTATGAAAAGATTACTAATAATATTACTAATAATTATTACTAATAATATTACCAAATATATTACTAATACTCACATTAGTATTCCCCTTCTTCTGTTCCTCCTCCTCCTCTCCTCTTCTTTCTCTTCTCTTCTTCCTCCTTTCTCCCCCTCCCTCCAATTCTGGGGATGGCATCCAGAGCCTCATACACAATATACAAGTATTCTACCACTGAGAGACACCCGACCCTTATAACCTATTATGGCAAATGCAGGAAGTATAGAAACTTATTTCTTCATTCTTGCTGCACAACCACTATTAATTTTTTACAATTTTTTCTTTTATTGGATATTTTCTTTATTTACATTTCAAATGTTATCTAATTTCCAGGTCTCTCCTCCAGAAACCCTCTAACCCAACCCCCTCCCTCTGCCTCTATGAGGGTGCTCCCCCACTCACCCAATTACCCCCGACTCCCCCCCCCCCCCCCCCCCGCATTCCCCTGTACTGGAGCATCAAACCCCTACAGGACCAAGGGCTGCTTCTCCCACTGATGTCCAACAAGGCCATCCTCTGCCACATATGCGGCCGGAGCCATGGGCTCTTTGGTTGGTGGTCCATTCCCCAGGAGCTCTGGGGGGCTCTGGCCAGTTGATACTGTTGCTCCCCCCCACGGGGCTGCGAACCCCCTCAGCTCACAGCCACTGTTATCAATAAGGAGCTGTGCAGAGCGGTGCACAGTGAACAAGGCAATCCCCCTGGAGCTTGGATTCTAGAGTGGTAGCTTCATGCCATAGACCACTAACACCTGGAAAGCGCCTCCCCTACTTCCTCTCATGCCTGGAAGGGAAAATCCACTAGAACTCAGGTCAAACTGTCAGAGAGAATAAATAATGAATCTTGGGTCTGGAGGGGCTCAACATTTAAGAGCACCTGTAGCCGGGCGGTGGTGGCGTATGCCTTTAATCCCAGCACTTGGGAGGCAGAGGCAGGCGGATTTCTGAGTTCGAGGCCAGCCTGGTCTACAGAGTGAGTTCCAGGACAGCCAGGGCTACACAGAGAAACCCTGTCTCGGAAAAAAAAAAAAAAAAAAAAAAAAAAAAGAAACAAAGAAAAAAAAAAAAAAAAAAAAGCACCTGTTACTTTTCTGGAGGACCCAGGTTCGGATCCCTGGTGGCTAGCAGTTGTCTATAACTCTGGTTTCAAGGGTTCCGACACCCACTTCTGGCCTCTGAGGTCACTGTATGCACACGATGCACACGATGCACATACATGCATGCAAGGAAAACACCCATATGCGTGAAATAAAAATAAATCACTCTTTTTAAAAACCAACCTTCATGTTTTCATTTCACTGTGAGTGTGTAAGGGAGGATAGCATGCTGGAAGGGGAGAGACCTGGATCCTGGTCACAGTCCAGTTAGTTAGCTTTCCCCATCTCATCTTAAGACTTGAGATACAGCAAGAACCATGTAAATTCTCGCCCATGGTACACTAGCCATTCTTCCTATCTTTAAGCTGGTTTTTAAAGATGAGAAACTTGGCCCCAGATTGGGGGGCGAGGGCATGCCTTCAGTTCCAGCACTCAGGAGGCAGAGGCAGGCAGATCTCTATGAGTTCCAGGGTAGCCAGAGCTACAGAGTGAGTTGCAGGACAGCTGCATAGTGAGATCCTGTGGCAAACAAAGCAAAGCAAAGCAAAGCAAAACAAACAAACAAACAAACAAACAAAAAGATGAGAAACTTAAGCCAGAGATGAAAAGTGACTTACTCGAGATCGCAAAGTGATGGTTGGTACAACAGAAACTTTAACCCAAATCTACCAATTCCACATCACGTTCTTGGTCCAATTCGGCACCACCGCCTGGCATGAGAGCTAAGAGTAATTACTTATAAATACAGAAAAGTGTGATCCCAGAAGGTGCAGGCATCGTGACTTTGCGAATAGTTTGAAGGGATCAGGAAAAGTGTGGAGTCTTGATAGATGAGCTCTCAGTCAAAGCAACCAGACGCAGCATCTGGCTACTGACAGGCTCACTCGCAGCCACACAGTGACCCCTGCCGGCCGCAAGAGGAAAAGCGGCTCCCAGGCTGGAACCGCCCTGACCTAAGAAAGCATCCACTGGTTTGCTTCTGAAAATCTTAAGACTTCTTCGGTTCCGCTGGGCGCCAGAAAAAGGCCAGAGCTGAGAGTTCTTCGGCATGGTCCCTACCCGAGCAACTCCTGGACCTCTCCTTTATTCTGTCCTCATCTTGTTGAGGCTAGCTGCTCCTGCTCCACATCAGGTGCCGCCACCTGGGAATCCCAGCCTCGGAGTGGATGAGCACAGGTGACAAAATGTTAAGTTCTTTTTCACCTCCTAACTCCCTAGTCTGTCCGGCCAGGGTCTGGGTCTGAAAGGCTTCACTCTGCAGCGCCAGCGTACTGTGGACCTGTCTTTTCCCTGCCCTCTCTTCTTGACCAGAAGAACTGAGTTCAAATGACTGAAAAGCTGGTATTCTCTACTTTTAAACTATGGTGCTAGCTATGTCCAGTTCTTCGCTGCCAACTGTGAGCTAAACACAAAGAATGGAAGAAAATAGTACTTCTCAATATGACTATGCATATATTTCTTCACATAAAAGAAGTTCTGACTGGGTTTGCAGCTTAGTAAAGTGCTTGCCCAGCATACATAAGGTTTTGTCCCCAGAAGCACAGAAATGGAGCTACCATGATGCACACCTGTAGGTAATCCCATGATCCTGACCCTCAGGAGCTAGAAGCAGGAGGGTCCAAAGTTCCCAGTCATCCTCTGTCAGAGTGAGTTCAAAGCTAGCCTCAATTACATGAGACCCTGAAGTGGTGGGGGGAGAGGAAGGAGGAAGGGAATGGAGGAGAGAGACAGAGACAGAGAGACAAACAGAGACAGAGAGAACAAACTTGGAGGGCAGGAAGCTTTATATCTCAGCCTAAACACGGGAAAGTGTGACACACTCCGTGGACATTCAGGGAACAAGTTGGGATACATTCCAGGGCTTGTGTAATAACTCCAAATCAGTAAGTAACAGAAACCAGCCCACTAGCAATCTAGAGATGTAGGAGGGGAAGGGTCCCTAGCATTCTGTGTGGGATGCAGCCCACCTTTAATCCCAGCACTCAGGAGGCAAAGGCAGGTGGATCTCTGAGTTAGAGGCCAGTCTGGTCTGTAGAGAAAGTTCCAAGACAGCCAAGGCTACAGAGAAACCTTGTCTTGAAAAGCAAAACAAAACAAAGAACTAAAGACAATGAGGTCAGGGTGGCGGGGCAGGCCTTTAATCTCAGTACTCTGGAGGCAGAGGCAGGCAGATCTCTGTAAGTTCAAGGCCAACCTGATCTGATGGGGATACATACAGAGACCCAACAGTAACAACAAAACAACAGTCTTGTTAGCAACTCAGATAGATTTATTTAGGAGGTAAGATTTTAAACGTCATTGATAATCTTCAGAGAGTAACAAGACATCTGCAAAAGTAAGTATTGCCATCAGATCTGTTGCCTTCTCCCCAAGTCAAGAATGTTAATTCATAGGATTTATTGTTTTTATTTGTTTTTTTTGGGGGGGAGGGAATGATGAGAAAGGGTCTCATTGTATGGCCCTGGACAGCCTCAAACTTATAGAGATCCTCCTATCTCTGCCTTCTGAGTACTGTGATTCAAGGCACAAGAGCTTTAAATTTCTTTCTTTCTTTCTTTCTTTCTTTCTTTCTTTCCTTCCTTCCTTCCTTCCTTCCTTTCTTTCTTTCTTTTTGTTTTGTTTTTTCGAGACAGGGTTTCTCTGTGTAGCCCTGGCTGTCCTGAAACTCACTTTGTAGACCAGGCTGGCCTCAAACTCAGAAATCTGCCTGCCTCTGCCTCCCAAGCACTGGGATTAAAGGCGTGCACCACCACTGCCCAGCCTTAAATTTATTTCTAAACTTTACTATGGATATTAACCATAAACACATTAAAACAAAAGCCTGTGTGGCTCCCTCGATAATTATAAATACAACAGAGTTTGGAGAACAACAAACCCTGAAATACATGTGTGTATATGTACATGGGGAGTGCTGGGACTTAAGGGTGTGTGCCACCACCACCACCTGGCTCCTGTTTTGCTTTTTGACCAAAATGCTGTGTAGCTCAGACTGGTTTCAAACTCACCACCTTCTTTCAGTCTCCCAAGTCCTGGGATTACAGGCATGTGTTACACAGCCAGATTAAATTCCAAAATATTCTCACCATCCAAAAAGAAATCCCACACCTGTTAGCAGGCACTGTACATCAATCGTTTTCCCGAAGCCCTTGTCAACCATAAATCTCAGTGGGTTTGTCTGGCTAGATATGTGATAGAAATAAAATCATGCTGTAAATGTCTATTCACGACTGGCTTCTTTAACTTAGCGCGGTGTTTTCAAGGTTCATTTGTATTATAGTGTGCATGAGAAGTCCATTCCCTTTTAAAATTAGTTTTGATAATTTACAATTTTTATTATTCATTTATTTGTGGGGAGGGCACGTGTATGCCACACAGCATATGTGGACATCAGAAGATGGTTTGCAGATGGATCAAGATGGGAATCAAATCATCTTCCTTGGTAGCAGGTACCTTTATCCACTGAGCAGTCTCACTCGCTCTCCATTCCTTTTTGCAACAGAGTTAAACTCCATTGTGTAGACATGCCATATTGTGTTTATTCACTAGTCAGTTTGAGTTGATGGGCACTTGGGTTCTTCACATCTTTAGATTGTAGTTAATAAAGCTCCTGTGAATGTTCACACATAACTTCTAAAAAGACTTATTTAAGATTGTGTGTGTGTGTGCGTGTGCCATGAGTGTGCAGAAGCTGTTGAGGCCAGAGGAGGGCATCAGAATCCTCTAATATATTTAGAGTAGGTTGCAAGCTGTCTGACACAGATGCCGGGGAAGCAAACTTCTCTGGAGGAGCAGCAAGTGCTCTTAAACATTGAATGGTTGGTCACTGTATCCCCATGTTCAGTGTTCCATTCTCCTGGGCACCTAGGAGTGACATGCCTGTGTTTTTTTGGTAAAATTTCTAGACAAGGTCTTGCAGTGTTTTTCTGACTGGCCACCTGCCTCTACTCTGAAGTGGCGTATCACCTTGCCCACCTTATGTTGATGACGGCTGACAGGCAAAACCATATAGACTCTTCCATTTTGTATTCTTGCTGAGGTCATTTTAGACTTGACTGGAATTTGATCTCCTTGAAGACAAGTCCCATGGAAAACTGCCCAACTCTATTCTAGGAACCAAGATCAAGATGTCCCAGCTAACTTATCTTAATCTACCTTAGTTAATCTACCTTGTTTGTGTAGGAACCCCTCCCCACAGCTGCCAGTCCAGAGCTCAGGATCTGGTTTTTCCTTCAAAATCCTTTGCTCTGAACTCTTGGTGCCACACTTACTTGGGTCCAGAATACTCGAGCACAGTCCCAACCAGCTGTAAAAAAGACTTTCAGTTGACTATGCTGTGTCTGAGTGGTCGTCTCTGGTAGGTTCCCTGTAACAGAAGTGCTTGGACACACAAGTTTCAGATTCTGGTGAAATCTTCAGATGCTTGTTTTTTGACATCATATCTAGGAAGCCACTGACTAATTCAAGGCTCTGAAGGTTTGTGCCTATGCTTTCTTTTAAGAGTGTCATAGTTTTATTCCTTACACTTAGAACTTTGATTGAGTTAACTTTTGTAGATGATGGGAGAACGGAATCCAAACTCATTCTTTCTCATATAAACATTCAAGTCGCCCAGCACCATTTGTTGGGAAAACAAACAAACAAAACTTCATTGAACGGTTTTGACACTGTGACCGTAGACCTTAGATTCACTCCCAGACTCCCAATCCTACTCCGTGTATCTCTGTGTCCGTCCTAATACCAGGACCACCCTACCTCGACGCCCATGTTGTTTGGGAATGGGCTGTGTAAACTCTCCAACTTTGTCAAAAAAAAAAAAAAAAAAACTGCAGCTAAGGCTAGCATGGTGGCACATACCTTTAATTTCAGTGCTCAAGAGGTAGAGGCAGGCAGATCTCTGCGAGTTTAAGGGCAGCTTGTTCTACAAAGTAAATTCCGGGACAGCTAGGGGCTACATAGTAAGACCCTGTTGAAAAGAAAAGAAGAGAAGAAAAGAAAAGAAAAGAACAAAAAACAGCTAGAAAGTTCAGCCTTAACACTAACTTTTTTCTTTCTATTCAATACCATGAGTATGTAATTGTTTCTTATATTATTCTCTCCACTGTTCTGTATTAAAATCTCTGTGCTAAATGTGTATTGCAATTAAATGGCTCCAACGAATTAACAAGCTATAAAAAACGAGAGAATCTTGCACTCACTATATTGTGAGCTGTTATTGTTTTAAGCATAAAAACTGAAAAGGATTCTTTGAAGCTACATTATCTGGGTCCAAAATCTGTTCTGTCATTTTCTATGAAATGATCTTTAGCCAGGAACAACTTCGCTAGTTCCTAAGCAGCAGGACGAGGTAAAACATTAGCTTCATGAGACTGTTGTGAGACTGGGTCTCTCAGGCGTCCCCAGTGGCGATCCTTTCCACATTTGTTTAAAAATGGCTTACTGGCCGCCTAGGCACTGTGTTGGGTCCTACTCTGGCCTCCTAGGTCAAGTCCAACAGAAAGCAAGTTAGAGACAGTCTGAAGCACGCCTTTCTGCCCCGTGCAACCTCATTCTGTTACCTCCTGTCCCTAGAGTTCAGTTTCTGGACCAAAGCAGCAGCTACGTGGCAGCTCATCTGATCCAAAACAAGTTTCCGAACAAGCACTGGGGCAGAGATCCCTTAACTGCGAGCTGGCAGGGCTTTTTGAGCGCTGAGCACCCTCTAGTGTCTGTCTATGGTAACGCCGGCAAACACAAAACCATCCCAAAGTTCCACATTCCTGACAGAACTTCTTTAGCTTAGTCCAGCTTAGAGCTGCTTTCAGGTCTCCGCTGCAAAACAGTATTGAAAGCTTAAAAACATAACAGTTGCCGGGCAGAGTGACACACGCCTTTAATTCCAGCACTTGGGAGGCAGAGGCAGGCGGATTTCTGAGTTCGAGGCCAGCCTGGTCTACAGAGTGAGTTCCAGGACAGCCAGGACTACACAGAGAAACCCTATCTCGAAAAACAAAAACAAAACAAAACAAAACAAAACAAAACAAAACAAAACAAAAGTAACAGCTCCCTTTATTTCTGAACACTTACGATGTACCAGATCCTGACTTACACGGCTCACTCATAAGACTGATTAACTATGTATGTGACATATATACCATGTAGAAATTAAGAAACTGGGCTAAGATAGGCTAAATTGGTAGAACACTTGTTTAACAGGCACAAAGACTTGAGTTCACTCCCCAGAGCTGCACAAACCCTATAATCATTGCATTGAGTAAAAGATGCAGGAACACCAGAAGTTCAAGGGCATCCTTAACTATGAGTTTGAGCCTAGTCTGGAATACAGGAGATGTCTCAAAATAACAGGAGAAGGTGGGAGGAGGAGGAGGAGGAAGAGGAGGAGGAAGAGAAAGAAGAGGAGGAGGAGGGAGGAGAAGAGGAAAAAGAGGAGAAAGGAGGAGGAGGGAAAGAGGGGAGGAAGAGGAAGAGAAGGAAGAAGAGAAAGAGAAAGAGGAGGAGAGGAAGTTGTTGGGAAAGTTTGTTAGAGACAGAGGTAGAATCCCACCTACATGGTCATAAATTCTTTGGTCTATTGTCAAGGGACCAACACCCTGAGAGACTAAGATAGCACTAATCAAATTTCTCCTGGCTACTTGGGAAATTTTTTTTAACTGGAGTAAATCCAATAGATTTATTTCAAAGCCTAAAGTATGGAATGATAACAGGCCTCTCCAGGTTCTTAATGAAAGAAATAAAAAGAAACTACCAGGGTTCTAAAGTGGTAGTTTCAACTCATTGATGAGTTCAAATTAACTGAAAAAAAAAAACCAATAAAGAAAAAATAAACTAAAATAAGGTAGTGGATTATTATCTTAAATGTTGAAATATAGCGTCTGGAGAGATGGGTCGGTGGTTAAAAGTGCTTATTGAGCTGAGTGGTGGTGGCTCATGCCTTTAATCCTAGCACTTGGGAGACAGAGGCAGCGGGGATCTCTTACTTTGAGACTGTCCTGATCTACAGAGTGAGTTCCAGGACATGAGGGCAACACAAAACCGTGTTTCAAAAAACAAACCAAGGGGCTGGAGAGATGGCTCAGTGGTTAAGAGCACTGACAGCTCTTCCAGAGGCCCTGAGTTCAATTCCCAGGAACCATGTGGTAACTCACAACCATCCATAATGGGATTGGATGCCCTCCTCTGGTGTGTCTGAAAATAGCTACAATGTACTTACATATGTAAATAAAAAGACTAAAAGCAAACAAAAACCCAAACAACAAAGAGTGCTTATTGTGAAGGACCCAAGTCCGCTCCTAGCACTGACATCAGGTGACTCACAACAGACAACTTCAAGGGATCCAATGCTCTCTCCTGAATTCTGCAGGCACCTGCACTCATATGTGCTCACAGTCACATGAACTCATACTTCTAAAATAAAAAATACTTTTAAAAAGCTGAGACACAGCCAGGCAGTGGTGGCACACTTCTTCAATTCCTTGGGAGGGAGAAGCAGGCCAATCTGAGTTGGAGGCCAGCCTGGTCTACAAAGTGAGTTCCAGGACAGCCAGGGCTACACAGAGAAACCCTGTCTGAAAAAAAAACAAAAACAAAAGTTGAGACACACATGATAGAGCAGAAAATGATACTAAAATACACAGTAGCATTAACCTGCCTTCTTTGTAACCCAACTTTTCTTTTTCTTCTCTTCCCCAAATAATTCCTCCCAGTTCCACATACCATCCCACTAGTGACGAGGTCCCTCGGGATACTTCTGAGGGCTGTGTTCAGCCCCCTGCACTAAACAAATACTGTCCCCTGGATCTTTTCTCTTAGCCAGAGTGAGAGCCAGACTTGTCCGGCTTCCTACCTCAGCACAACGCTCCAGGCCTGTGGAGACTGATGATCAGCCTGGGGGACTGCCAACTTCATGGCCTGTCACTCTCCCACGCTGTACACCAGCATAGGTGGCTTCTCAGCTCACCCCTTATCTACAAACCAGGTGGTACTGGTTTATTTATTTATTTTTGTCAACTCGACAACACGCTGGGGTCACCAGGGAAGAGGAAACTTGACCTGAGAAAATGCCTCTGACATCAGATTAGCCTCTGTGGGGCATTTTCTTGATTAATGATTGATGTGGAAGGACCATGGCCTCCCTGGACAGGTGAACCTTTTGTATAAGATCCTTGTATAAGAAAGCAAGCTGACTTCGCGGCTCCTGCCCTGCTTGAGTTCTTGCCTCAGCTCTCCTCAGTGATGGCTGTGAGCTGTGTCAGCCAAATACACCCTTTCCTACCTAAGCTGCTGTTAGTCGTGGTGTTTATCACGGCAACAGAAAGTTAGCTGGGACACATGTAAACTTAGGACGGTGAGTGGGAAACAGACAAAGAAGAGAAAGAAGAGGAAAAGAAGAAAGAAAAGAAAAAAATGGGGGTACCAAAAAGGGTAGATACACGATCGTCTGTATGGTATGGTATGGTGTGGTATGTGTGTGTGGTGTGTGTGTGGTGTGTGTGTGTGTGGTGTGTGTGTGGTGTGTGTGGTGTGTGTGTGGTGTGTGTGTGTGGTGTGTGTGTGTGTGTGTGTGGTGTGTGTGTGTGTATGTGTGTATATGGGAGCTGGGGGGCTGTGTGTGTATATGGTATGGTGTGTGTATGTGTTTGTTGTGGTGTGTGTATGGGGGGATATGGGGGCTGTGTGTGGGGCCTGTGTGTGTAGTGTGGGGGGGGCTGTGTATGTATATATGTATATGCAGGAGGCTGTGGGCTGTGTGTATGTGTGGGAGCTGTGGGGAGGGTGGTGTGGGGGGGCTGTGTGTGTGTAGTGTAGTGTGTGTGCATGTTGTGGTCTCTGTGTGTATTTGGGGAGACTATGTGTGTATGTGTTGTGGTCTGTGTGTGTGTATATGAGGGGACTATGTGTGTATGGTATAGTGTGTGTGGTGTGGTGTGTGTGTATGTTATAGTGTATGTGTATATTGTGGTCTGTGTGTGTGTATGTGAGGGGACTATATGTGTGAGTGGTATAGTGTGTGTGGTGTGTGTGTGTGTGTACAAATAAAAATAAAACCAGACTATAAACCAGCACTCAGGAGGGTGATAGGTAGGAGAACCAGGATCAAGGGATAGCTTAGGATACTTAGCAGGTTGGAGACTAGCCTGGGCTCTATGAGACCCTGTCTCACTTAAATTCTGATCCTCTTTCCTCCACCTCCTGAGTACTAAGGTTGATGACAGGTGTGTACCACCACGTCCAGTTTTGTGGTGCACTCTACCAACTGAGAGCTACATCCCCAGCCGTATATTTGAAGATTATTTTATTATTTTATGTGTATGAATGTTTTGCCTGCACACATGTCTATGCATCACGTGCAGTCCGCTACCTATTTGTGCGGTGGGGGGTGGGGGTGTAGTGCACACGCGCTACTTGTGAAGGAGACATTTGTGAAGATCAGAGGACAAATTGCAGGTGGAACTGGTTTTCTTCCTCTACTGTGTGGGTCCCAGAGTTGAATTCAGGTCATCCGATCTTCATGGGTCAGTTAACCTTTGAACTGATCGCTGAAATTGTTTCATTGCTGAAATTTTTGTTTAGAACTTTTGTATCCGTGCTCATGAGTGTAGACTCATATGTAATTTTGGTTTTGTTTCAATTTTCTCATCTTACTAGCAGGCGGATGTTCTCCTTCCTCACAGATTAAGTTGAAAAGCATTGCTTCCTGCGGATTTTCCTGGAGTTTCTTCAAGACTGACACTTTCTTCAAGATATTTATGAGGTAGTTCATCTTGCTTTTTTTGTTTTTTTGTTTTTGTTTTTGTTTTTTCAAGACAGGGTTTCTCTGTATAGCCCTGGCTGTCCTGGAACTCACTCTGTAGACCAGGCTGGCCTCGAACTCAGAATCATCTTGCTTTTTGAAAAAACATAAAAAGGTATTTATTGGCACCTCCCACCAAGGAGGTTTTTGTTTACCTTGTGGATGGTAGTATTTGGTAGGTTTTTAGCCTCCTGGTATCTTGAACTTCCCTCAAATGATGCCAGGCAAGCTGTCTCCAATTGATTTGCAACCCCTGACCTTTGGGAAAATTTCTGACATAAATTCTATTTCATATAAACTTAAGTATATTCTGAATATATATCTCCTCTTACGTGGGCTTTAAGTTGGGACACAGTATCTTCCCATAAACCTATTCACAGGGCTGAGATGGCTCCCATGTGCTGACCACACAAACACAAGGACCTCAGTTCAGAATCCCTGGAGGGTCCCTGGGGCTTGCTGGCCAGCCAGTCTAGGTGAATCAGCAAACTTCAGGTTCAATGAGAGGCTTTATCTTAAACAAACAAACAAACAAAAAACCCAACATGCTCCAATTGACTTCTGGCCTCCACCGAAGCGGGCACATATTCGTGCTTGCATCCCTGACATGGACACACACACACACACACACACACACACACACACATTTGGCTAAGTGAACAGTCTTTACTAAAGATAATTTGGATTCTGTCTCTCTGTCCTGTCCATTTTGCCTAAGAACTGTTATCTATTTTTATTGATCATTTCGAAAAGTTTTTGGGAGACTGGGGAGATAACACCTTCTTAAATTGCTCTTCACCTTAGTTTTCGAGACAGGGTCTCTCACTAAACCTGAAGCTCACTGATTTTGCTAACTGACTGGCCAGAGAGCCGTAGGGACTTGCCTCTCTCTGACCCCTTAGTGCTAGAATTATAGACACAAACTGCCCAAACTTTTTATAGAGATACTAGGGAGTCTGAACTCATGTCCTTAAAGCTTGGGCATTAAGCCATCTCCTCAGCTCCCATGGGGCAATTCTTGTACTCTACCACAATCCTCCAATGAACTAGAGTGACTAAAACAATCTTGGTCAACAACTACAGAAAACTGTGAGTTACTATCAAGGATAAACACACCCCTGCCTTGTAACTCAGCATGCCACTTCTGGTCTCTAAGTGCAGGTATCCATAGAAAAACATAGACAGAGGCTGGAGAAATGGTGCAATGGTTAAGAGCATTGGTTGCTCTTCCAGAGAACCTGGGTTTGATTCTTAGCACCCACAGGGTGGTTCACAACAGTCTATATCTCCAATCTAGGGAATCTAAAGCCCTCTTCTGACCTCCATGGGCATCAGGCATATATACAGTGCACAGACATATGCAAGCAAAATACCCATACATATAAAATAATTTTTTAAAACTAAGACTGCCAGGCAGTGGTGGTACATGCCTTTAATCACAGCACTCAGGAGGCAGAGGCAGGCAGATCTCTGTGAGTTTGAGGCCAGCCTGGTCTACAGAGTGAGTTCCAGGACAGCTAAAGCTACATAGAGAAACTCTGTCTCTCTCTCTCTTTTTTTTTTTTTTTTTTTTTTTTTTTTTGGTTTTTTGAGACAGGGTTTCTCTGTGTAGTCCTGACTGTCATGGAATTCACTCTGTAGACCAGGCTGGCCTCGAACTCAGAAATCCGCCTGCCTGTGCCTCCCAAGTGCTGGGATTAAAGGCGCGCGTCACCACTGCCCTGTGAGAAACTCTGTCTCAAAAACAAAACAAAAACCCAAACACACAAAGACAAGAATATTCAAAGCAGATTTCTCATAACAGTCTAAAACTGAGACTAGCCCAAAAGTTCATCAAGACCTGATGGGTAAAATCATTGTGATACAGTCTTACAACAGAATACAACATAGCAGTAAAATAAGCTTATTACTGTAGCCTACAGCCATGTGGATAAGCTCCACCCCCATGCTACAGCCATGTGGGTAAGCTCCACCCCCATATTGAGCAGATGAAGTCAACATAAAAGAATACAAACTCATGACTTCATTTCTGTGAAGTCCAAGGACAGACAGCACTAATCTAAGATGACAGAAGACAGGATGACCTTTACTTGAAGGGTAGGTATTGAATGAGTGGTTGCTGACTGGAAGGAACCATAGGTGTACCATCTGTTAGGTTGTAGGCATTTGGATCTGGGTCACCGTTGCATTAACATGCACCGTGTCCTTTAATGTGTGTGAACTATATAGCAATACAAAGTATTGAAAAGAAAAGGTAAAAGCAGGCAGGTTCACAGAAGCAAAATTTTACCTTGTCCTTTTTGTTTTGTTTTGTTTTGTTTTGTTTAAATCAAATCAAGCAAGGGCCACACGCATGCTACGCAAGTGCCCTATAACTTAAACTACATCCCACCCCAGCCCCATTTTGCCATAAATTGCCACTTTGATGTGCCATTCCTTCAGCAATTTAAGATGACCATAAATGCAAGGGCTGGAGACATGGGTCTGTGATTAAGAGTACTGTCTGTTTTTCCAGAGGGCCCAGGTTTAATTCCCAGCACCTATATGGTGGTTCATGGCTGTCTGTAACTCTAGTTATAGGGGACCTGACACCCTTACACAGACTGTGCACATAACCAATGCACATAAACATAAAAATAAATAAATTGTTATAGAAAAAGATGGCCATTGGCTGGAGAGATGGCTCAGTGGTTAAGGGCACTGACTGCTCTTCCAGAGGTCCTGAGTTCAATTCCCAGCAATACATGGGGCTCACATCCATCTGCAATGGGGTCTGATGCCCTCTTCTAGTGTGTCTGAAGAAAGCAATGGTGAATACATAAAATAAATAAATAAAATTTTAAAAGATGGCTATAAATGCAAAACACACTACTCAATTTGTTTCCATTTTATAGATGCAGAAACTGAGACCCAAAGAGAAAAGAGCAAATGATGGTGGTTCATAATTGTAATCCTCATAAGTCAGGGGACTGAGGAAGAATTGCCTTGAGTTCACAGTGAATGTGGGTTACATAGTTAATTTCAGGTCAGGGCAACCTGGGCTGCAGTGTGAGACTCCCATGTAAAGAGGTAGGGATGGGGGAGAAAGGTGTGGAACCAGACCTGGAGCACAGAGGGAAGCCATACCCTTACTGGCCTTCTAGACAAAGGCTGGCAGGAAGAGGCTGAACTGAGTCTTAGAATCCCATGCTGGCTGAGGCTGGAAGTCTGAGACTGTGGAAGATCTGATGTCATTCTCAGCTACACAGAGTTTCAGTTCAGCCTAGGCTACTTGAGGGAGGAGGAAGAGGAGGAGGAGGAGGAGGAGGAGGAGGAGGAGGAGGAGGAGGAGGAGGAGGAGGAAGAGAAGGAGGAAGAGAAGGAAGGAAGGAAGGAAGGAAGGAAGGAAGGAAGGAAGAAAGAAAGAAAGAAAGAAAGAAAGGAAGGAAGGAAGGAAGGAAAGAATGGAGGAGCCGGGACGGTGGTGGCACACGCCTTTAATCCCAGCACTTGGGAGGCAGAGGAAGGCGGATTTCTGAGTTCGAGGCCAGCCTGGTCTACAGAGTGAGTTCCAGGATAGCCAGGACTACACAGAGAAACCCTGTCTCGAAAAAGCAAAAAACAAACAAGAAAGAAAGAAAGAAAGAAAGAAAGAAAGAAAGAAAGAAAGAAGAGGAAAGAATGGAGGAAAGGAAGAAAAAAACTGTGAAATCAGGAGAGGTGGGTGGCTTCTTGTAACCCTGGTTGCTGGGAGTTGGGAGGCTGAAACTCAGGTCAAATATACATTACTTGAGCCAACGTTTGGGCTTCAAAGAGAAAAATTTTAAAGGTACAGAATTCTAGGGTTAAAATTCAAAGAAGTCTTCGGAGCTTGTCTGGAATGTGAAAATACCAGTCTCTTTTTGTGACCTTGGTCAAGGTCGCTTCCTCTGGATCCACTTGTGCTGTTTATTCAATAGGGAGGAAAAAACTGACTTAGAACCCTGGAAGAAAGTAATTTTAGTAAGTAAGCAGGTGGCCCAGGCAACCTCCAGCCTGGTGCTGCTGTGTCTGCGTGGAGCTCTGGAAGTTGAGCTGGTTGGAGGTGGGCTGCAACAGGCCGGAGGGGGAGGGGTGGAGGAGGGCTCTAGTCTCCGAGTCTGTCCTAAAGGCGAATTGGTCGCCTCCCGCCCAAGGTCTGCAAGCTTTCTTCCGTTCTTGGGCTCTTTGGGCCTCGCCCCTCCCTCTCACATTCCCAACTCCCAAGGACAACTTGTCGCTGGCTTCAGACGCCCGCCCTGCCGGAGGCTCCCTTCTGTCCCGGACTCTGCAGTTTCCTTTTGTCTATTTGGCTATTTTTGTACTTGACAATTTCTTCGGGAACTAACTTGAATCTACTTCTCTCTTATTTGTTATGCGCTCTCTCTCTCTCTCTCTCTCTCTCTCTCTCTCTCTCAGACACACACACACACACACACACACACACACACACACACACACTCTCTCTTCTTCCTCCTAGCCATCTCTGAGTCTTCCAGCTGGCTCTATCCTGTCCTTGGCACCTCCAGATCCTACAGATCCGACGGTGCCCGAGGTGTTGTAGGCTGGTAAGACTGCTCAGAGGGAAGGAGGCCCCGGGATGATCCACGCGGCCGTGCCCCGCACCCACCGGCGGCGCCACGGAGACGCAGGATGCTCCAGATCCTCCAAGTGCCGTCGGCGCCACCACACCAGACACGCGTAGTTCACGAAACCTCAAAGGGTGGAGGCGGTGGCCCGGGGCCGACTCTCCGGTGGCCCGCAATTTGGTCCCAAGACACTTCAGGATCCCGCAACCTATGGAGAGGCTCGGAGGACGGCCTGGTTCCAAGAGGTAGGTGATATGGTCCCCGCCCTTGAGCTCATCCTGGGTAGGACTGCGACGAGGAGGACCAAGAGTGGAGAGGCCCTCTGCGGCCTTGCGACCTGGTGGCATGAGCTTCGATCACCGACTAAGGGTGGCGAGCAAGAGCGGCATTGCCGCCAGCTTAACCTTGAGCTCCAGACCGACCTAGGTTTCTGGTTGAGAATTCAAGGACGCGCCGAACCGCCTGATCCTCCCGCCCCCTAATCTCTTTGGCTCAACTATCACTCCAACGCGGGTGTGTGGGCCCAGGGTCTCCTCCCCTTGTCCCACCGCATCTCCATCTACTCCAGTTCTTGCTCACGAGCCGCGACTCCAGTAAGACCTAAAGCGACAGAACTGATCTGCCCTAAACGGCTTTCCTGGTGGGAATTACTTAGAAAAGACAAATGGCCATTCCATTCCCGACAAAAATGAAGCACTCTGTCTGAAATCGTATAGGTCCAGAGAGGGAGCCCCGAGGTGCAGAACCAACGTGCGTGCTGCTCTCTGCTCTGTAGCTGCAACACCCCGCCCCGTTCCCCCATGAATAGAGAAAAAATGGAGGAAGAATGCCGTATTCTTCTTTCATGTCTTTGAGGGACTGTGAAAAAATAAATCTAGGTCCCTTACCCTCCAAATTGCGGGTTTTGATAAGACTCGGGGTTGCTTCTTGCCATGGAGAGCACGCATCCGACTGAGAGATCTAGGCGCCGCCATCTTACTCGAAACTCACATCCACAGAAACGCTGCTGCGTGTGCGTGCGGGTTTTTGTAAAAGGGCCTGTCGTTTACCAGAGTATGCACAAGGCCAGGAGGTGTGTTGGTGTGGGTGGATTGAAATCTATAGGTGTGGTTTGTGGAGTCAATACCAAAATCATCCGAGGTTTGAAAAGGCAGGTAGAGAGTAAGTGTAGAGAGGCCACACACCCATGGGTATTGTGGAGTCTCTGAGGAGTCATTGAACATGAAGGCAAGGCGTTAGGAATTCCGTAAGACAACAAACTGCCTATTCAAACTATCAGTGAGTAAATGTGAGGATTTGCCCAAACATACCGCAGAGATAAAGGCACAGGCTCCCAATTACGTCTGTGCTAAGTAACAAAAGTAGCGTTGTTCGCCTGTGTACCTACCTTCCTTCTCCCCACATAAGACAGTCTGCAGTGTGGTTCACATACGTAGCATGCTGCCCGGGTCTGGGGCTTTCCAGAAAAAAATAGAATTGAAGAGACTCATTCTCGAGGGTGTGTGTGGGGGGGGCAAGTTCCTGTCTCTGGTTGCACTTAGCTTACTCTTTTGAGGAAAGAGAGACTGGGGCTTTTCCTGAGAGAATATTCTTTATTTTCTTGGGATCGTGGAACTTCTCTTCTTGCACTTGGTTACAAGTCCAGAAAGGCAGCCAGCAGAGATCAAACGAAGCCTCCTTCACTGCCAATCACATTGCTCTTGGCTCCCCACTCTCAGGGGGCTCCCCACTCCAACACACACACACACACACACACACACACACACACACCCCTCACATAAGGGGGTGTGGGCAGGTTGGAATCTAGTATCAGACTTTTCTCCTTGGAGTAAAACATTGAATTTCAGATGTGGTTGAACTGTGGAATTCGGGAGTTTGTTATAATCTATAGTAATCTCCCTCTCTCAAATTGTCTCTTCCCTCCATCTTTCCCTCGCTTCCAGATTTGGTGTGCTTCTCTCCAAATATAGAGAAACTGAAATTTCATGCCCTTTCCTGGTTTGGTGAAAAGGGATAAAGAGGGAAAAGAAGAAAGCCAGGCAGTAGCCAAGGAGAGATACCACAGGCATCCAAGGTCCTGCTTTCCCAGAGTTAGATATTATTTGACTCTGCAATCCTTCTCTCAAGGCCCAGTGGCTCCCTCTTCCCCATGAGGAATAAGGCTCATAACTTTTTGCAGTTTTCAAAAAATGGGAGAAGAAAAAATAGGTATTCAGGTAGCCAGAGGAAGTCTACAGTTTGGCCAAGAGACCCAGCAGACAGAGAAAGGCATCCAGAGGGAGGGCTGGGGGAAGGAGGTTGAGGATTTTTGGAAAGAATCTGGAAATGAGACCAAGGCCTGAGGGGTGGGGGGCATGCCTGCCCTGCTTAGCTGTTTCAGTGGTTCTCAGTCCCCAAACCCATTTTGATCCATAAATCATAAACATTGGAGACTATATATCCACACTTGTAATTTGCTTATGTGCGCAGACACCTCCCCAGAGCAATGAAAAAAAAAAAAAAAAAAAAAAAAAAAAAAGGTCTCTTTGGCCGCCTTTCGATTTTCCACTCACTTTGGCAATGTAGGGAACGAAACAGCAGGGTTTAAACCTCTTGCTTCTCATCCCGTGCCTCAGTTTCTTGCTTCCAACCCAGGCTTTCTCCGAATGACATAAAGCTTTCTTTTTCTCTGTCTTTCTTTCCCTTTCTCCCCACCATGTTGGAGACTTTCTGATTCCTTGAACTTCGGCTTAAGGACACCTCTCCAAATTGCTAAGGGCAGTTTGTGTCTGGAAATGAGGCCACACATGGTTAATGACTGTAGGTCTTCACTACCCCAACTCCCCTTTCGCTGAGATTTCTGTGCTGAACCAGGTCAACCATCACCTTTAAAAAACACCAGTTGGTACTGCCTTTCCTCCTCACTACTGAGTGTAATCAACTGGCAAAAGCACCTGGGGCCAGAAACTTGGGTCTGGAATTCCAATGTCTTCTTTCTCAGGAAGATGTCAAGTGGGGATTGTTAGTCCACTTCCTGTTCTTCCCTTTTCCCTCCCTCCCTCCCTCCTTCTAGCCACAGTTATTGGGAGGAAAGCCTTTTCCTAGCGGGGATAATTAAGCAAAGTGCCCCCACAGCTGGTTACTGGCTTGGAGCCCCGGCTAAGTCTCTCCTGTCCCGTCTCCACCACCCCCCTTCCTGTTTTGAAGCACTTCCGGACACCTGTTGAAGTCTGAGTCTCAGCTAAAGAAGAGAAAGAAGGGGCTTTAGTCTAAAACGCCTAGCTATCAGGTGGTAATGACCACAGAAAAATAGGTCCAAGCTAGTGTGGGCTTCAGAAGGCCGCTAGCTCCTAAAGTCTTCTTGTAAAAAGTCTCTCAAAGGAAAAGTTACACCTTGACTTGTTGCCGGTGTTTGTTGAGGACTGATCAGATTCTCTCGGAAACCCCTTCGTGGAGAGAGAAGTCACTTCACTTTTAAAAGACAACTAAAAGGGAGAGCGAGCTGATTTCTGCCCTTAACTCATCTTTAGTCCGATCCCTCCTTAGCCCAGGGACTCCAGGAGCAACTTTTTCTCTTCTGGGTTTCTTCAGTCTCTTTTATTCTTTGGCTCCTGGTGGGACCAGGTATCTTTGGAGTTAAGTTATTGAAGTGAATAGAAGCCTCTCCCTCGGACTCCTGGCTCCTAGCAAGGGTGCATATTGGATTCACGTGCCCAGTTCAGGCCTGGGGGTGGGTGGAGTGGGCAATGGCACGCACATGGGGCTTGGTATCTTTAGGCAATTTCACGTTAGGTCAAGTTATGGTGCGTGCGATCCATTGGCATCTCCGCAGCTGTGGCGGTGATGGTTGGGGGGAGGCAGGACAGGATGGCCGCTAGACAGAGAGGTGGCCAAGCCAGTGAGTCGCAGAGTCGGGAGAAAGTTTGGGGCACTGGGTTTGTGCTCTGTGCCGGCTACGGCCATAGCAGATGGAATCTGGAAGCCCGAGAAGGACTGGCCCAGAGCCCCAGCAGCTGGGGACTGGGAACTAGCGTTGGCATGGGAAGTCTCACTGAAGGAGTTCGGGGAGGTAGCAATTACATAGATGCTCAAACTGCAATGCCAAGGGCTTGCAGACGACCTCAATCCCCACCCTCGGGGACCAGAGGAGATGCAGGTGTTTGGAGAGGCTCTGTCCAGACCCCACGCAGACTAGAAACTCCGGTTTACTGCCAAGTGGGACCTCACTGCTTATGACCCAACGGTCTTGAGAACCAGCGCTGCCGCCTCGCAGGGCTCCCTTGTTTTTACCTAGTGAGCCTCTGAAGAGTATCTGTATCTCTGAGCTGAGGAATCTGTCTCCACCTTTAGGAACAATTTACTTGTTTCCTCGAAGCCACAAACTCGTGTCCCCTCCCCCCCACCCCCCCC